>NC_133331.1:26120123-26425956 GCF_042186555.1 Aquarana catesbeiana | reverse complement strand
GGGTCTGCGGGCGGGGGGCTTATCGGAATCTGGAAGCCCCCTTTAACAAGGTGACCCCCAGATCCCGCCCCCTCCCCTGTGTGAAATGGTAAGGGGGTACATAAGTACCCCTACCATTTCACGAAAAAAGTGTCAAAAATGTTAAAAATGACAAGAGACAGTTTTTGACAATTCCTTTATTTAAATGCTTCTTCTTTCTTCTATCTTCCTTCATCTTCTGGTTCTTCTGGTTCTTCTGGCTCTTCTGGTTCTTCCTCCGGCGTTCTCGTCCAGCATCTCCTCCGCAGCGTCTTCTATCTTCTTCTCCTCGGGCCGCTCCGCACCCATGGCATGGGGGGGAGGCTCCCGCTCTTCTCTTCATCTTCTTCATCTTCTTCTCTTCTTCTTTTCTTCTCTTCTTCTAATCTTCATTTTCTTCTCCGGGCCGCTCCGCAATCCATGCTGGCATGGAGGGAGGCTCCCGCTGTCTGACGGCGCTCCTCGTCTGACAGTTCTTAAATAACGGGGGGCGGGGCCACTCGGTGACCCCGCCCCCCTCTGACGCACGGGACATGACGGGACTTCCCTGTGGCATTCCCCAGGCCGTCACAGGGAAGTCCCGTCAAGTCACCGTGCATCAGAGTGGGGCGGGGTCACCGGGTGGCCCCGCCCCCCCGTTATTTAAGAACTGTCAGACGAGCAGCGCCGTCACAAAGCGGGAGCCTCCCTCCATGCCAGCATGGATTGCGGAGCGGCCTGGAGAAGAAAATGAAGAAGAGAAGAAGAGAAGAAAAGAAGAAGAGAAGAGCGGGAGCCTCCCCCCCATGCCATGGGTGCGGAGCGGCCCGAGGAGAAGAAGATAGAAGACGCCGCGGAGGAGATGCTGGACGAGAACGCCGGAGGAAGAACCAGAAGAGCCAGAAGAACCAGAAGAACCAGAAGATGAAGGAAGATAGAAGAAAGAAGAAGCATTTAAATAAAGGAATTGTCAAAAACTGTCTCTTGTCATTTTTAACATTTTTGACACTTTTTTCGTGAAATGGTAGGGGTACTTATGTACCCCCTTACCATTTCACACAGGGGGGGGCCGGGATCTGGGGGTCACCTTGTTAAAGGGGGCTTCCAGATTCCGATAAGCCCCCCGCCCGCAGACCCCCACAACCACCGGCCAGGGTTGTGGGGATGAGGCCCTTGTCCTCATCAACATGGGGACAAGGTGTTTTGGGGGCTACCCCAAAGCACCCTCCCAATGTTGAGGGCATGTGGCCTGGTACGGTTCAGGAGGGAGGGGGGCCGCACTCTCGTCCCCCCCTCTTTTCCTGCGGCCTGCCAGGTTGCGTGCTCGGATAAGGGTCTGGTATGGATTTTTGGGGGGACCCCACGCCGTTTTTTTTTTTTTTTTTTTGGCGCGGGGTTCCCCTTAAAATCCATACCAGACCTGAAGGGTCTGGTATGGAATTTAGGGGGAACCCCACGTCATTTTTTTTTTTAAATTTTGGCCGGGGTTCCCCTTAATATCCATACCAGACCTGAAGGGCCTGGTATGGAATTTAGGAGGACTCCCACGTCATTTTTTTTTTAATTTTGGTTCGGGGTTCCCCTTTGGGGAATTCCCATGCCGTTTTTATCAATGAACTTCTATGTGTATTGTCGGCAATGCAATAGCCGCGGGTAGTTTTAAATGAGTTTTTTCCTTCAAAATGTCATTTTGCTGTCAGACTGTTCTAAACACAGGAAACATGCGCCCCTTTACAGGCATACTATAGACACCCCCAGGTACGAAATTTAAAGGGATATTACACTTTTATTGATTGACTTTAAGCATTATTAAAATCACTGCTCCTGAAAAAACGGCCGTTTTTAAAACTTTTTTTTGCATTGATCCATGTCCCCTGGGGCAGGACCCAGGTCCCCAAACACTTTTTATGACAATAACTTGCATATAAGCCTTTAAAATTAGCACTTTTGTTTATTCATGTTCGTGTCCCATAGACTTTAACGGTGTTCGCGTGTTCGAACGAACTTTTTTCCTGTTCGCATGTTCTGGTGCGAACCGAACAGGGGGGTGTTCGGCTCATCCCTATTTAGAAAGTAAGGTGATCCCACAGGTTCACTTTAAGGTCTGAAATAAATACAAAGCATAGGTCATGCTCAGGCCACTCACTTTATTCTTGAAGCATCTCTGAACTTTATAGTTTGCAGAGTCAGCTAAAATGTTTCCATCTGGTAACATAATGTACACAATTGTCGATAGAGTAGAAGATTTTCCTGCATTCAATGGGAGCTTCAATATAGCCTTGCCATAGTGACCTGAAAAAAATGAAAAACAAATACTGGAGGTTAGAAAGTTCCAGTGAAGAAAAAGCTAACAAATACAAGTTTTTTTGGGCTTTGTGTTTTGGTTTCACTTTTTTCATATCAATTATATTATATTGCATTTTGAAGGTGAATAGACAAGTATTGCCAATACAATTTCGCTTCAGATGAGCATAGAACATAGATTTCAAATTGATTTAACTTTTTTATGTGACATTATCTTTTATAAAAACAAGAACTTGACCCCACACCAACAAAGTCACTTATAGTGAATCTTTATTGAGCCAGCAAAAAAAACAAAACACTCATCTTAAAAACTAGGCCCATAAAGGTAAAATACATCAGAGAGGGTGGACTGTAGATGGGGGCTTTCAATGTTTTTGTTGGCTCATTAAAGATTCACCACAAGTGATGTTATTACAGAATTGCAGAATTCAGAATGCTAACAGGCTCATTTTGGACGCCAACCAATGTGCTTGTTATGGTGATCAAGGAGGGCATGTGAGGCTTGGGAGCAGTGCCTTACCTTCATTTGTCTTTTATTTACATTCTAAATGCTATAATTTTGATAATATAACTCACACTGTGCATTTACCTGCATATAGGTGTGTTCAGTTTAGCTGGGTTTAGAAAAAATAGAATTCTGTGTGCTCAAGGACAAATTAGATCTTCTGAATGCATCTAATCACATGTAAAGGCAAGTACTTTTAAATGCTAGAGAACTTGATCTGGAAAGCATAATGTTTCTCAGCATAAAAATTCTCTTGCAGGTAAGTAACCTAAACACAGGAGGCTAGCGTAAAGGTAGCCTTAAAAGGAAAATGTTGTCATTAAACAAGCCAGCAGGGATAAGTCAATTAATCTGCACAAGTCACAGATGGGGCAACACTTTTGAGAAAGGGTCACCAAACTTTCCAAACAAAGGACCAGTTTACTGTCCTGCAGACTTTAGGATGGCTGGGCTGTGGCCAGTGGGAGTAGATAATGCCTCAGGCCTTGTGGTCAGTGGGAGTAAAAAAAATGACATAGCACCCCTGTGGTTAGGAGGAGGAATAGTGATCAATCATTGGTATTGGTGGGAGGGATTGTGTCCCATAATTGGTGTCAGTGGGAGGAATAGTGCCCCACTGTTGGTATCAGTGGGAGAAATTGTGCCCCATCATTGGTGTCAGTGGGAGGAATAATACCACATTGTTGCTGTCAGAGGGAAGAATAGTGTCCCAAGGGCTGAATAAAGCCAAGCAGTGGGCCACAGTTTGGAGACCACTGCTCTTGAGTATTATTTTGGATTAGCACTCCACACCATTTTGCAGTCACATTTCCTTTTGTTAGTTGGCCTTTTTGTTGGAAAGCTAAAGGAAAAATATGTAATTCCTTGACATAACAAACTGTTATCACTAAGCTACCAGGTGCTACCTATAATGCAAAAGTCTTGGATAGCAGGGAAGCAGGAACATGCAGGTACTGCCCCCACTATGTTTGTACATATTTGTGGTGTCCATTCTTCCAAGCAAATGGCCTCTGATGGTGTACTGCACAATTTATTTTTCTAGAAGTATTTTTGGACTACAGGCTGGATGGATGCCATTATATATTCGTTGCATTTCCAGCAGGGAGGAAATGATACTGGACTATTCTCTACATCTACAACAAAGTGAGGGTGGGCAAGAAGCAAGAGAAAGCACAATAGGGGCCTGTTCTAATGAGCTTTGGGCTTGTGTTGATGATATCAGCTTGAGACACTTCTGAGATCATTTTAAATTCGTTGACAGGTGCTTTCTGATCTGTTTAAGCAAATTTTGTATTCCTGTAGACTTGTATGTGAATGTAAAACTTGCCTGACACAAATAAAAGTCTTTCAACGCAAGTCATGTTTGGTTTCTAGGAACTATATTTGTCTGGGGGTGGTGAGGGTTTTTTATGCAATGGTGGTCAGTATGAGGTAACCACTTCATCAGAATGAGAAAAAAGTGAAGGGCCTTCCTTGCATTTCTATTTGGATCCCATACTGATGGCATTGATTTTGCCTTCTGCAGTCTGTTTTTATAGGCACATCATTGAGGCTTGTGCTCATTATACCATCAAATGTAATGTAATTTCTCATCCACTAAGAAAACCTTTCAAAAATCACATCATTATACATATATATCATGTACTGTATATTTCTATTAATGAACTTAAAACACACTTATATTATTACCTATCAGTGTTGCAGTTGTATACTCTGCTTGCTCCCTCATAGCCCATACCTGGATGGACAATACAGGACTTCTAGGGTCACACATCATCTTTAATGCTATGTCCGCCCTCTGATTGTTCCCTGGTTGGGGTTGGGGTTGGTTCCATCCCCTCAGCTCCCCTGCCTTGCATGTGCGCTAACCCCCCTGGTGAATTCAGCTCCAGGCATTCTGGCTTTGCTGATTAGTAGGTATGGGGTCTTCTTCTTTAAGGCCCCTCCCATCATTTGTTTCAACTTTTTACATGTGTTCCATTACTTTGTATGGTTTATTTTGAAGATATGTTCCATGCATCCACCCCTGAAGAGCGAGCTATATCTCGCAAAACATGCCGGTTTTCTAGATGTCATGCATATCCATGTTATATCGGCTCAGTAATTGTTTATGCTATGCATGTATGTATGTATTACCATTTTATAACAAATGTCCTCATTGCATGTATCCTTGTCACTCTCATTGGCCAACTGTGCACACTTCATATAAAGTCCCAAGGACTATTCCTTTTCTAATTGTTCTATAATTAGGGATGGAGGTGTGTCACTGGTGACCCCAGTCCTTTCTTTTAAATGCTTGCTCCCTTTCCATCTTGTACCACTTAAAAAAATAATATTCTTACCTTTATTTTTACCTATAAGGCTAATTTCTAATGACCCGAAGTTTTGTATAGATCCTTTAGAAGTCACCTATTAAAAAAAAATTTTTGATGTAATTGAAGATTTTTATTATTCTGGTACTTTATTAGCTGTAACAGAAGATTTGGGCAAAGAAACAACATGCATGAATGTACAGAGTTTACACCTATCTGTTATTCCACTGCAAGGAAATCAGGTAAAGGTGTAAATTGTTTTTTTTTTTTTGAAAATTTAAGTTATTAACTTAAGAGATAATACATTAATAAGGGGTATAAGAACCTCAGAAAAACAAAACTAAAAGGAGGAATTGAGTTGATTTAATAACTGTAAATATACTGTTCACCTCGAAGAGAAGTTGCTTTGCAAGGGAATTATCCCCAAAGCTTAGTGAATGAGGTGAAAGTCTGCTGACTTCTATTATCCAGTCATGTGCAAGCAAAAATAAAAATGTTTTCCTTGCACATGATTGGGTGTTCTTTACAATGTAAAATTCCACCACATTTACTAAATTTTGTGGAAAATTCCTTTGCAAAATAAACAGCCAATTTTGCCTGTTGCAAATGAACCTTAACGTGTTCAGCCTTAAAAAAAGGCAATTAATAGCTGAATGTATGCCTTTATGTAAATGATCTTTATAAAAAATGCAGAGGAAATCTGTTTCCTTTAAGGTCACTACAGAATATATTTAAGCACCATTTGAAATGTATGTAGCACTAACCCCTGAAGGAACCGCTGGAAATAAAGCAGGCCTCCCTTACCTGCTCAGAGGCTCCAGAAGCACACCCACACAATTCAGGCTCAGTTTAGGGGTGTCCTTTTGAAGACTTATTGCAGTACTTCAACACAGGTGGGTAGAGGGATTGATAGTGCAGAATACTCCAAAACATATTTAGGTATTAAAGGACAGATTATGAAGCAAAGTTCTTCAGTAGCAGCCTGAAGTATTGCTGGAGGTAGAGTGGACAGCCAGCTAGTGTGAGACTCTGTGAGAGCAGTCACAGGTGTAGCAACCTCTGGCATCTGTCCCTCAAAGCAGAGGCAGACATGAAGCTCTAGGCAAAAGGTCTAAAGCCTTGTACACACGATCTGATTTTCCGCCGGGAATTGTGTGATGACAGGCTGTTGGCGGAAAATCTGACCGTTTGTACGCTCATTCGGACAATTGTTGTTGGATTTTCCGCAGACAAATGTTGGATGGCAGGCTTTCAAATTTTCCGTGGACAAATGTCTGTTGCTGGATTTTCCAAGCGTGTGTATACAAGTCAGTCGGACAAAAGTCCAAAGTACAAACACGCATGCTCAGAAGCAAGGATGAGCTGGAAACGGTCGGTCTTGTAAACTAGCGCTTGTATTGGAGAATTCGTAACTTGGCAAATGATGAATTCTCGAAATGCAGCGCACAATTCTCCTCTTATTTAATGGGATAATAATGAAGCTGCTTTGCTGGTGATACCGATGGAGATATGGCAAACACATTTTCAAAGGCTTTTTTTTTTTTAGTGATATCAAGAATAATATTATTATGCTTGTTATTTATTTTTTTATTTTTTTGGTGCAAGTTACCACAACACCATTATCCCATAGTTTTTAAGATGAAAGATACAACTATGTTGGTGTCCCTTGTTAATTTTACATTGTATTTTTTAAAATGTAACTGCCTACTCCCAAACTGTCATTTGAAGTAAAACACATAGCCAAGTATTATTCTCCACATTTTTTTTATTGTGCATTAAAAAAGAAAACATACAATTAGACATGCTATCTGCCAATAGAACTTAACCAAAAAGTGTATTCTATGCATCCAAAAATATAGAAAATATACAAAATCAAATCATTATTCAACCAAAAAATAAAATAAAAGCCTCATGCATGTGTGCTGCTTCTTAATATAGGGGGTCACTAATGCCAAGAGTTGGTGAAAGCAGGGGTCCATCATCCGGAGATAATTCCGAAAATCATCTGGATTATTCTCCTGGAGCTCCCGTAGCAAAGGCATATGACATAATTGGTCACGATTAATAAAGCAACCAATTTTTGGTCCAAGAAATGCTCCACCTCCTGTTCCTGGACTGGACTTGGGTCAAAGCAATAACTCTGAGGCCAATAATAAATAACACGTTATCTCCTCCAATTCAGCAACATGCCTGGTGGACGAAACAAACTGAAAAGCGCAAACTGAAAGGCGCAAAATGAAAAGCGAGAAATGAAAAGCGTGAAATGAAAAGCGGGAATGAACACTCACCAAACTTCTACTAACACGAAATTAGCAGAAGGAGCCCAAAGGGTGGAGCTAAAGAGCTGAAAACCCATGTATGATGTCACTACGTTCGTGTTTGTTGGCCAACAATTCCTTACCGTTTGGATGCAAGACAAGTTCCTGGCCAACGCCCTTCGGACAAAAGTCTGAGGTTTTGTCTGCGGAAAATCTGATCGTGTGTATGAAGCTTTACTCACAATGTACAGAGACAGTTCTCCAGCCAACTTTCTGCGACACTCTCCAGTGAAAGGTGTCCTTCTCCAGCCTAACTTCCTAAGATAGTATTCTCCAGCAGATTTTCCAGTCCAGATACCTCCAGGCTCTAAAGCCTCGTACACACAATCGGATTTTCTGTAGACAAAACCGCGGACTTTTGTCTGAAGGGCGTTGGCCAGGAACTTGTCTTGCAGAAAAACAGCACACAATTGTCGGCCAACAAACACGATGTACTACGTGTTTTTTCAGCTCTTTAGCGCCACCCTTTGGGCTCCTTCTGCTAATTTTGTATTAGTAGAAGTTTGTTGAGTGTTGATTCATGCTTTTCATTTCACGCTTTTCATTTCACGCTTTTCATTTCCTGCTTTTCAGTTCGCGCTTTTCAGTTCATTTCTGAATGGCCATTCGTCAACCAGCCATGTTGCGGAATCAGAGGAGAGAACGTGTTATTTATTATTGTGCTTGGAGTTATTGCTTTGACCCAAGTCCAGTGCAGGAACAGGAGGAGGAGGATTTCTTGGACCAAAAATTGGTTGGTTTATTAGTCGTGACCAATTATGTCATATGCCTGTGCTGCGGGAGCTCCAGGAGAAAAATCCAAATAATTTTCGGAATTATCTCCGGATGATGGACCCCTGCTTTCACCAACTCTTGGCATTGTTGACCCCCTATATTAACCACTTGCCGCCCGCCATATAGCAGAATGACAGCGGTAAAGTGGTTTCAATATCCTGACAAGACGACATATGACGTGATCAGGATATTAAGCCGCTGCGCGCCCCTGGGGGCATGCATTGTGGTGATCGTTGTTGCAGGGTCTCAGTCTGATACCCCGCAACACCGATCTAGGTAAAGATCTCTGAGGGAGACTCTTTACCACGTGATCAGCCGTGTCCAATTACGGCTGATCACAATGTAAATAGAAAGAGCCAGTGATTGGCTTTTCCTCACTCGCGTCTGAGAGACGCGAGTAGAGGAAAGCCAATCGGCTGCTCTCCTGACAGGGGGGTCTGTGCTGATTGTTTCTCAGTACAGCCCCCCCTTGGATCCCGCCCATGATCACCATCATGCCGCCCAGGACCACCAAGATGGCCATCCACACTGGACCACCAGGTATGCCCCCCTAGACCCCCAGGGAAATACTAATTTGTGTCCAGGCAGCTGCCAATCAATGCCCAGGCAGCTGCCAATTAGTGCCCACTCACAATGCCTACCACTGCCAGTGCCACCAGAGTTGCCTATCAGTGCCTCATATCCGTGCCGTGTATCAGTGCCCATCAGTGCCATGTATCAATGCCCATCAGTGCCACCTATAAGTGCCCAGCAGTGCCACCTATCAGTGCCCAGCAGTGCCGCCTATCAGTTCCCAGCAGTGCCACCTATCAGTGCCACCCATAAGAACCCATCTTTGCAGCCTTTCAGTGCTCATCGGTGTCGCCTATCAGTGCCCATCAGTGCCGCATATCAGTGCCCATCGTCAGTGCCCATCAGTGCCCGCTCATTGGTGCCGCCTTATCAGTGCCTGTCAGTGCTGCCTTATCAGTGCCCATCAGTGAAAGAGAAAACTTACTTATTTAAAAAATTTTATAACAGAAACAAAAGTAAAATTTTTTTTTTTTTCAAAATTTTCGGTCTTTTTTTATTTGTTTAGCAAAAAATAAAAACCGCAGAGGTAATCAAATACCACCAAAAGAAAGCTCTATTTGTGGGAACAAAAGGATAAAAATGTAGTTTGGGTACAGTGATGGATGACCGCGCAATTGTCATTCAAACTGCGACGGCACTGAAAGCTGAAAATTGGTCTGGGCAGGAAGGTGTATAAGTGCCCTTTATTGAAGTGGTTAAGAAGCCGGACACATGCATGAGGCTTTTGTTTTATTTTTTGATTGAATAATGATTTGATTTGGTATATTTTTAATATTTTTGGATGCATAGAATGCACTATTTGGTTAAGTTCTATTGGCAGATAGCATGTCTAATTTTATTTTTCTTTTTTTTAATGCCCAAAAAAAAAAATTGTGGAGAATAATACTTGACTTGTGTTTTACTTCAAATGACAGTTTGGAAGTAGTCAGTTACATTTTAAAAAATACAATGTAAAATTAACAAGGGACACCAACATAGTTGTATATTTCATCTTAAAAACTACAGTATAATGGTGTTGTTGCACCAAAAAAAAACAAAAAAACAACAAGCATAATAATATTATTCTTGATATCACTAGAAAAAAAAAACCTTTGAAAATTCATTTGCCATAACTCCATCAGTATCACCAGCAAAGCAGCTTTATTATTATCCCATTAAAGAAGAAGAGAATGTGAGCTGCATTTCGAGAATTCATAATTTGCCACGTCACAAATGTTAATTCTCCATTACGAACGCTAGTTTACAAGACCGATCGCTTCTGGCTCATCCTTGCTTCTGAGCATGCGTGTTTGTACTTTGGACTTTTGTCCGATGGACTTGTGTACACACGCTCGGAAAATCCGACAACAGACATTTGTCCACGGAAAATTTTAAAGCCTGCCATCCAACATTTTTTTGTCCGATTTTTTTGTCCGATGGAGCGTACAAACGCTCAAATTTTCTGCCAACAGCCTGTCATCACACAATTCCGGTCGGAAAATCCGATTGTGTGTACGAGGCTTCAGTCATGAAAATGCTGAGGCTTCTCAGCAACAAGCTCCTCGTTAACATAGGCTACCTTCCAGGGGCAGGAGAAAAAGCTCAGGATAGGCCCTCTCAAACATTTACCTTCTCCCAGGCACACCTTCTGGACCTACCTCCCAGGGATTGGTAGAGGTCAGATAAATATTTATAACCCAGTAAATTGTCCTTCTTCTCTATTTCTGGAAGCTTCTTCAAGAGGCAGACCAGAACAATCTACCCCCAGGTTTATGGTTAGACCTGACCAGACCGGAAAAATAAATTGGTGCTCAGCTGGGTACAGCAGAGCCATAAACTAAATTTATTCAGCCTAGGGCATGGCGCTACACTTGGACAAAGAGTTTTAATCACCAGCTAGTCTTCCACAGGAAATTATTCAGCAGATTATACTGACTCTTTCAGAAAGGGGAAATATCAATCAGCCAGGAAGAGGAAGTGATTTGGTGGGCTTGGAAGAGAGAAATTGCATTGCATTGCATGGGTGTTACTAGTAATCCACATATTAGGAAGAAGGCTGGGTTATGGGTTGGTAGGATTGCCACCTTCCAAATGCTATGCGTAGAAGGAGTCAGCAGATCATAAGACTATATGCATTCACAATTTTTTTAGAACATTAAACAGGTCTTGCTCATTTACTTCAGCTATGCATTTAGAAGCTTGTTTGAAAATATCCTTCCTTTCATTTACAATAATATAACACGTAATATAACAAGTCTTACCATATAATGAAGGTCTAAGTTGTCAGTTTCATTCTTCAGTTCTGTGTGTTTAATGATATATTCCACGAGCACCTCCTGCTGCCCATCACATGGGAGGACTTTGTACACAGAGCGGAGCTTCAGGAAGCTCTTAGAACGGGAGTAGAAGCGTTCAATCTTCAGATATGCCACACCATATCTAGGGGATCTGTCGTCTGAAAAACTGGTTGAATGCTGCAGGTTTGTTCTTGCCTTTAAAAGTAAGAAAAACACATACATTTTTATGAAGAGTTTTTAATACTGGTTAGATTAAAGCTGAACCCCAGGCAGATATAAAATACACCTGGTAATGCAGCTCAATTTTAACTATTATATCAATTACAGGTATGTTTTAAAATAAATATGAATGACACCTGGTAATGCAATATGAATGACACCTGGTAATGCAGTTCTGTTTTAACTAACTATTACATCAATTGCATGTATTTTTTTTAATAAATATGAATTATCTCTGGGAATTTCAGTTGCCATTTTGGGATGCAGAGGTGCTATATATAGGGAAACCTGCATCACAGCAGAAGTCCTGGATTGGGGGAAGTGTAAGTAGGGGCATGACCCCATGTGTTACCGACAGTTGTTCTTTACATACGGTTTCATCCCTTTAGTCTGGAGTTGGAGACTTGGTGTCTCAGGAGAGCTTAGGTGCTGATAAGGCAGCACTGATGGGCAAGGATGAGGCAGCACTGGTGGGCACTGATGGGTGGCACTGATGGAACACTTAAGGACACTGATAGGTTGCACTGATGGGCACTGATGGGTGGAACTGATGGGCACTGATAGGCAGTGGTAAGTGACACTGATAGGCAGCACTGATAGGTGGCACTGGTAGGCATTGATAGGTGGCACTGGTGGGCACTGGCAGGTGGCACTGGTGGGCATAGATGAGGCGGCGGTGGCTCTCTGTTCGAGACCGATGTCCCTCTAACAGTAGCCGGTGTTCATTTTTTTTATTTCTCTTCACGCCATCAGCGTGAGGAAAAAAATAGCCAATTATCGTCTCTGTTTACAACACGTGATCAGCTGTCATTGGCTGACAGCTGATCAAGTGGTAAAGGGCCAGGTTCATAGACTCCCTAATCACAGAGTATGCCGCATTTGTGCCCTGCAGGGGGCGCGCAGGCAGCTCATGCACGGGAGGACTTAAATGGACGCCCTCCCGGCAATTAAGGCCCACGCTGTAGCCGTCTTTCGGCTATAGCGTGGGCGCAAAGTGGCACATCATTGGCATAACGCACATCATTGACATACTTAGAATTTCACCGAAAATACATTTTGCTACTCCTCCCAAGTATGGGGATAACATATGTGTGAGACTTTTTCACAGAAGGGGCCCACAATCCATGGAGCACTTTCAGGCTTTCTAGGGGCAAAAATTATCCATCTAACTTCCTGACTATCTATCACATTTTTTGAGGCCCTGGAGCACCAGGACAGTGGAAACATCCATAAAATTACCACATTTTAGAAAACAAATACCCCAAGGTATTTTCTAAGAGGTATAGTGAGTCTTTTGAAAACTTCATTTTTTGCCACAAATTTTTGGAAAATGAAGAATGAAAATTAAAAAAAAACTATTTATTATTATTATTATTATTATTATTATTAATTTTTATCATTTAAAAAGATTTCTCACATAGAGCATGGGAAATACTTAGAATTACAAACTAAAACACATTCCAATACTCCTGAGTATATCGATTACCACATGTGTGAGATTATTTCAGTGTCTGGACTCATTATGTATCAGACATTGTATCTTATGTATCACCCAATTGTACAGCAATGTACTGTAGTGGTTGCCTCTATACGAGTGATCATGGAATAAAGCTTAGAGTAGCATCAGTCCATAGCAGTCCTTGTTCCTATAAGCTGAGCAACCTAGCCTACTGGTACATGGCTGCCCCCAGGAATGCCATGTTCACTGGCCAGGAAGTAAAGGAGGCTAAAAAAGGGAAGAACAGAAGAGTTCTGTGGTTCCAGGAGTGCAGTTGTCTGCAGAGGGTGGCTGAGACTGGTGTCTTGCAGGAACATAATTAGTGCAGATGGGTCAGTTCAGGTGCAGACAAAGACATGGTCAATATACGGGCAAGGGATCAGTCCAGGCAACATGCAGAAACATGATCAATAAACAGGCCAATCAGGAACACTCATTCTAGCTACACTGGTCTGGTGACACTGTGGCTGGTGTGATGGTGATCAGAGAACTGTGACTGGCAGCACTGCACCCTGAGCCTGCCCAGTTGTGTGGATAGCGAATGAGATCCATCACCCGATTGGCCGGAGATCTAATCGGATTGGCCTCCAGGAGGAGGAAGGAGGAGACACGGGGGAAGCAAGGAAGCAGCCGGTAGACATGTGCACTGCCGAAAAATGTGTTAGTTTTCGTTTCATTCATTTTTTTTGTTCCTCAGTTCATTCACTATGATCACAATTTGTAAATTCGAAAACCTGTAAATTGGAAAATGTGAAAATGCGAAAATCCAAAAATAAGAATTTTTTGGGGAAAAATTGAAAGAATAACTAACCAACCACCTAACTAATAATAACTAACTATTATATTATAGGTATTGGAATTTCCTTTCAAATTTGGCTGTTAGTGAACGTAACGAATACGAATTTATCCGAAGTTACGAATTATCCAAAATAACGAATGCCACATCCAAACAAATGGAACAGAACGAATAAATAACAAAAGGATAAAGAATTTAAAGTGATCAGTTCCCAGAATTGTTCAATTAGCACCAACGTCCCTTTATGTTATAAAAAGAAAAAGAGCCCCTTGCCAGGGAATGGATGGGACTTTCTGGGTGGTGTTCATTTAGTAATCAACTAAAGTTTATAGTTAAAAAGGATTTTTATTTGAATACTGATACATGAGAAAAAGGAAGGTATATGTTAATGCATTTCTTCCAAAAGAGCACCACACTGTTTTGTTCTACATGTTTCGCCATACGGCTTCTTCAGGAACATGCGTGGATATTCAAGTCTGGATATGTGAAGGAACCTTGCAAGTAAAACCTCTAAATACACTTGTGGAGTGGTCAGAGTATATTCTGCAAAAATTACGTCAGAGCAGTTTGGCACAAAAACGCTGACCCCCAAAAAAGGAATCAAAAAGTATACCAAATTCTGACACAGGATGAAACTGTGGGAATTGTTTAGGTAGAGCAGTGCCACATCCTAAATGTCAAAATATGAATAGAAAGGCAGCAAGAATGGACTTTATAGGCACCAATTATAAAAAATATATACAACTGTCCCCCAGCGCTCCCATACGCTGTCATTCTGGAGTGCCCACTTGGGGGAGCTCTCAGCCCTGGTACCTTTAGGGCTGCGCTCCTCTCGCGCGGCCGCATCTGTCGTGGCCGCTTCTGCGTACTGCGCATGTGTGGCCGCGGCGGGGTTGCGCGCGCAGCCCTTCCCGGCTGAGTCAGGTGATGCGGAAGTTCCGCACACCTGACTGGCATGTGCATATAAGGCTGATTACTCAGGCTTGTATCACGGTATCTCTCTGAGATGACTCCCCGTCTCTGGATTCATTAACAACTTACTACCAATACACTCATCCTGGTAAGGTATTTACTTTCTTACACTCTGTTCGCTGAACTCTCTCTGCTGGGCTGTTTTAATACATTTACTTTAGATATATACCCCTTCCTTTTTAGATGGTTCTGATTTGCTACCTGCTAATCCAATAGGCTGTTGCACTATAAACTTTTACCAAGCCTTTTTTCTGCTGGCAATCTCCTGAAGTAGAAATCTTTCTTTTTGATACAAAGTTTCTATACAAACCACTAAGATTACAAGGTGAGACCATGTATTTTACCAATACCATCTAACAATGCTTTAACTAGATTATTTCTTTTTAGAATTGCTTTTTACCATTATATATACTTATATTCTACAGGCGGTGGCGCCTATTGCTAAAACACAGTTCCATCCTCCCAAGCCCTTATATGAGTATATACCATTTATCTAGTTTTATTGTATAACACCCCACTAAAAGTAGGCTTAATGGTTTTTTCATTTAATTACACTTGTCTACCTTTTTCCTGCATGGAGTGAACTTTTGTGATCTATCCTAGTTAACCCTTTATGGGTCTTCTGCCTAGTTCATACTTAGCAGTGGAATATCTATCTTATCTCTGCCACTATCATTCCTTATACATTTTAAAATGCTTTTTATCAGGCACGTCCCCACATGTGATCTGCTGCACCTCATGCATGTTCTTTTGAAGCCCACTTTTTGATTGTTTCTCGGTACTCCCTGCAAAAGTTTGAGACTTCATACCAAAATTACCATTACTAACTCTATTTATTGCCTGTATATATTTTGTTTCTCTCTCTTCTAGACTATTTAACAAGCTCCTGAAGAAGCATTCAATTGCGAAACATGTAGAGCTGTATTTTTTGCTTACCATAACATAGTGCAGGGACATATCCCTGTAAAGGTTATGCTTTTGAGATATATGACTCGTCTTAGAGAGATTCAGCTAGCTTTTTGCATTTTACTTGCAATGTTTTAGAAACCTTTTATATTATATGTTTAATAAAAATTTAGATCTTTTTTTATAATAGGTGCCTATAAAGTCCATTCTTGCTGCCTTTCTATTCAAATTTTGACCCCCAAAAAAGATTGAAAGAAGGGGGGAACCAAAATCACCTCCAAAATAGCAATAGCCTCCAATGTGGGGAATTATGTTTTTGGCCTATAGTCTAATTACTTGAAAAGTTTGAATAATATCATGTACTTAGGAGCCACATTCCATGATGGTAAACACTGCAGAGGTTTATATTTGTGAAAATTGGCATTCACTATTACCTGTCTTCTTAATGAACTGTTGATATTCCTGTGGGTGCAAAAGGGTACTAGGTTTTATGGTGCTATTTAATTCATGCAATAATCGTATATTGATTGCTTTGTGCAAAAGTTATAGCATCTACAAAATAGGGGATAGAATTATAGCATTTTTATTATTATAATTGTTTTTACTAGTAATGGCGGTGATCAGCGATTTTTATCGGGACTGTGATATTGCGGCGGACACATCAGACACTTTTGACACATTTTTGTGACCAGTGACAAATATACAGCAATCAGTGCTATAAAATGCACTGATTACTGTATAAATATCACTGGCAGGGAAGGGGTTAACACTAGGGTGTGATCAAGACATTAAATGTGTTCCCTAGGTGTGTTCTAACTGTGAGGGGATGGTGCTGACTAGGAGGAGACAGAGATCGGTGTTCATACATAGTATGAACACACGATCAGTCTCTCTTCTCCCCTGAGAGAACGGGATCTGTGTGTTTACACACACAGATCCCAGTTCTCGCTCTGTCACGAGCGATCCGGGTGCCCGGCGGTCATCGTGCCTGCCAGGCATTCGGATCAGCTCAGTCGGCGAGCCTCCGGTGGCGCACGCATGCCCCCTAGTGGTCAAAAGGCGAAGCGACGTAAGGTAATGTTGTTTCGCCCAGGGAAGCCAACTTGCCGCGGCTGGTCAGGAAGGGGTTAATTATTATTTTAGATTTCCTAATTTTTGGGTTTTTGGATTTTTGAAATTCTGAGTACATGAGTTTACGAGCTTTACGAGTTAATAAGTTTATGAATTTCCGAACTTTCAAATTTACAAATATTCTGAAAAATTTGTTAAATGGGTTTTTGTTAATTTCGGATATTTCCAAAATAATGAATTCCTTGAAATTCGTTAAAAACCGAATTTGAATAGAATTGCACGTGTCTAGCAACTGGAGAGGACAAGCCCGGAGAGAAGCCAATGCCACCTGGAGTGTTGCTCACGAGATCGTTTGCCACCCCCCTCAAAGAAAAATCACCAGCCGCCACTGTGGTCATATGATCAAACAGACCTTTCTGCCCCCTGGGTGTAGTAGCCCATTTAAAGGGATGCCAGCACTGAGCACAGTAATATTGTGCAAATAAATACAGTAATTGTTATACAAACAAAACCTCCCCGCTTTGCATATAAGCTAAAGGAGACACACATAATATATCTGGACATAAATTTTAGTACCTTCAGGGCTTTTTGTCCCTCCCAGCCATTTGTATCCAGCGTGAAAGAAACTCGTCCATTGTCATCCGTCACCAAGGTGTTATTGATTGAAGGATTATCACATGTTAGGTAAACAATAATACCTGGTATAGGGTTATCATTGGCATCCATCACTTCAATCTGAAAAAATATAGTTTTTTAATTTAATTTCCAGTCTTTTTTTGTTTATATAATAAAAAGATATAAAAAAACCCAGAGGTGATCATATACCACCAAAAGAAAGCTCTATTTGTGTGAAAAAAAATAAACAAATTTTGTTTGGGTACAGTGTTGCATGACCGTGTAATTACCAGTAGGACAGTGCTAAATAGCAAAAACTGGCCTGGTCACGAAGGGAGTAAATCCTTTTGGAGCTGAGATGATTAATCTACACTCGGTACCTCATAATGACAAACTAAAAACAGAATTTTAGAAATGTCTGTGAATTTATTAAAAAGAAACAACTGAAATATCCCATGAGTACGTATTCAGACCCTTTTTGAGACAAGCTTTGCACACCTGGATTGGGGGATTTTGGGGGATTTTCTGCCATTCTTCTTTGCAATTACAAAGGAGCTGCTGTTTTAAATTGGGCTTACCGTTCCTTTACTGTTTCACCATATCCGTCCTAGCGGTCCCATTAAAGACTTCTTTTTAGTAATTTTAGCTCCGACACACAGTCTCTTTCTTCAACGCTTTATTTAAGAAAGACACATGCAATAGAGGGATGAAAGGTTTAGGGGAATTCAGGTACCTTGAAATTGCAGTTAAGGAACACTTTCTTTTATCCAGAGGACAACAGCTCCACAACTGGATTCAGCAATCACCGGATAGGCCTCTCTCACTGACCCACTAGCTGATGCGATGCTCAGTCATAGTCTCTGCCACAGACTTTAAGATTTGGTTTAACTGTTACACAATCCTCTGCCACAGGATTGGGTAATTAGCGACTTGTTGCAATATCAAGGTTTGATCACACAGTACCGTTTCCCTTATTTCGAACCTACGGTATTGTACGATAGGTGACCTGGGATGCATTCTCCAACTGAGTCTCTAGGCTCTTCTATAAGCACCAGCCTTATTGCGCAGTCCTCTCCTGAAAAGTCCTCCCCTGGATCCTCCAGTCGCCTGGCTTCTTCCCGCAGGCAAGACAGCACAGGACCATCCCTGGATCGGTAAGCCCCAAGACTTTTGGGCCTACCCTCAGTAACAACGCCTCGGGCCAGCTGGCCCTGAGACAATTTGATGGCAGTGACACACCTTAGGCCAGGAGGACCATCAGATCAGAACTACTCCGTGTCACCACGAGGTCTGCCCCTTAAGTACCACCTCCCAAAATGCACAGCAGGCAGACCACACTCACTGTCTGTTTCCAGGCAAGGAGGCACTCAATACACCCAGCATGTTGCAATTTTCAACCTTGGCCGCAATAATAGGACCTAGCCATTTTCAGGTCTCTCCAGAGATGTTCAATATGGCTCTGGCTGGGCCACTCTAGGTCATTCACAGAGTTGTCCCTAAGCTACTCTAGTATTGTTTTGCCTGTGTGCTTAGCATCGTTGTCATGTTGGAAGGTGAACCTACAGCCCAGTCTGAGGCTCTGAGCACTGTGGAACAGATTTTCATTGAGGAGACCTCTGAACTTTGCTTCATTCAGCTTTCCCTCAATCCTGACCAGTCTCACAGTCCCTGCTGCTTAAAAACACCCCAACAGCATGATTTTTTTCCACTGAGGAGAGTCTTCTGTCTGGCCACTCTTCCATAAAGCCCTGATTTGTGGAGGCCTGCAGTGATGGTTGTCCTTCTGGAACTTTTTCCCATCTCCACACAGGATCTCTGGAGCTCAGTCAGAGTGACCATCAGGTCCTTGGCCATTTCTCTTACTGTGCTACAATCATCCACGTGCAATAGTGATAATCCCCTCATCCGATGTGCCCTCACCTGGGGATAAGACCAACCAATGGTCTATATGCGCTTTTGTCCCTCTCTGGGGATCTGTTTTAGGCTGTTTCACTCCTTTTCTGGCAATCTTAAGATTAGAATCCTCCTTCTCTTACACGTACCTCTATACACCCAAATCATAAAGAGAGAAAGCTGGACATAGTGATTTATCTTTTAAAACAACTGGTTTATTAGACACTAAGTATAAAAACACTCACATTTTCCTCAGGATATCACCCTGAGGAAGCCACGTGACCTTGTGGCGTAATGTGTAGGGGAGGAGTCAATCTGTCGTCATGCTGAGGCGAGCATACTATGGTAATACTGTCTGTCATGAAGCATCTCCCTCCTTAATATCCCCTTGTGCTGGAGAGCACTTGGCAGGATAATCGATGGAGTGGGGAATATATTGGAATTATTCCCATATTCAGGTGAAGCTACCAGTACTACCAAGTCTCTTGGCGGAGTTGAAGGAGTGGAATATCGCAAGCGTGTTTAAGCCCTATAATCTGGGATCCATCCTTTTTTGGTAAGAGGCTTTGTTTGTCAACAATTGTGAAAGAACATATTGCACAAAAGCTTGGATATACACAATTCTGCACTAAGGCACCTATGGACACATTTTTTTGAATCATTTTTTGGAATCATTTTTTGATTGGACAAATTTGAATGCTAATTAGGTTTTTTGTCAAATACTTTATCATATTATTAGGATTGCGCACTCATTTGTATACATATGGTTTGAGTTGAGTATTTTGATTCTTGCGTAGCAGCACCTACACATTGTACTTATTTTATAATTAACTTTTTAGGGTAAACACAGAATTTAACCTTTATAATACTGTCTGATTGTCTTATAGCTGCACTGTGAGGACTGAATGCTTTTTACAGTTTGGTGCACTCTAAGCACCAGGAAAACGTGAGTTTTTTTATACCTCGTGTTTAATAAATCAGTTGGCCACCAATATACTGTATATTATTTGTTATGGCACAAGAGGCAAATGCCCCCTGTCCCCCAACCCAGTCCTTTCCATGTCCACAACAGACAGTTACTTTACATTGAGTGAAGAGCTCTAAGCATTGCAGGAAACTATTCAAAATGGCCACATCCACACTGAATTTAGTCTCACACTCCAACAATTCAGAGACCAACTCAAATGCCGGAAGCACAGTGTCTTAGTGGTTAGGATGTCTGCCTTACAGCACTAGGGCCCTTAGTAGGGATGAGCCAAACACCCCCCTGTTCGGTTCGCACCAGAACATGCAAACAGGAAAAAAGTTCGTTCGAACACGCGAACACCATTAAAGTCTATGGGACACGAACATGAATAATCAAAAGTGCTAATTTTAAAGGCTAATATGCAAGTTATTGTCATAAAAAGTGTTTGGGGACCCGGGTCCTGCCCCAGGGGACATGGGTCAATGCAAAAAAAAGTTTTAAAAACGGCCGTTTTTTCAGGAGCAGTGATTTTAATAATGCTTAAAGTCAAACAATAAAAGTGTAATATCCCTTTAAATTTCGTACCTGGGGGGTGTCTATAGTATGCCTGTAAAGGGGCGCATGTTTCCTGTGTTTAGAACAGTCTGACAGCAAAATGACATTTTGAAGGAAAAAACTAATTTAAAACTACCCGCGGCTATTGCATTGCCGACAATACACATAGAAGTTCATTGATAAAAACGGCATGGGAATTCCCCAAAGGGGAACCCCGAACCAAAATTAAAAAAAAAAAATGACGTGGGAGTCCCCCTAAATTCCATACCAGGCCCTTCAGGTCTGGTATGGATATTAAGGGGAACCCCGGCCAAAATAAAAAAAAAAAATGACGTGGGGTTCCCCCTAAATTCCATACCAGACCCTCTGGTATGGATTTTAAGGGGAACCCTGCTCCAAAAAAAAAAAAAAAAACGGCGTGGGGTCCCCCCAAAAATCCATACCAGACCCTTATCCGAGCACGCAACCTGGCAGGCCGCAGGAAAAGAGGGGGGGACGAGAGTGCGGCCCCCCCCTCCTGAACCGTCCCAGGCCACATGCCCTCAACATTGGGAGGGTGCTTTGGGGTAGCCCCCCAAAACACCTTGTCCCCATGTTGATGAGGACAAGGGCCTCATCCCCACAACCCTGGCCGGTGGTTGTGGGGGTCTGCGGGCGGGGGGCTTATCGGAATCTGGAAGCCCCCTTTAACAAGGGGACCCCCAGATTCCGACCCCCCCCTGTGTGAAATGGTAAGGGGGTACAAAAGTACCCCTACCATTTCACTAAAAAACTGTCAAAAATGTTAAAAATGACAAGAGACAGTTTTTGACAATTCCTTTATTTAAATACTTCTTCTTTCTTCTATCTTCCTTCATCTTCTGGCTCTTCTGGTTCTTCCTCCGGCGTTCTCGTCCAGCATCTCCTCCGCGGCGTCTTCTATCTTCTTCTCCTCGGGCCGCTCCGCACCCATGGCATGGGGGGGAGGCTCCCGCTCTTCTCTTCATCTTCTTCATCTTCTTCTCTTCTTCTTTTCTTCTCTTCTTCTCTTCTTCATTTTCTTCTCCGGGCCGCTCCGCAATCCATGCTGGCATGGAGGGAGCCTCCCGCTGTGTGATGGCGCTCCTTGTCTGACAGTTCTTAAATAACGGGGGGCAGGGCCACCCGGTGACCCCGCCCCCTCTGACGCAGGGGACATGATGGGACTTCCCTGTGGCATTCCCCGTGACGTCACAGGGAAGTCCCGTCAAGTCACCGTGCGTCAGAGGGGGGCGGGGTCACCGGGTGGCCCCGCCCCCCGTTATTTAAGAACTGTCAGACGAGGAGCGCCGTCACACAGCGGGAACCTCCCTCCATGCCAGCATGGGTGCGGAGCGGCCCGGAGAAGAAAATGAAGAAGAGAAGAAAAGAAGAAGAGAAGAAGATGAAGAAGAAGAGAAGAGCGGGAGCCTCCCCCCATGCCATGGGTGCGGAACGGCCCGAGGAGAAGAAGATAGAAGACGCCGCGGAGGAGATGCTGGACGAGAACGCCGGAGAAAGAACCAGAAGAGCCAGAAGAACCAGAAGAACCAGAAGATGAAGGAAGATAGAAGAAAGAAGAAGTATTTAAATAAAGGAATTGTCAAAAACTGTCTCTTGTCATTTTTAACATTTTTGACAGTTTTTTAGTGAAATGGTAGGGGTACTTTTGTACCCCCTTACCATTTCACACAGGGGGGGGCTGGGATCTGGGGGTCCCCTTGTTAAAGGGGGCTTCCAGATTCTGATAAGCCCCCCGCCCGCAGACCCCCACAACCACCGGCCAGGGTTGTGGGGATGAGGCCCTTGTCCTCATCAACATGGGGACAAGGTGTTTTGGGGGGCTACCCCAAAGCACCCTCCCAATGTTGAGGGCATGTGGCCTGGTACGGTTCAGGAGGGGGGGGCGCACTCTCGTCCCCCCCTCTTTTCCTGCGGCCTGCCAGGTTGCGTGCTCGGATAAGGGTCTGGTATGGATTTTTGGGGGGACCCCACGCAGTTTTTTGGGGTTTTTTTGGCGCGGGGTTCCCCTTAAAATCCATACCAGACCTGAAGGGTCTGGTATGGAATTTAGGGGGAACCCCACGTCTTTTTTTTTTTAATTTTGGCCGGGGTTCCCCTTAATATCCATACCAGACCTGAAGGGCCTGGTATGGAATTTAGGGGGACTCCCACGTCATTTTTTTTTTAAATTTTGGTTCGGGGTTCCCCTTTGGGGAATTCCCATGCCGTTTTTATCAATGAACTTCTATGTGTATTGTCGGCAATGCATTAATAGCCGCGGGTAATTTTAAATGAGTTTTTTCCTTCAAAATGTCATTTTGCTGTCAGACTGTTCTAAACACAGGAAACATGCGCCCCTTTACAGGCATACTATAGACACCCCCCAGGTACGAAATTTAAAGGGATATTACACTTTTATTGTTTGACTTTAAGCATTATTAAAATCACTGCTCCTGAAAAAACGGGCGTTTTTAAAACTTTTTTTTGCATTGATCCATGTCCCCTGGGGCAGGACCCGGGTCCCCAAACACTTTTTATGACAATAACTTGCATATTAGCCTTTAAAATTAGCACTTTTGATTTCTCCCATAGACTTTTAAAGGGTGTTCCGCGGCATTCGAATTTGCCGCGAACACCCCAAATTGTTCGCTGTTCGGCGAACTTGCAAACAGCCAATGTTCGAGTCGAACATGAGTTTGACTCGAACTCGAAGCTCATCCCTAGCCCTTAGTTTGAATCTTGGCCAGGATACTATCTGCATAGAGTTTACATGTGCTTGCATGGGTTTCCTCTCACAAAGATATGCCGGTAGGTTAATTTGACTAAAGTCTCAATCATTTGCACATCCGTCACAAATAATCACTGTTGTTTGCCTAATAAATGTATTTCCTATAATCACCAGCTCCATCTAGTGAACATAATGTGCTATTTTCCTGAAATTACATATTCACGAAAATACCACATTATGGCCACTAGATGAAAGCAGCAATCATAGCAAATAAAAATATTAGCCAACTGATGTTAATTATTTGTGACTGCTGTGTGAATGCTTGAGACATTAGCATAGCAAATGTTTTTTTTTTTTATAAATAGACCCTGAAATAAAGGAATCTTAAAGTGTCATGTATACTAGATTAAGAAGAACAAACAAAACTGTTTGGCAACATTATGCTCAGTTCATAAAGGTACATGTACATGAAGTACGCTTCTTAATCATCACTATGTAAAGTCATCTGACTCTTACTTTCAGCTATCATTGGCTCTCATTGCTGAAAATAATGATTTTTAGAGCTTAGTGAATTAAGGCTGTTTGTAACTCACCACTCCATTGTAGGGGATGCCAGCTTTGTAGTTACCTTCAGCATCAACAAATGACACCTTATTGATTACGTTGAATATACTAGATTGGCTGGTTGCAGATAACACAGTTCCTGCCGAAGGTAACATTGAAAACAAATAAGAGATCGCATATTTCTTCATCAAATCAGGGGATAAGAAATATAGTGTGAGATATATGATCATTTCTAAAAATGTGGTCCTTTTTTAGACGGTACCCATACTTTTTAGAATAGGGTTTTCAAAGCTGACAATGGCTAAATGTTATTTTATATTGCTTATTTATGTGTGACATTAATTAATATTCATGTGTTTGATTTGAGGTCTACTTTTTATGTGTTACAGGGATCTCCTACGCGTTTCATCCACTTAAGGACCGAGCCCATTTTTGACACTTGTCGTTTACAAATTAAAATTAGTATTTTTTGCTAGAAAATTACTTAGAACCCCAACATTATTATTTAGCAAAGGCTCTGGAAAATAAAATGGTGGTCATTGCAATATTTTATGTCACACGGTATTTGCACAGCAATCTTTTTAACAGAATTTTTTGGGGAAAAAAGTACACTTTTTTAAAATAAAAAAATAAGAAAACAGCAAATTTAGCCCATTTTTTTTTGTATATTGTGAAATAGTTATGTGGAGTAAATAGATACCTAACATGTTATGGTTGAAAATTGCGCACACTCATGGATTGGTGACAAACAACAGTACTTAAAAATCTCCATAGGCGACACTTTACATATTTTTAATGGTTACCAGGTTAGAGTTACAGAGGAGGTCTTGTGCTAGTTATACTCTGACAAGCACGGCGATAACTCACATATGTTATTTGAACTTCGTTTACATTTGCGGGCGTGACTTGTGTATGCGGTTTCTTTGCTGCACGAGCACGCAGGGACAGGGCGCTCTAAAAATTACTTTTATTTTTTTCTTATTTATTTTATTTTATTTTTTTAACAAAAAAAAATAAAAATCTGATCACTTTTATTTCTATGACAAGGAATGTAAACATCCCTTGTGACAGTAATAGGCAGTGACAGGTACTCTTTATGGAGGGATCGGGGGTTTAAAAGACCCCAAATCCCTCCTTAACTTTAAAGTATTCAGATCACCAAAATCTTCAATTCTGAACACTGTCATTTGTTTAAAATCAGCGCCATTGGTAGCCAAGTAATGTAGTAGTGTGATGTCGATTCTGGAATTTTACTATGGAAACCCGATCAAAGCCGAATCCGTCTTTGTTCGGGTCACAGCCTAGCCGGATCATGGTGGCCTGGGAAAAGTGGCAGACGGTGGCAGGAGGGGGGGTGATGTCCCCTCCCGCTGCCTGGGATAACGGCCGAGCCGCTGTAGGCTATACCTCGATACATCCACTTCCTCCTACCAATGTATGGGTATGGCAATTTGCCTGAAGGGGGTAAAATAAATGTGTGGTGGTTTTGTATATATTTATTTATTATGGTGAGGACTAATAGTTTTGTTAAATTTTTTCTGCTCAGATGAATATCACCGATTGTGCTCTGTTCTCTCTTTAGGTAGAACATAGTGCTCTGGGAATCTTGTACCACTGGCTCACCCTGCAATAAATGTTCCTTTGTAAAAACAGATTTTATAAAAAAGTAAAACATAACAAAGATATACAGGTGCATCTAAAAAAAAATTGAATATCATCAAAAAGTTAATTTATTTCAGTAATTTTATTTAATTCAAAAAGTGAAACTCATATTTTTTTTGTTTACAAAAGCATTTATTTGGAAGTTTAGGTAATAGACATTCGGTATAGTTAACATTAATGTAATACATCGGTACAAAAAAAAGATATAGGGAAAACAAAACAAAAGTTATATAACCTTATGTTACAAAGGTGATAGTGATGATAAGAGTAGGTTTATACACACATAATATAAGGCAGATCACTATATCAACATTAGGTGATAGATAGATATGATAATGGTATATTAATTTATTTAGGTTGGGTTCCAAAAGGCCCATTTCCTTTGGTGAACATGGATAGTGTCGTTAAGGGTGTGATAAATCCACTCAGAAAGCTTGAGGTGCTCCATTCTATTTATTACTTGTTGCCATGATAGGTTAGTAGATTTCCAGTTATATGCTGTCATCCAGTGTATTGAACTACACATGGAGTGAAATAGTCTCATACATGGGGGAGGAATGCCTGGTATATTAGGGTACAGCAAGCAAATCTGAGGGGAGGGGGTAATTTTTTGTTTAGAGGTTAGTTCTATTAAACTGATTGCTTTGTGCCATATATGATTAATATGTTTGCAGCTCCAAAAAATGTGTAAGAGGGTACCAGGTTCTGGACATCCTCTAAAGCAATCAGGAGAGATGGATGGGTAGTAAGTATGGAGCTTCGATGGGGTGAGGTACCACCTAGAGAATATCTTAATTGGGGTCTCTCTGAAGGTGATAGCTCTGTTACTTTTACGGAGGTTTTCTGACATGAAACACCACTCTTCAACACTGATCAAGACATCCAGGTCCGCTTCCCATTGAAGCATTTGTGTAGATTTATCCGGAACACCAACATTATTAATATAACTATACATCCTGGATACGAGGCCTCTATCTCTAGAGGATAAAATACATATATGTTCAAATGTTGTGTATGTCGGATGAGTGTTGAGTGCAAAATATTTAGCGTAGAAGGCTTTAATTTGTTGATAACGTTGGAGTTCATTTGTATGTAAATTGTGTGTGGCTTGTAGAGCCGAGAATGGGATAAATTCCCACTTTTGTTGAAGAGATCTCAGTGTAATTAAATTTTTGTCAATCCAAATGGAAAAATCTTGTCTGTCATTATAAGCATAGGTAAATCTATGATCTCCTATAAAGGAGGCTAGAGGTGGTGTGTCTGATGAGAGTTTGTATATATCTTTATATTTAGACCATAATTGATAAAATTGAGCTATAATGATATTATGTTTCATAAGTTTGCTATAAGTGGTAGTGTTGGACCAAAGAATTCCCTGTGAATGAAGCGGGAGAATTGAGATGGATTCAAATACTTTCCATGGGGTATTAATTGAGGGAGTGAACCATTGGGTAAGTTGTGTGAATCTTGATGCCAGATAATAAAGCCATATATTTGGGAGGCCTAGGCCACCTGTATTTTGTGGTCTATGCATAAGGGCATAACTGCATCTCGTTTTTTTCTCCGCCCATATAAATTTGTTTATTTCTCTTTGAAGAGAGGTCAGTTTGGATTTAGGAACATTGATAGGTAAGGCGCGGAAAAAGTATAGGAGTTTGGGGAGAATTGTCATTTTGACAGCACATATTCTACCTAAGAAGGAGATATGAAAAGAGGACCATGACTTTAAAAGAGATGTGATATGTGAGAATAATGGGATATAGTTAGATTTATATAGAAGGTTGTGAGTGGAGGTTATTGTGACGCCTAAGTATTTGAATGATTTAGTACACCATACAAATGGGAAATTTTGGGATAGTAAGGTTTGGGTATTCTGGGAGTAGTTAATTGGAATGGCGGAACATTTATTGGTGTTAATTTTGAGGCCTGAAATATTTTGGAAAGACTTTAGTGTTCTTAAAAGGGATGGGATAGAGGTGAGGGGGTTTGTGAGGAATAGAAGAGCATCATCTGCATATAGGCTGAGTTTAAATTCTTTGTCCCCTTTTGTGTATCCTTTTATGTCAATACTATTCCTAATCTTTTGGGTTAAGGGTTCAATTGCTAGAGCAAATAGTAATGGTGATAGCGGGCAGCCCTGTCTAGTGCCTCTAGTAAGAGAAAAAAAGTCAGAGTTGTGTCCAGGGATTTTAATTCTAGTTTGAGGGTTATGGTAAAGAGCGTTGAAGCCCTGTAGAAATTTATCTGAGATTCCATATTTGGGAAGTAGATGGTTTAGATATGACCAGCTAACGCTGTCATATGCTTTATGAATGTCCAAACTAAGTAGGCATAATTGGTGGGAGGTTATGTTGGCATCTTGAATGATATTAGTGACTAGTCTAACATTATCGACTATCTGTCGGCCTGGAATAAAACCAGTTTGGTCTATATGTATTAAATTTGTGATTACTGAAGCTAATCTATCTGATAGTAACCTACCAAAAATTTTTAGGTCGTTGTTAAGGACCGATATGGGTCGATAGTTTTGAGGGAGGGAGTGATCTTTTAGTGGTTTGGGGATAAGGGAAAGGTTAGCTAGAAGCATTTCATCTGGGAAATGATTACCATTAAGAATGTGATTGAAAAGTTTGGTTAGGTAAGGGGTTAAGAGAGAAGCATATTTTTTATAGTATGATGAAGAGAAGCCATCTGGGCCAGGAGCTGTAGATGTTTTGAGAGATTTAATAATTTTGATTATTTCTGCGTTTGTACATGGAGCATAGAGGGATTCTATTTGGGTGGCATTCAGAGTGGGTAGTTGAATATCGTCTAACCATGATCTGGAGGGTTGGTCAGGAGGGATTTGAGGACTACAAAGTAGGTCCTTATAAAAGGAAGAGAAAATCTTAAGAACACCTTGAGGATGAGTGATCATATTCCCAGCTTGATCTCTAAGTTTATATGTATGAGGGGGTTTATGATCATGGTTAAGTTTTTTGGCGAACATAGCTGAGGGGGAGTTGCTGTGTAGTAAAAATTTAGCTTTTGAAAATCTCAAGGATTTTTCGGTATTCGCTGATAATATAAGATCTAGGGCTTTACGTTTGTCTTGAATTTGTTTAGTAATCTCTTGGGTGGGGTTATGTTGTAGCTTATTGTATAGTAGATTTAAATCTTTAGTAAGATTTTTAATGTTTGTGAGTTTTTCTCTGTTTCTTTTAGCAGCTATGCTAATTAGATGTCCGCGTATGACTGCTTTATGTGCTGTCCAAAGAATAGTGGGGGAGACATCATCAATAGCATTTTCAGTGAAATAGTTTTCAATGTGTGATGAGATGGTTTGATTAACTGAGGGGTCAGTTAGAAGTGAATCATTTAGTCGCCAATTGTAAGGGGAAGGAGAGAGTCCTATGTGAGATGTTTCATAGTAGGAAATGTCGTGATCAGACCAAGGACAAGGATGGATCTGAGCATCGGAGGAGTTAGCCAGCAAAATGGGGGTGCAAAATATATAGTCTAGTCTGGCGTAGACATCATGGGGATACGAATAATGTGTATAGGCTCTAATTCCTATGTTGTGAGATCTCCATGAGTCTATAAGTTGAAAGTTGTTTAAATAACGGTTCATGGATTTAGAGAATGCTTTTGATGAGGGGGAAGTTTTACTTCTATCAAGGGATGCGTGTGCGGTTAAGTTAAAGTCTCCCCCTAAAATAATATGAGGAGAGCTGTATTGGTCAAGCTTATCAAAGAAATTCGTGAAAAAGATAGATTGAGATTCGTTTGGGGCGTAAATTGAAGCTATTGTTATTGCTTTATTGTTAATAAGCCCCTTGATGATAATATATCTGCTATCTACATCTTTATAAATATTTTGTATATCTAGAATAATGGTGTTGCGTATAAAAATGGCGACACCGCGGGTTTTGTTATGAAAAGTAGTATAATAAAATTGGTTATATGACTTATCAAAATAATTGGGATGGTTAGAAGAAGCAAAATGGGTCTCCTGCATGAGAATAACATCTGCTCCCAGCCTTTTATAATGTTGAAAAGCTTTTTTCCGTTTATGAGGTGAGTTGAAACCCTGAACATTATGTGATATACCGTATTTATCGGCGTATAACACGCCCTTTTTTCCCCTTAAAATCAGGGGAAAGTCGTGGGTGCGTGTTATACGCCGATCCCCGCTATCGCTATGTGAATGTCGGCGATCGCCGCCGACATTTACATAGCGAGTAGTTTCAAATATGGCGCCGCGGACTTCGGAAGGACTCGGCGGTGCTGAACGAGCGCCGCCGAAATCACAGAGCCGAGATACACATAGTCGGGTGTATTCGGCTCTTTCCGGCGCCGCTCACTGTCACACCCAGTCCCGCCATTGGACCTGTGTTATGTCCATCATAGGGCAGGACTGGGCGGGACTGTGAGCGGCGCCGGAAAGAGCAGAGAACCCTCGGCTATGTGTATCTCGGCGGCGTTCGTTCACTTCTGCCGGCGCCGAGTCTCTCCGAACTCCGCGGCGCCATATTTAAAACTACTTCTATGTGTATGGCGGCGGCGGCAGCGGCAGGAGGCATGGACACTAGGCTGCACTGGGGATAAGGCTGCAGGGACAAGGCTGCACTGGGGACAAGGCTGCATTGATAAGGCTGCACTGGGGACAAGGCTGCATTGATAAGGCTGCACTGGGGACAAGGCTGCATTAATAAGGCTGCACTGGGGACAAGGCTGCATTGACAAGGCTGCACTGGGGACAAGGCTGCACTGACAAGGCTGCACTGGGGACAAGGCTGCATTGACAAGGCTGCACTGGGGCAAAGCTGCACTGACAAGGCTGCACTGGGGCAAAGCTGCACTGACAAGGCTGCACTGACACTGAAAAGGCTGCAATGACACTGAAAAGGCTGCAGATGAACACTGATGAGGCTGCATTGATGGGCATTTTAATGTAAGTTTCTTTTCCTTAAACTTCCCTCCTAAAAGTTTTTTTCCTTAAAATTCTCTCCTAAACTTGGGGTGCGTGTTATACGCCGGCGCGTGTTATACGCCGATAAATACGGTAACTCTAAAGACCATTAGATGTGGGTAAGGTAATAAGTTTGTGAATAGAATCCATCATGTATGTGGGGTAAGCTATAGGTAAGGTTATTTGTTGTGTGTGGTTAGTATAATTAGTAGTAACATTTTCAAAAATGAGGGAGGAGTTATATGAAAAATATATAAGGAGCATTGTGAGTTGTGTAATGTACCATGAGAGTAACATACCATAATGATAGCAATTAAAACAAAATCTAAACACTGCCCTTAGTAGATTCAACAACACTACAAGCCCTTAATGCACCAATCACTAGTGCAGAAATTGAGACAGTTATCAAATCTCTTCCCATGCACAAATCACCAGGAGCGGACGGTTTTTCTGCCGAGTACTATAAAGCTTTTAGCTCCCTCCTAGCACCTAACCTTGTAGAAGTCTTCAACATAGCAGCCACAACAGGATCTTTCCCGAGAGAAATGCTCCAAGCAATAATAGTTACCTTACCCAAACCCGGCAAAGACGGCTCACACCCCCAAAACTATAGGCCAATATCATTGCTTAACTCTGACCTGAAGATATATGCAAAGATAATGGCAAATAGATTATTAGAAATTACCCCTTCTCTTATAGGACTGGATCAGGTAGGATTCGTAAAAGGCAGACAAGCACCAGACGGAACTAGAAGGATGCTAGACCTCCTGCGATTCGCAGAAGTCAATCAAGTGCCGAGTATCTTTCTAGCCTTAGATGCCGAAAAGGCGTTTGATAGGGTGCATTGGGGCTACCTATCAAAAACTTTACTCAAATTTGGAATATCGGGATTGATTCACTCAGCGATTATGTCCCTATACTCCAACCCCACAGCCCAAGTCTATACCTCTAGTCTCCTATCTGATCCTTTCCCACTATCTAATGGTACGCGACAAGGATGCCCTCTCTCCCCAATAATTTTCTCACTCATTATAGAACCTCTGGCACAAAGTATCAGGTCCAATGAAGCTATCAATGGCATTAGAATAGGTAAAGAAAATCATAAAATTGGACTCTTTGCCGACGATATAATACTGACTTTATCTAAACCAGCAGAATCTATACTAGAACTTAAAAAGCTATTGCAAACCTTCAGTCAAGTCTCCTTTTACAAAATCAATACAAATAAATGCTTCGCTTTAACACTTCACTTACCCACAGAGGAACAGCATACTATAGAACATCTGTTCCCCTGTAACTGGAACCCCCCATCACTCACCTATCTCGGTGTGCAACTCACCTCCTCTTCCGCAAAGCTATACCCTAGCAATTACCCTCCCCTACTTGCGAATATAGAAGAAGAGATGGTCCAAATTGGCAAACTGCACATTTCATGGATGGGGAGAATAGCCGCATATCAAATGCAGATACTACCCAAACTCCTATACCATTTTAGAACACTACCCATACCTATCCCCCAATCATTCTTCACACAATTGGCAAAAATACTAAATAAGTTTATATGGGCAGGAAAAAAACCCAGAATTGCACTGAATCATCTGTACAAACCCAAACATCTAGGTGGGGTAGGACTTCCCAACGCCTACATTTATTACCAAGCAGCTATACTAGAACAAACTCGATACTGGTTCTCATGTCAAACGGACAATAGATGGTCTGAAATAGAACAAGAAATTACTCCCGGCCATAATCTCCCAGCACTGGCATTAGCAGCTGGCATACATCACAGACCTACTACACCACAATTCCCCACTATTCAAGCCTCTATCATGGCGTGGTCTTCTATGCTACGACACCCATTTACGGACACAACAATGCATGAAATACATATTCCATTAGCAACGTATGAATATCTGATTCCAAATATCTCGACCCAAACTTTTCAAAGGAATGGGGAACACTTTCTTACATCTGACCTACAGGGACAGGAAACAATGGAAAGATATCTACTGTTTCAAATTAAGCACTACATTAAATCTAATACCCCTAGACCACTAAAAATTCCCCAAATCCTTTGGCATTATCTATTAAGCAAAAACCCGGGGAAACACAAAGGAATATCCCTATTCTACAAATTTGCTACCCCCCTATACATGCAGACTATGGTGCCCAATATGAGAAAGTGGGAACGGGAACTAAACAAAGAATTCCCATTGCACCAATGGCATCTAGCTGTAAAAAGCAATGGCAAATCTTCAGCTTGTATAGATCATTGGGAAAACGCACAGAAGATACTGCACAGGTGGTATCTTACACCTCTACGCATCAATAAAATGAATCCGAACACTCCACCATTCTGTTGGCGGAACTGTCACAACACAGGTACCCTGTTACACATTTTGTGGAGCTGTAAGATAATAAAACAATTCTGGCAGGAAGTAGCTTCCATCATTCATACAATCACAAACACTATGGTCATGCTTAACCCTGAACTTGCCCTTCTAAGCCTGGGCATAGAAAACTTTCCTCACTTGACGAGAAAGGTTGTTATTAATATACTATTTGCGGCACGAATATCACTAGCAAGAGAATGGCACTCCCAAACACCCCCAAAAATTGAGGAAGTAATTTCTAGAGTGAATGCCCATTACACAATGGAAAAAATGCTTGCATATAAGGAAAGAAGATCCCAGGCCTTCCATAAACACTGGGATGTCTGGAAATTTTCTCAGTTTGCTCCCTCTCACTTGTGAAATGTAAATTGTTTTTCATGATATGTAGTAAAACAACTAGGCAGATAGTGGTTTAAGACTTTAAATAAGTAGAGAAAATGATAAGTAAACCAATAAACAAATAATAATTCCAGGAGTAGTCACATCAGCAGAACCTAGACAGATTTTAATAGGTTGTGACTACACTATAAAGTATGTGTTTATATTATTACTGTAATAAGACAATATCAAGGTTTGAAGTTTTTAAGATAGTTATCTACAAAGTAAAAATTAAACATATCTTGTAAACAGCCACTAGTGACCCTCAGTTAAGGTCGCTAGAGAGCTACTTTGTTCCAGACAATCAGAGGTCCCTGCTCACAGTATGTACCCAGTAGGGGTGACAGGTCCTACCTCCTGTTGAGGTTGTAAACTACGTAGATATGGGTGGCTCAGGTGGAAATATTTCTTTGTAGAATTACATCTGATATTTATCATTCACCCTGCTATGTCATTTGTTGTAAACAAAGCTTTGTATTTTATGTATCTAATGCAAATTTACAATAAAAATCTATGGTTAAAAAACAAAAAAACAAAATCTAAACCATTGTGGTTGAGAGATGTCATGAAAACTTCCATTTTTAAAATATGTTATAACAATTGCCCTAAGGGCGACAAACATGTGTAAAACAGTGATATAAAGTAGTACCAAAGGGACAAGAAACATCTTGTCACTAACAAGTAAATTAAATTCAAGAGGACAAAACGGTCCTAGTCCTGCAAGCGCGGTCGGGTGCGACAACCCCAGAGATGGGAGTGTCGCAGTCAACAGCACCAACAGGATGGGGGACAATCCAGCGGCGGTGGATGTCACAGGCCTTAGTTAAGGATATCTTAAGGTTTTTAAAAAAAAAACCCATATAAAAGTAACCAGGGGGGAGAATTGAGAGGTTTGTGGGAAAGGGGGGAGGGTTGGAAGGGGGGGGGGTTAGGGAGGGAAGGGGAGGATGGAGCAAGTTAGTAGGGTATAGGATGGAAAGGGAATGTTGCTACTTCCCGTTACATTAATATGACAAAAGAACAACTATTGAGTTGTAACTCTAATGGAGGGAGTCTATTATAGACAAAAAAAAAAAAAACCTAGAAAAAGAGAACCTCAAAAAACAAACAAAAAAAAACCCCAAGATGAAGTGCATTATGAGGATCCAAGATGTAGGATACTCTGCAGCTTCAGTTGGTAAGAAGGACAAAATCTCCTTTCTTCTTCCTTCTTCTTCCCCTTCAACACCGAGTTAAGAAACAATGTCCTGAACTTCTATCTTGGGAGAAGGACGATTGCAGGTGTTAAATGGACTTAAAGAGCCAGTCCAAAGGATCTTGCTGTGAGGATCAAGTACTCAGACATCCAAGATAAAATAAAGATCAGTAACAAGCAAAAAAAAAAATAAAAAAAGAAAAAGGGGAGGAACAACAAAATTCTTTCACCCTGTCCTTCTTTCAAAGGAAAATATGCTCTGATTTCACAGCAGGTTAGGAAAAAAGAAAAAAAAAAAAAAAAAAAAAAAAGGATTACTGTATGTGGTCATGAGGCGTTATCTTGGAATGGTTGACGCCATCTTCTTTGGTTGTTTGTGTTTCGCCTGGAGGATGGGGTGGACCAGATTGGGGAAGATCTAGGGGTTGAGGGAAAGCGGTTGGGTGGTTCCGGTTCAAGCAGGCCCAGTTTCACAAGCAGTTCTTTGCCTTCAATTATATTGTAAACGGTATATGTGGATCCATTGTAAGGGATAGTGAGTTTAAATGGAAAGCCCCATCTATATTTTATTCTCGCTGCTTGTAAGATGTTGGTAACTTCTTTCATCCTGCATCTTCTATCTAGTGTAGCAGGGGAGATGTCTGGATAGATCTGCAGCTTTTTGCCTTCCAGGGAGATATTAGGGGAGTTCCTTGCTGCGCGCATGATGTCTTCTTTAACCAGAAAATCCTTCATGCACATGATAATATCTCTGGGTGGTTTATCAGGGGTAGGTTTGGGGCGTAGGGCCCTGTGGATTCTGTCACAGGTGAATGCAGATGGTGGCTTATCTGGCAAGAGATTATGAAAAATCTTGGAAACTGTGGGCATGAGGTCTGTAACTGACTCTGGGACACCACGCAATCTGATGTTATGGCGTCTGTTTCGGTTGTCAAGGTCTTCAACCTGGGCTTGCATAAAAGCAAAGCTGTCAGCAAGTGTTTCATAATCTTTCCTTAAGTCATTATGGGCTAGTGAAAGTTCATCATGTTTAGTTTCCAATATGTCTGTGCGAGTGCCAATGCTGGCTATCTCTTGTGATAGGGCTGTGGTGGACTTATGAACTTCACTTTCAATTTTGTCCACTAATTTCTCAAAAATGGAGGTTAGGCTATTGTCTAAGTCTGCTTGAGAGAGGGGAGGGGGGTACTCACTGATCCCAGCGTTAGATGTGAGGTCGGATGGAATGGATGCAGATTTTCTTGAGGCCGCCTGTGTGCTGGCGCCGGCGCCATCTTGGGACATCCTTATACTCCTTCTATCTGCAGCGTCCAGCAAAAAGTTTGTTAAATGGTGCTGAGAGCGTTTAAAGTGACCAGAATTCCTTCCAGGCATGGACAGGGTAGTTCTTTAGGCGATGAGGCCACTTTCGCCGGGATGTGAGCGGTATAGCCCTGGTGATTGAGCCTGTGATGTCCGGGACCGACGGAGCTGAGGTTACTCACGTCCTTCCCGCATCGCGCAGCGCATGCGCCCCCTGAAACTCATATATTTTATATAGATGTGTTACACACAGTGATATATTTCAAGCATTTCTTGAAATATATCAAGGATTTTTTAATACAGAAATGTTGGCTTACTGAAAAGTATGTCCATGTACAGTATAGTATGCACTTAATTCTTGGTTGGAGGCTCCTTTTGCGTGAATTACTGCATCAGTGCAGCGTGGCATGGGGGCGATCAGCCTGTGGCACTGCTGAGGTGTTATGGAAGCCCAGGTTACTTAAATAATGGCCTTCAGCTCATCTGCATTGTTAGATCTGGTGTCTCTCATCTTTCTCTTGACAATACCCAACAGATTCTTTATGAGGTTTAGGTCAGGCGAGTTTGATGGCCAATCAAGCACAGTGATACCATGATCATTAAACCAGGTATTGGTACTTTTGGTAGTGTGGGCAGGTGCCAAGTCCTGCTTAAAAATGAATCAGCATCTCCATAAAGCTGGTCAGCAGAGGGAAGCATGAAGTGCTCTAGAATTTTTTGGTAGAGGGTTGTGCTGACTTGATGAAACACAGTGGACCAGCATCAGCAGATGACATGGCTTCCCAAATCATCACTGACTGTGTGTCACAGCTGGGCTCAGCCCTTCCTTCTCTGAGCTGGCTGCTCAGCTGTCGGCTAATTGCCAGCTCCTATCTCTCCACAGTGACTCACCTGTTGATGATATCCTGCTCGTCAGTCCTGCTTACTTAAGCCGTCCAGCCCAGATGATCTCTGCCTTTGTCTTGGTCAACATCAGAGAGACTTTCCCCTGCGCTCCTGTTAAAGACTTCCTTGGCTGACTTTCCTTCTGGCTCCAGATCCTGCTTGCTGTTGCACTATGCTGATTCCTGTCTTCCTGACTTTCTGGCTTGTCTGACTATCCGTTCCGGTTACCAAACTTTGGCTATGTTTTGACTACGTTTGTCCTATTTACTTTTATTATTAATCAAGTGTGATTTAACTGTACTTCTGTCTCAGTCTGATTCATGGTTCCTGATAGTAGGCAGATGCCATGAATTCAGAAGATGCAGTCAATCCACTTGTTGGTAATATTTTTTCCAGATTGGATGACCAGGATCACCGCATGGATCAGTTGCCATGGCGTTACAAATGCTCCTGAGACACACGGCTTACCTGGAATCTCCCAATGTGGCTGCTCTGGAACAGCCTGTGTTGCAGGCAATCCCTGCTGCTGCTCCAGTCTCTGTGCAGGCACCCGCCTTGAGTATTACCTCTATAAGAGGTATGTCTGGTTCCGCTCCACTTCCCCAGTGATTTGGGGGCGGTCCAGTCCAATTCAGAGAGTTTCTCAACCAGGTTGAGATATACTTTGAGATGCTGCCCTAGGTGTTTCCCACAGACAGAAGCAAAGTAGGTTTTGTGATATCTTTGCTTTCTGAGAGAGCTTTTGCCTGGGCAAATCCACTATGTGAGAGTCAAAATTCCATTGTCCTGAGTTACCCAGAGTTTGTGGCTTGCTTTAAAAAGGGTATTTGACGTTCCCGCACACTCCACTTCTGCTGCCAGGTGCCTCATGTCCATCAGAGTATGAGAACTGTTGCCAATTACGCCATTGAATTCCGTACTCTGGCAGCAGAGGTTGCTTGGAACAATGAGGCCCTTGTAGCTGCTTTTTCTCAAAGTCTCTCGGATACCATCAAGGATGAGATAGCAGCCTGAGAAATACCCACTGAACTGGAGAAGTTGATAACGTTTGCCATCCTCATTGACTCCAGACTCAGAGAAAGACTCTCTTTTAAGGAGCGCTTGCTGAAGCCTCCTGTACATTTGTCTCCGAGCTTTGCAATCCCACCCTTGCCTCCCTCACCTCCCATGCCTCCTGGTACCAAGTCGGTCAATGAAGGTGAACCCATGCACTTGGGTTTCACGCGTCTCTCTGCGAATGAGAGAGCTCTTAGGAGGAGGGAGAGATTATGTTTTTATTGTGGTCAGGCAAGTCACTTTTTGAAGTCTTGTCCTACCCATCCAGGGAATGCCCGAACCTTGAGGTCCTGTAACAGGCAGACCTTAGGTGGCATTGTTTCGTCCCCAGTTATCCTGAAGGATAAGCCCCTGGTTCCGGTTACCCTTTCTTGGACTGAGTCAACCGTCGAGATACAGGCTCTAATCTACTCTGGAGCTGCAGGCCTGTTCATTGATGCTGCCTTTGTATTGAAGCACTCGATTCCGCTGCAGCTGAATGCCACTCCACTTGCCATTGAGGCTCTTAACAGGAGACCGCTACAGCCTGCCCATGTGACTCTTGAGACTGTTGTCCATGGCCATAGGGGCTCTTCTCCATGAGATAATTCAATTCCAAGTTATTTCCTCACCTTAGATTCAACTGGTTATTGGTTATCCTTGGTTTCAGAGGCAAAACCCCTCTTTTGATTGGCTCCATGCTGAGGTTCTCTACTGGTCGCCACAATGCAGTAAGACATGCTTCCAGAAGGTAGCCAAGGTCCTGTGCACCTATTAACTCTCCTCCCTGCCAGAGGAATACCGCAATTTTAGCAATGACTTTGACAAAGTTCAAGCCAGTAGTTTGGTTCCACAACGGTCATATGATTGTGCAATTGACCTTCAACCTGGTGCCATACCCCCTCGTGGCCTGGGTTTACCCTTTGTCAGTCTTGGAGGATAAGGCCATGGAGGAGTATGTTGCAGATGCACTTTCTCAAGGTTTCATCCGCAAATCCTTGCCTCCTGCTGGTGCTGGTTTCTTCTTTGTGAAGAAGAAGAGTGGTGAACTGAGACCTTGTATTGATTATAGGGGTCTCAATCGCTTCACGATTAAGAATGCGTATCCGATTCTGTTGATTATGGAGTTATTTCACTCCTTCAAGGGAGCAACGGTTTTCACAAAGCTTGATTTGAGAGGGGCATACAATCTCGTGAGCATTAAAAGGACGAGTGGAAAACTACATTTAATACCAGAACAGGCCATTATGAGTACCTCGTAATGCCATTTGGCCTTTGTAATGCTCCAGCAGTTTTCCAGGAATTTATTAAGAATGTCCTCCAAGATTTGTTGCAGTTATGTGTGGTGGTTGATATGACTAGAAAGGACGGTAAGCCACAGAGTTTGTCTCTGGAGTCCATTAAGGCCTTTGAGAGTCTCAAGGCTGCCTTTGTTTCTGCTCCTGTGTTGGCACATCCTGATTAGGGATGAGCTTTGAGTTCGAATTGAACATGAGTTTGACTTGAACATCAGCTGTTCGATCGTTCGACAAAGATCGAACATTATGGCCTGTTCACGCCAAATTCGAGCGGCGCATCACGTCCAAAATGCACTGCGTCATTGCAGTGGTTTGCTGGCTGATGATTGGCCAAGCATGCACTATGACCCACATTCTTTGGCCAATCACTGCACCATAAGCAAACAGAGCCATAATTGGCCAAAGGCACGGTGCCTTTGGCCAATTATGGCTCAGGGGATTAAGTACACGCCCCACACAATATATGGCCGCTTGCACATGTGTAGTGTGTTCCGGCGTTCAGAGAGAGAGAGAGTGTCATTTCATTTAGATAGATTGAGCAGACAGTTGATTCAGTTAGCTCCAGTAAATTGAGTATATATACATTCAAGGCTTTGTATATATATATATATATATACACTGTATCCAGTTTAGCTAGATCTCGCTGCAGACCGTTCCTGTTGTTCTCTTCCTAATATACTACAGGCAGGCAAGTTCATTCAGTTAGCTGCAGTATAATAAGTACTGTATCCTGTGCAGCTTGATCTCACTGCAGACTGTTCCTGTTCTCTTCCTAATATAATACAGGCAGGCAGTTCAATCAGTTAGCTGCAGTATATTCAGTACTGTAGCCTGTGCAGCTAGATCTCGCTGCAGACTGTTCCCGTTGTTCTCTTCCTAATATACTACAGGCAGGCAAGTTCATTCAGTTAGCTGCAGTATATTCAGTACTGTATTCTGTGCAGCTAGATCTCGCTGCAGACCATTCCTGTTGTTCTCTTCCTGCAGTTCATTCAGTTAGCTGCAGTATATTCAGTACTGTATCCTGTGCAGCTAGATCTGGCTGCAGACCATTCCTGTTGTTCTCTTCCTAATATACTACAGCAGGCAAGTTCATTCAGTTAGCTGCAGTATATTCAGTACTGTATACTGTGCAGCTAGATCTCGCTGCAGACCGTTCCTGTAGTTCTCTTCCTAATATAATACAGGCAGGCAGTTCATTCAGTTAGCTGCAGTATATTCAGTACTGTATCCTGTGCAGCTAGATCTCGCTGCAGACCATTTCTGTTGTTCTCTTCCTAATATACTACAGGCAGGCAATTCATTCAGTTAGCTGCAGTATATTAAGTACTGTATCCTGTGCAGCTAGATCTCGCTGCAGACCATTCCTGTTGTTCTGTTCCTAATATACTACAGGCAGGCAGTTCATTCAGTTATCTGCAGTATATTCAGTACTGTATCCAGTTTAGCTAGTATATTAGGAACAGAACAACAGGAACGGTCTGCAGCGAGATCTAGCTAAACTGGATACAGTACTGAATATACTGCAGCTAACTGAATGAACTGCCTTCAGTACTGTATCCAGTTTAGCTAGATCTCGCTGCAGACGATTGCTGTTGTTCTGTTCCTAATATACTACAGGCAGGCAAGTTCATTCAGTTAGCTGCAGTATATTCAGTACTGTATCCTGTGCAGCTAGATCTCGCTGCAGACAGTTCCTGTTGTTCTCTTCCTAATATACTACAGGCAGGCAGTTGATTCAGTTAGCTGCAGTATATTCAGTATATATATATATATATATATATATATATATATATATATATATACATCCCAGCTTTGTGCAGCTACATCTCACTGCAGGCCATTCCTGGTGTACCTATTCAAATACATTACAAATACATCAAATACAGTATGTCTGGAAGGCCAACAAGGAGAGGTAGATGCTCACAGGCCACTAAAAGAGGGCATATACAAAAAAGCAAAAAATACTCTTGCGCACAGGTGTATAAGCTAAAAGATCCCAAGGGTTCGGAAAGGACTGTGGATTTCGGCCTTGCTGCTCTTTAAGGATGGGATGTCCTAATATTAGATAAAGACAAAGAAAGAAAGAGCGCACCAGCCTAGTGCATTATCCTTGACAAATTTATTAATTAAAAACAAGATAAAATCTACTCACAAAGGTAGAAGAAAAAATCGCATTTGTATATGGTACAGCGGAGATTAGTCCAATGGTAGCAGTCTTCCAGGTCCCGGGAAGGAGGCGTACGGACTACTGCTGGCTAACGCGTTTCGAAGGTTGCCCTTCTTCATCAGAGCCTGATGAAGAAGGGCAACCTTCAAAACGCATTAGCCAGCAGTAGTCCGTACGCCTCCTTCCCGGGACCTGGAAGACTGCTACCATTGGACTAATCGCCGCTGTACCATATACAAATGCGATTTTTTCTTCTACCTTTGTGAGTAGATTTTATCTTGTTTTTAATTAATACATTTGCCAAGGATAATGCACTAGGCTGGTGCGCTCTTTCTTTCTTTCTCTTTCACTAAAAGAGGGCAAGCAGGCTCTGTGTCTACAGCCAACATTACTGGTCATGGACACGGTGCATCCTCAGCATGTGGCCATGGGGCACGCTTGTCCTTTTTTTCAGCAGCTGGCCGTGTTGAGCCACAACATGCAAAAGAGTTGGTAGAGTGGATGACCAAGCCGTCCTCATCCTCCTCATCCTCTGTCACCCAGGCTCCTTTTCGAATCACTGTTGACTATGTCAGATTGATTCATATTTTATTTATATTTCTAATTAATTTAATTTTTCAGCATTCAGAACTTTCTTTTCCATTCAGCCCAGCCTAACTAGGTAAATAGTCCCCACACCTCCAGTATATTTCACCTCACAGTATGTCACTTGCACTGTTTGTGTGTTGTTTTTGCCCACCGTTTTTTGCATATGCTCATTGCACACCTCTGCACTTTTGTTTCACCTAGCCCATTTCACTCTAGCTTCCCTTCATATTCCCCCCATTCTTTCCCTCCCTTTCCCCCCCCCCTTCCCTGCACCCCCTTTCATCCCCATTCCTTTCCTCCCCCCTCTCCCTCCTTTCCTTCCCCTTCCTTTCCCAGTCATCCATGCCTCTCTCCTTTCTTCACCCCATGTGCACTTTCCCCCATTTTCTTATTTTCCCCTCCTCCCCCATTCCATTTCCCCTCTGCCTCCCCCCCTCCCCTTTCTCCTTTCTCCCTTTTTTCTTTCTCTCTTCCCCCTCCTATTTCCCCCCTCTTCCCCCCCCTCCTTCCCTGTCCTTTTTCCCTTTCTTTTGTTTCCCTCTTCACATAGCTAGCACTTCATCGCTTCACCTCTTTCTCTCCTTTTTTTTCTCATTTCTTTTCTTGTAAATTTCTCTCCTTTCCCACTTCACTATTCCTTTCACTCTTCACCACTCCACCATGGTCCCCTTTTTTTCCCCTCCCCCCTTCCCCTCCCTCCCTTTCCTTTCCATCCTCTGGAGGTTTTGCGGGTGCTCCTACCTATTTTTGGCATACATTTATTATGGTATATGGGAATTCATTGGCAGTAGGGCATTTGCTATTTCCCATTTCATTCTATTTACACCCACACTGCTTTGGGTTATCTCTCCCTTTTTTTTTTTTTTTTTCTTTCTCTTCACCTCTTCCTCACAGCCTCCTAATTCCCCTCTTCACATATTTCCCTTTCCTTTCCCTTTCTTTTTCCCTTTCCATCTAGCTATGCTCTCTGCACACTCTGGGAATTACCATTTAATGCCTTTATAACTTCTAAAGTTGGGATATTTCCCAACCCATGCAGAGCAATTTAGTGGATTCTTGCTCTTTAGCATTTAACCATATTCATTATTTATTATATTTTTTGGTAACAACCTACATTCTTCCCTTTTAGGTACCTTTCGGGTTGTTCGTTGCCCCTTTTTCCCCCCCATTTCCCCATCCTATATGGGGGTCATTAGATGTGATCTCTCGTAAGACACACCTGGTTCACCGCCAGTTTCCCTGGGAGTTATTCTGACGTGGGGGAGACGGGGGAGCCAAGAAAAATTGTGTCATCTAAAAAACATAACAACCTATAACACCTAAGCTGTATGTGAAAATGTCACAATTCCCATAATAGGTAACTATACGATTCTGATAATCTTAATATGATGGTACAAGTGCATAAGTCTGGTACTATTGGCTTTGACGCTATATCTGACATATGTTGATCTTTTTTTAGGGGGTAACTATCCTCTGAAGAGGACCCGGGAAGGGTCGAAACGCGTCAGGATTAACGTACACAACTTCTGTTACCCTACATATACACATGGTATCATAGGCAATATGTGTTGCCATCGTTTTTAATAATTCACTTGAAAGTTAATTTTGGTCGTTTATGTATTGCGCCTAGTTTTTGGTTTAATTGTGTGCTTTGTCTATTATAATGGTATGCTATACTCAGATCATGTCATGACTTGATAAGTCAGTACCTATTCCCAGTGATCTTTTTACAATATGCTATTTAGATATTTTTTGTACCAATAAAATTAAAATTTTTTTCAACTATAAACATTGCATTCTGGCTGCTTTAAAGCCCCTTTAGGGGGTTCTCGTATAGTTTTTCTTGCAATTTTGGGGTGTGCGGCCAACCTGTCTATACTCATTTCAGTGCCGTTGTTAGTTATTTTGATTTTTCTTGGTGGTTAAACACCTTCCCCCGCCTTTTGGCACTCGAGTCTAGACATGAACTGCGAACTGGCTTTTTAACTGGTATTTACGATCCTGGTATATGTTTCTTTATCTTGTGTATTTCACGTAGATACTATCGTAACACTTATCTTATTCACCAACAGATTGTAGTTTGAGATTCAAAATGAGCAAGTTTACAGGGACCGATTGGTCCAATCTAATGTCTCAGTATGAGAATTCATTCGAACAGGGTGATCAAAAAACCCTGTCGATCACGACATTATTTCAAAAACTGACCAAGGTACTCGAGAGGAAATCTGCCCTCTTTTGGCACGTCAAAAGTTTCGGCAGATACCTCGAGGAACAAATTAATCCTTACGGATTACGTGTTCAAATTTTTCCAAACATTGACTTAATAAGCGAGGAATGTAAGACCGAGTGGGAGGCCAACCTTAAGTCATGCTCCCGGGAGATGATGTCGATTTTATCTAGGGAATATGGCAAACAGCTTGCCCTCCTAGATGGCATCATCAGTAAACTAGAACAAACATTAAATCAATATGCCCTACACCCCCTCTTCGCTGAATCTCAAACCCGTCTTGAGGAGAATCTCTCGACGTTTAATAAAAACATCTTACGCAATAAAGAAATGCAATTCTGGAGGGATAAACATGCTTTTTCGGAGGGATACGCTTACAGATGGAGGAACCATGGGTCACCATCTAACAATCAACCACGTCAGGACCCCAAAAATAAAAAGAACAGTTCAACCTCAAAATTTCGGGCATCTCCCAACCCCGAATCTGAACGTAAAAACTCCTCACAACGCAACCAGGTGCGGAGCAAAACACAACAGAAAAGGGATCGCAGTTTTAGGAATTCTCCGGAACACGATCCTAAAAAACGTGCGATGGATACTGTTTCCACACAAGCAGCTTCTTATGATACCCAACCTGTCCGCAGTGCGACTGATGATGGCACTGCAGAGACGGGTGGGGTAATACCTTTTGAACCTAACAGAAATATTGTACCTACGCAGGAATTTCCTAAACCTCCTATCCCCTCTGTTGGCCCAAATAAAGTAGCTTCACAAAAAGCTTTAAACTTCCCTCGGGGACCAGTGTCCCCACAAACTCACAAAATAGGCAAGGGTTTGGACCCCTTTGTGGTGCGGATACAACAGACCACCTAAGTGTAGTCAATCTATCCTCCACTAAACTGTCACCTAGTGAGATATTACTTTTGTCTCGTGGATTAACGTTTTGCCCAGAACAACATTTCGATGTTTTCGAAACAATTACTGATTTACAACTGTTTGCACGCAGGCTATTACTTAAATACCTGCATACTAGGGAGGACCTGGAGGGTGACGCTGTGGATGGGCCTCCTCTTAATATGAAGGAATGTAGAGCCTTACGAGACTTAACTCTCCTTTATCAAGAAAACAACACAGTGGATCTAATAGATCAAATCGATCTAGACGCCTTACTGCAGGAGGTTGACAGATCGACCCCGGATCCTCTTATGATGTTCAAAAAAGCCTCTACGACTTTTCCCTCGTCAAGTATTAATCCTAATGTTGCAGTATTTTTAAGGCAAACTATCCGTGACATATCCAAACTACCACAAACTCACTCTAAACCGACTAACCTTTCCCACGGTGAAAACGCAGCGCTTCAAAGCCTCATAAAAAACTCCACAATCGTGGTAAAACCCTCAGACAAGGGAGGAAACGTAGTCGTCATGAACAATGACGACTATGTTTCAATGTGCCTGGATATATTGAAAAATAAAGAATGGTACAAAGTAATCTCAGTCCTCAATATTAACCAATATAATTCCAACTTTTACAGTATGGTTGATCGGGCATTCCATAGAGGGGAAATCACCAGGGACATCTATGAATTCATTAGAACTCCATACCCTAGGGTGGCCACTTTTTACAGTCTACCCAAGATACATAAAAACCCGATGAAACCTACAGGTCGCCCCATTGTCTCTGGCAATGGGGCTATATCCGAAAACCTAAGTCGTGTCATAGATGCATATCTGCAACCCCTCGTTCTGGCTTTACCCTCCTTTGTCAAAGACACCATACAATTCTTGCAATTCATCAGCAAATTGAGGCTATCCAAGAATGCGATCCTGGTGACCATAGATGTTGAGGCGCTGTACAGTAGCATTCCCCATTCCAAGGGGTTGGCCACGGTGCAAAGAGCCTTGCAACAATATTCCAAATATGATCCGGCTATAGTTAGGTTCATTTTGAACGGCCTGCATTTTATACTGCATCACAATTACTTTTGTTTCGATAACTCCCACTACCTCCAGGTGCAGGGTGTGGCTATGGGGACCTGTTGTGCCCCCTCTTACGCCAACCTGTACCTGGGGGAGTGGGAGTTGTCCCTCCTCGGCGACGAGGGCCTTGTCGAATACACCAGCCATATAACCAAATGGCTGAGGTATATCGACGACGTCTTCGTCGTCTGGGAGGGACCTGAAACCAAGTTGTTTGAATTTTTCAACAGGATCAATGTGAACGATCGAAATCTGAAGTTCACAATGACCCATGATTTCCACAGCGTCACCTTCCTAGATGTCTCCGTTTCGATTACAGAAGAGGGACATCTTTCCAGCACTTTGTTCCGTAAGACAACCGCTGGCAATACGGTCCTTCATTCTGACAGCTTCCACCCGACCCCATTGAAAAACTCGATCCCTTATGGACAGTATTTGCGCCTTCGGCGCAACTGTTCTAGTGACACCTTATTTATTAAGGAAGCAGAGGGGCTCCAAAATCGACTGTTAGCAAGAGGCTACAGTAGATCCTGTCTTAAAAGAGCTTATAATCAGGCTATTGGATATTCAAGATCTCAGCTACTTTTTAAATCCAAACCATCCCCAAGCCCTGGATGTAACCCTACTCGAATTACCATGCGCTATTCCCGCCAACATCAGGCCATCCGAAAGATCATAGAACATCATTGGGGTATTCTCACGGATGACCCCAAGTTACGTGAATTTATCCAAGATAGACCCAGTATAACGTACAAAAGAGCTATGTCACTGCGGGACCAGCTTGTCCACAGTGAATATACCAACGATAACAATAGAGTTAAACATTGTTCCACAGTGGGTTCTTTCCCCTGTGGACACTGTTCGTATTGTCCATTCATCAAACAGGACAAATTCTTCGTTCTGCCGAACGGCAATACTTTTGTACCAAAACAGTTTGTAAACTGCCGTACTCGCGGTATTGTATATTTGATGGAATGTGAATGTGGTGCATACTATGTGGGGAAGACCAGACAGGAGTTCGGAAGACGCATTTACCAACATGTTTACAGTATGGAGGTGGGGAACCCATACCTCCCCATTGGGAGGCATATCATTTTTATACATAATTACAAAGTTCCCAAAGTTACTTTTGTGGCTCTCTATAGAATAAAGATTCCCCATCGAGGTGGCGACTGGAATAAGTCTCTGCTGCAAAAAGAGCAGAGATGGATATTCCAGTTACAAGCCACCTCCCCCCAGGCTTAAATGAATCAATTTCATTCGCTCCCTTTTTGCAGGGATTTTCATCGGGGAAGACACAATGATTTCCTCTGACATCCCCTCCCCCCCTTCCCTCCCCCCCCCCTTCCCCCCCCCTCCCTCACCCTATACTTTACTGTATTCTTTTTTCCCCATATTGCGTCTTCGGATCCGTTGATATCACTGCCTGGTTTTCCCCACATACAAATATCAAAAGAAATGTCTGTACATTATGCTAATATTGCCTTTGTTTTTCTATTGTGCTCTTATGGACGAGATGCCTAATAATGTACATAATACAGTGAATCATATGCTCTGTATCGTTTTATCTCCGGTAAATGTAGCCTTAAATAGTTCGAAGTTTCTTAATTGTTTTAATGTTTAAGACTGTGAAATCTTTGTTCTTTTTTTGCCTTCGATTACATACCAATATGATTGCACAGGTTATAGTAAGTCATTGCCTTCATAACTATGCAATCACGTCAAGGCATACAATACCATATATGACAGGACGCACCTAGGACGGCCAGTCAGCAGTCAATCCCTGGCACACAGACTATGCACTTAGTACCTACAGATGGGGCATGTAAATGGCTAGTACCATGCCCTATCACCATCATCTCCATCTCTGCCCAAGAACACACATTGGTGGCAGGATGGCCTTGTGTTCTCCCTATCTCCCTTGGTCTTTGTGTCTCCCTTTAGGGGCGGGGGTGGACCTCTTTAAGTGTCTTCCTGGCAGGGTGAGACAGGAGACGTTGGGGCCCGGCGTCTCCTAACATGTCCACTAGGTGGCTTCACCTGAGTGGGATGTTTCTCTCCCTGCCAGCAGCGTCCCGGATCCCTTCTGGACGACGCACTCACGAGCGCGCGCCCTACGGCGCGTGCCCGTGACGTCGCGGCGCCTGCGCAGTTGCGGCGGAAGCGACGGGGACACCCGGAGGTGTATTCCTTTCCGGAACGCCGGGGGGATCACACAGAGGAGCACCGCTGTGTTGCTTCTTCCCCCTGATGGATGGGGAAGGGGAGGGAGTTAGCCGATTGGCACTCCCTATAAATATGGGAACCATTAGGTGATATTCATTGGACTTTTTTAAAATTGAAGACAGGTCACACAGACTGACAGCAAATACTGGTAAGCACCAACAAAATGAATGTGATATTTTTCCAATGATCTGGTTCCTTTTCGAATCACTGTTGACTATGTCAGATTGATTCATATTTTATTTATATTTCTAATTAATTTAATTTTTCAGCATTCAGAACTTTCTTTTCCATTCAGCCCAGCCTAACTAGGTAAATAGTCCCCACACCTCCAGTATATTTCACCTCACAGTATGTCACTTGCACTGTTTGTGTGTTGTTTTTGCCCACCGTTTTTTGCATATGCTCATTGCACACCTCTGCACTTTTGTTTCACCTAGCCCATTTCACTCTAGCTTCCCTTCATATTCCACCCATTCTTTCCCTCCCTTTCCCCCCCCCCCTTCCCTGCACCCCCTTTCATCCCCATTCCTTTCCTCCCCCCTTTCCCTCCTTTCCTTCCCCTTCCTTTCCCAGTCATCCATGCCTCTCTCCTTTCTTCACCCCATGTGCACTTTCCCCCATTTTCTTATTTTCCCCTCCTCCCCCATTCCATTTCCCCTCTGCCTCCCCCCCCTCCCCTTTCTCCTTTCTCCCTTTTTTCTTTCTCTCTTCCCCCTCCTATTTCCCCCCTCTCCCCCCCCTCCTTCCCTTTCTTTTGTTTCCCTCTTCACATAGCTAGCACTTCATCGCTTCACCTCTTTCTCTCCTTTTTTTTCTCATTTCTTTTCTTGTAAATTTCTCTCCTTTCCCACTTCACTATTCCTTTCACTCTTCACCACTCCACCATGGTCCCCTTTTTTTCCCCTCCCCCCTTCCCCTCCCTCCCTTTCCTTTCCATCCTCTGGAGGTTTTGCGGGTGCTCCTACCTATTTTTGGCATACATTTATTATGGTATATGGGAATTCATTGGCAGTAGGGCATTTGCTATTTCCCATTTCATTCTATTTACACCCACACTGCTTTGGGTTATCTCTCCCTTTTTTTTTTTTCTTTCTCTTCACCTCTTCCTCACAGCCTCCTAATTCCCCTCTTCACATATTTCCCTTTCCTTTCCCTTTCTTTTTCCCTTTCCATCTAGCTATGCTCTCTGCACACTCTGGGAATTACCATTTAACGCCTTTATAACTTCTAAAGTTGGGATATTTCCCAACCCATGCAGAGCAATTTAGTGGATTCTTGCTCTTTAGCATTTAACCATATTCATTATTTATTATATTTTTTGGTAACAACCTACATTCTTCCCTTTTAGGTACCTTTCGGGTTGTTCGTTGCCCCTTTTTCCCCCCCATTTCCCCGCCCTATATGGGGGTCATTAGATGTGATCTCTCGTAAGACACACCTGGTTCACCGCCAGTTTCCCTGGGAGTTATTCTGACGTGGGGGAGACGGGGGAGCCAAGAAAAATTGTGTCATCTAAAAAACATAACAACCTATAACACCTAAGCTGTATGTGAAAATGTCACAATTCCCATAATAGGTAACTATACGATTCTGATAATCTTAATATGATGGTACAAGTGCATAAGTCTGGTACTATTGGCTTTGACGCTATATCTGACATATGTTGATCTTTTTTTAGGGGGTAACTATCCTCTGAAGAGGACCCGGGAAGGGTCGAAACGCGTCAGGATTAACGTACACAACTTCTGTTACCCTACATATACACATGGTATCATAGGCAATATGTGTTGCCATCGTTTTTAATAATTCACTTGAAAGTTAATTTTGGTCGTTTATGTATTGCGCCTAGTTTTTGGTTTAATTGTATGCTTTGTCTATTATAATGGTATGCTATACTCAGATCATGTCATGACTTGATAAGTCAGTACCTATTCCCAGTGATCTTTTTACAATATGCTATTTAGATATTTTTTGTACCAATAAAATTAAAATTTTTTTCAACTATAAACATTGCATTCTGGCTGCTTTAAAGCCCCTTTAGGGGGTTCTCGTATAGTTTTTGTCACCCAGGCTCAGAGTACTTTGGCTGCCAATGCAGCTGCCAAAGTGGCCTCTTCCATCGGCTCAATGTCATCAGTCACTCCTTCACTAGCCCCACTGTCATGCCCTGAGGAGTCCCCCGAATTGTTCGACCACAGTGTTGGGTACATGCTGCAGGAGGATGCGCAGCGTTTTGAAGGCTCCGATGATGGTACCCAGATTGAGGAAGGCAGCAACGTGAGCCCAGAGAGAGGGAGTGCCCAAGAAGGACAACAAACTGGCAGTAATGTTCCCCCAGCTCCAGCATACTGCCAGGTTTGCTTCAGTGATGAGGAGGGAGGGGATGATGAGGTCACTGACTCTGAGTGCCTGATAGGAGAGAGGAGGAGGAGGAGGTGGCACATCTCCAATGAGGCAGGATGCCTTCCAGGGTTCAGCTTAAGGACAGCCAACTGCATGACTGCATCACACCGCAGAGCTCCGCATTTGTGCAGGGCGCTGCTGACTCCGCGCATTTTTCCAAACGTTCTTTGGTGTGGGCCTTTTTTGAGACGTGTGCAGCAGATCGCACTGTTGCTGTTTGCAACATAGGTCTGAAGCGTATCAAGTGTGTCAAAACAGCAGCCGCTTGGGCATCACATGCTTGACCAGACATATGTCAAACTCCCATGCAGTCTGTTGGCAAGCGTACTTAAAAGACCCACACCAAAGAACAAGGCGGACCTCTCCTTGCTCCTCATCAGCTGGGATCTCCAACCCAACTATACCTTCAGTTCTCTCAGAAACCTGCACTGAGAGGAATGAAGGTGTAGAATTAGGTGTGCCAAGTACTTGCGGGCAATCTGCTATCGCTACACCAACGTCCGATTGTAGCAAGCAAATTTCCCTACCCCAGTTGCTAAACCGGCGAAAGAAATTCAGTCCCAGCCATCCACATGCCCAGCGGCTGAATGCTAGCTTGGCTAAATTGCTAGCACTCCAATTGCTGCCTTTTCAGCTGGTAAACTCTGCCCCCTTTTGTGAATTTGTGGAATGTACCTCAGCGGCAGGTTCCCAAACGCCACTTTTTCTTCACGGAAGGTGATTCTGGCTCTCTACCGGCATGTGGAAGGCAATGTTTTGGCCTCACTGGACAGGGCAGTCAGTGGTAAGGTGCATATTACCGCTGGCTCATGGTCCAGCAGGCATGGACAGGGATGTTACCTATCTTTCACAGCACATTGGGTGACCCTGCTGGCAGCTGGGAAGGATGCAGGACAGGGTGCAGTATTGTTGGAGCTTGTTCCGGCACCATGCCTCCAAAATGCTAGTAGTGGTGATTCTGACACACCTCTCTCCTCCACCCCCTCCACTTCTTCTTCCTCCATGGCCTCTTCCTCTATAGATTTGTCCTCGGAACCAGCGGTGCTCCGTAGGCATTCAAGGGGCTACGCAAGCACTCAGGCAAAAAGATGCCATGCGGTGCTTGAGCTGGTGTGCTTAGGGGACAGGAGCCACACTGGGGCAGAGATTCTGTCAGCTCTGAAGGGGCAGGCTCAGAGGTGGTTGACATCATGCCAGCTTCATTCAGGAATGGTGGTTTGCGACAATGGCACCAACCTCCTCTCTGCCCTCCGACAGGGACACTTCACCCATGTTCCCTGTTTGGCTCATGTCCTTAATTTGGTGGTGCAGTGGTTCTTGTGCAGGCTTACTGGATCTCCTGAGGCAGGCCAGGAAAGTCTGTGTGCATTTCCGCTGGTCACATAATGCCAGTGCTCGGCTGGCTGACCTCCAAAAGGAATACAACCTGCCCAAGAACTGCCTAATCTGTGACATGCCCACCAGATGGAACTCAATGTTGGCCATGCTGCAGCGGCTGCACATGCAGCAGAGGGACATCAATGAGTACCTGTGTGACTATGGCACCAGGACAGGGACAGGGGAGCTTGGCTTTTTTTTGCCACGCCAGTGGCTCATGATGAAGGATGCATGCACTGTCCTGTCACCATTTGAGGAGGCGACAAGGATGGTGAGCAGTGACAGTGCATGCATCAGTGATACTGTCCCTCTTGTCTACCTGTTGGAGCACACACTGCATGGAATAATGGACAGGGCACTTGAGGTAGAACAGAGGGAGGAAGAGGAGGACTTCCTTACCTCTCAAGGCCCCCTTTATCCAGACAGTGTTCCTGCGGGCTCGCCAATCACACAGGAAGAGGAGGAGGAGGATTGTGTCAGCATGGAGGTGGAGACTAGCACTCAGTATCAGCAGCAGTCTTCAAAGGATCGTTTACAGTCCCCAGAAACCCATTGACTTGTACGTGGCTGGGAGGAGGTAGCTGCGGATCAGGTCATCGTTAGTGACCCAGAGGACTCCGGACCGAATGCCTCAGCAAACCTACGCTGCATGGCCTCCCTGATCCTTCAAAGCCTGTGAAAGGAACCTGGGAATCGTGGTATCAAGGAGAGGGATCAGTACTGGCTGGCAACCCTCCTTGATCCATGTCACAAGGGTAAGGTTGCAGAACTTACTGTCGTCACAGAGGGAGCAGAGGATGAAACATCTTCGGGAGGCATTAAAGAAAGGTTTGTGCAACGCGTTTCCAAAGTCTGGAAGGTTACAAATTCCTTTTCCTGGACGTGTTGCTGAGGCTTCGGTCAATCACAGGAGGAGCGGTGGAGAAGGTGGCTGTCTGACAGATGTGCTCAGACAATTTTTTAGTCCGCAGCCCCAAGGTCTGATCGGTTCCAGCAACCATCGCCAGCATCTGATTTACATGGTGCAGGAATACCTAGGGGCAAGATCAGACTTGGAGACCTTTCCAACCGAAAATCCTCTGGGTTACTTGAGGATGGATCACTGGCCAGAGCATGCACAGTTTGCAATTGAGCCACAGACCTGTCCTGCATCCAGCGTTCTTTCAGAATGCACATTCAGTGCCGCTGGAGGCTTTGTAACCAATCACAGAGTTTGCCTGTCCACTGACTCGGTTGATCGCCTCACCTTCATAAAAATTAATGAGTCTTGGATCACCAGCTACCAAGCACCTGATGCTGATGTAATCGTCTAATTTTTTATGAATGTGAGATCCCTTGAAGACTGCCTATGCTGATGCTGAGTGACTATCCTGTTATGCTGAGTGACTTACCTATTCCTCCTCAATGTTCACGTTGATAGCTTGTAAGAACATTTTTGATTCTGGGCACCACCACCAGTGCCTAAGGCCCAATTTTTCTGCCCCTGTTCAACAGAGGCATGTAATTACAATTTTTGATCTAATAATTCACAGCAGGGCCCATTCCTACGTGCACCAAGAGTAACTGTGAGGGCTTACAGTGTTGTGGCAACACCACCACACCACCACCAAAAGCCCACTTTTTCTGACCCTGTTAAACAGGGGCATGTAATTACAATTCTTGATATAATATTTCACAGCAGGGCCCGTTCTAGCGCCCACCAAGAGTAACTGTGAGGGCTTACAGTATTCTGGTACCACCAACACCTAAGGCCCAAATCTCTGCAGAGTATATAGGTCAGGCCCCTGCTTTCAAACATCCGACTTACAGATGACTCCTACTTACAAATGGAGGGAGACAATAAGAAGTGAGAGGAAATCTACCCCTAGGAAGGGAAATTCCTATTCCTGTAATGCCCCGTACACACGGTCGGATTTTCCGATGGAAAATGTCCGATCTGAGCGTGTTGTCGGAAATTCCGACCGTGTGTGGGCTCCATCAGACATTTTCCATCGGATTTTCCGACACACAAAGTTGGAGAGCAGGAGATAAAATTTTCCGACAACAAAATCCGTTGTCGGAAATTCCGATCGTGTGTACACAAATCCGACGGACAAAGTGCCACGCATGCTCAGAATAAATAAAGAGATGAAAGCTATTGGCCACTGCCCCGTTTATAGTCCCGACGTACGTGTTTTACATCACCGCCTTCAGAACGATTGGATTTTCCGACAACTTTGTATGACCGTGTGTATGCAAGACAAGTTTGAGCCAACATCCGTCGGAAAAAATCCTAGGATTTTGTTGTCGGAATGTCCGAACAAAGTCCGACCGTGTGTACGCCCTATAAGAGTTAATATGGGAAAAAGGTGTCTCCTCCACTGATGATTTATCACCAATCCTTGTTTCCCTAAAAACCCCACATTTTCAAAATCCAGTTGTCATTGGGACAGAAAGTGAGGTGAAATCTTCTGAATAGGGGCACAGACAGCAAAACAAATGTTACAGGGGTGATAACCCTTCCTTATGTTTTCCAAAAAGCTTAAAAATAGATTTTTTGGCTGGAGCTACACTTACAAATGTACCTGTACCAAATTACAAACAGATTCAACTTAAGAACAAACCTACAGTACCTGTCTTTCTTGGGACTGCCTATATACTGCTGTTCAGAGTATATAGCACCTGGGGACCCCACGCCTTTTCTTTTTTTAATTTGGGTGCGGAGTTCCCCTTAATATCCATACAAGACCCAAAGGGCCTGGTAATGGGCTGGGGGGTTACCCATGCCATTTTTCTCAATAATTTTCATCCATATTGCCGGGACCCGACATTACATTACAGCCGCAAGCAGTTTTAAATGACTTTTATTCCTTTAGAAATGTCATTTTGTGCAGGGACTGTTCTAAACACGGGAAACATGTGCCACTTTAGAGGCATACTATAGACACCCCCAGGTACAATATTTAAAGGAATATTTCACTTTTATTTTTTCACTTTAAGCATAATTAAAATAACTTTTCCCCAAAAAAGTCAATTTTTAAAACTTTTTTAGCATTGATACATGTGCCCTAGGGCAGGACCCGGGTCCCCAAACCCTTTTTAGGACAATAACTTGCATATTAGCCTTTAAAATTCACACTTTTGATTTCTCATGCTCGAGTCCCATAGACTTTAACAGTGTTTGAAAGTTTGCGCAATCTTTCGGTCCGTTCGCGTGTTCTGGATGAGAACCGAACTGGGGGGGTGTTCAGCTCATCCCTAATCCTGATCCTACGTTACCTTTTATCCTTGAGGTTGATTCTTCTGAGACTGGAGTTGGCACCGTTCTGTCTCAATAAAATATAATGTAACAGCGCTTAGTCCATTCACATATAAACACACATGTGTGTGTATAATCAATCAAAGAGAACAAGCAGACCAGTGGAAGCAATGTCCGGTAAAAGATAGTAATAAATAGGAGCAATGTCCAATAAAAGATGATCCAATACTGTAAAAGACAATGTAAAGTCTATGGATGTAAATCATCGGTGTAATTGATAGATATAGGGGTCTCTATATATCCAATACCCAGGGCAGCTTCCTGTTGAGCGAAGTCAGCTCTCCATGAAAGATATGAAAAAAATCCAAAAGGAAAAGCGCCTCTTAAGTATCAGAATTTATTTGTAATAAAAGAATCACATCAAAGCACTTACATGTAAAAATGTAGACTTCCAAGGAGAACTGTTCCCGTTGTCGCCACATCCAGGTGTAGGTTGGAATAAATGACGGCCGAGCGGGTGGCCGCGGACCTCCGCACGGAAACGCCGGCTGTTGTGCGGTGAGCGAGTGTCACTTCCGCGTTCCAACAGGGTCACGTGGTGGGTGACGTCAATCGGGCAGTTCTAATGTCTGGGATCCACTACGCGTTTCTGAGCATGCGCGAAGCTCGCAACGGGCATGCGCGCTCCTTTCTCAAGTGTCACTTGACACTTGAGAAAGGAGCGCGCATGCCCGTTGCGAGCTTCGCGCATGCTCAGAAACGCGTAGTGGATCCCAGACATTAGAACTGCCCGATTGACGTCACCCACCACGTGACCCTGTTGGAACGCGGAAGTGACACTCGCTCACCGCACAACAGCCGGCGTTTCCGTGCGGAGGTCCGCGGCCACCCGCTCGGCCGTCATTTATTCCAACCTACACCTGGATGTGGCGACAACGGGAACAGTTCTCCTTGGAAGTCTACATTTTTACATGTAAGTGCTTTGATGTGATTCTTTTATTACAAATAAATTCTGATACTTAAGAGGCGCTTTTCCTTTTGGATTTTTTTCCGTTCTGTCTCAATGTCCTACCTCTGAGGGCGCTATGCATCCTTGTAGCTACTTTTCCAAGAAATTGTCACCTGTAGAGTGCAATTATGAGATTGGGGACAGAGAGCTGTTAGCGATCATTTTAGCCCTGAAAGAATGGAGACATCTCCTCGAAGATACCAGTGTGCCAGTTCTCATTCTCACTGACCATAAGAATCGCACATTTTTGTCTAAGGCTAAACGCCTCTTTCCCAGAAGGGCCTAATGGGCTCTTTTCTTGTCAAGTTTCAATTACATTGTCTCATTCTTATCTCATTCTTGTCTCATTCTTACCCGGTACTAAGAATGTAAGGGCTGACGCTTTGTCGCAACAATTTTCCTCCACTTCCAAGATGGAGTCGGTTCTAGTTTCTGTGATTCCTCCTGATCGTATTCTGGCTACGGTTCGCACCAGTCTCACTTCTCCTTTGGGTGACAAAATTCTTGCCGTGGAAATTTCACACTGGACCTCATGCAACTTGGATTCTGTGCCTCTCCACTCTTCCTCCAGCCTCTGGGACCTTGATTTTCAAATTAAATGCAAAATTTACTTTCAAAAGAGGACTTTGGACCACTGAGCAACAGTCCAGTCCTATTTCTCCTTAGCCCAGGTAAGACGCTTCTGACGTTGCCTCTGGTTCAGGATTGGCTTGACACAAGGAATGCTACAATTGTAGCCCATGTCCTGGATACCTCTGTGTGTGGTGGCTCTTGAAGCACTGACACAAGCCATTGTCCACTCTTGTGAATCTCCCCTAAATTCTTGAATGGCCTTTGCTTCACAACCCTCTCAAGGCTGAGGTTATCCCTGTTGCTTGTGCACCTTTTTCTACCTTTTCTTCACAATTTTTCCTTCTGCTCACCTTCCATTAATATGCTTGGATACAGCAATCTGTGAAGAGCAGGCTTCTTTAGCAATGACCTTCTTCTTGACAACTGTCAAGTCAGCAGTCGTCCCCATGATTGTGTAACCTACTGAACCAGACTGAGAGACCATTTAAAGGCTCAGGAAACCTTTACATGTGTTTTCCATTAATTAGCTGATTAGAGTGTGACAGAGATGAGTCTATGATATTGAACTTTTTCCCAATATTCTAATTTTTTGAGATACTACATTTTGGGTTTTTCACTAGCTGTAAGCCGTAATCAAAGAAATGAAAGAAAGAAATGCTTGTGTAATGTGTGTAATGAATCTATATAATGTATGAGTTTCACTTTTTGAATTGAATTACTGAAATAAATTAACTTTTTGATGATATTTAATTTTTTTGAGAGGCACCTGTATATAAAGATATCAACTAAAAACATATATAATAAATATACATACAAAACTGATTTAAACAATTACAGTTTACTTTGAAGTGGTTCTAATAGTGTTTGGGTTTAAGTATAAGAATATTTTGGTGAATTTTTTTTAAGTATTTATGGGTGTATTTGGATTAGATCCGTGATCTTTATTTACATAACTATTATTCTTCAAAAGCCCATGACTTGCGAGATCAGGACAAGTGACCTGTATGTTTATTATGTTTCTATTATCCATTATTCAATGATCTTTTTTAACTCCTGTTGGTTTAACTTGATGGACTTTGTGTCTTTTTTCAACTTAACTATGGTAGTTGTGTGAGTCTCTAATTAGGTTAGGTTACTGCAGGTCAAGCAGAAGGGCTCTACAGGGTAGATCTCTGGTACCTCCTCCTAGATCTAGAAGCTTGGAGAAGCATTTGGAAGTTAGTTAGCAGAGGCCAGGAGGTCCAGATCTGCATACTTGAGGGATTCTGGACAATCCCCAGGCAGAAGGGCCTGGCAGGATGGCTGGGTCTGCCCTTAAATATGGTGGAGCCTAGCCAGCAGGAGGTTAGGTAGAAGATGGAGTGCTGAGGTTGCTGTTGTGGGGCCTGGGAGGGGACCCCAGGGCTGGAGGGCTCAACCTTCATGCTGGAGCAGAGGAAGGGAAGGCAATGAAGCCTAAGAGGGGAATCTCCATTACCTTTGGACATCCCAGCTGGCATGAGAAGATCTGAACAGCTGGAGGCCTGAACAGAAGTCATACGCAGTGCAGCGGGAGGGTAAAAGACAGTGTGAGTATCTCAGCACACCCAGGGCCTACAAAGGGAGAGACTGCCAGATGTAACATACTTTCCAGGGACAGCATTGTGTTAAATCCCAATCCCTTGTCCTGGTGCGTTCTTCAGAGCAGCCAGGTAGGCTGGTAGTCAAGGCAGCCAGGTGCAAGCGTCAGAACTGTGTGAAGTTCTACAGAGGAGACAAGATACTCCTGCATACAGTTTGTAACTTTGTGCTATTTCACCAAAGGAGACTGAGAACTCCTGGTTTGTAAAGAACCTTGTCACTGATCCATAGAGGCTACATTGTTACATAGTCAGGTTAAAAAAAGACACAAGCCCATCACGTGTAACCAAGAAAAAAATAAATAAATACAGTTGAGTCCAGGTGACAGATGCACCCTGTTGGGGTCTGGAGTGCACCACAAGGTAGTGAGCCCTATGGCTGACTGCTGTGGATGGAGCTCTAGGTGATACAGGAGACTCTGTAGTACCAACACGGATGACACTGGGAGCTAGAGCATGAGATTTCCCGGGGTGCGGAATCTAAGAGCCAGTGAGTGTTCACCAGAGGCCCCTAGTGGTGAGGATGGATTTAGCTGCAGTCTGGCTCCAGGTCATGACCCCTAGGTCCTCCCAGCTCATGCTCATGGTAGACTACAGGGAGGTAGAGAGGAAGCAGCAGACTGCAACAACAAATGATAGTCAGGAGATAGCCAAAGGTCGGGGCAACAAGCAGGTAAGGATGGTCAGGGGATTGCCAAAGATCAGGGTAACAAGCAGGCAGGGATAGTAAAGAACAAGCTAAGATCGGTAACTGGAATCAGACATAGAATACACTGCAAGTATCACACAGAAGCCGATACACAATATTGATTAGCAGGGTTGGCTTGCAATGCACAGGTTTATATAGAGTTCCCTGATAGGGGCTGGGTTGGAGCCATGCTTTGAGGAGAGATTACTTAAGCAGCCAGGTGAGAGTGGCTGGCCTCTTAAGCTGAACACATGGAGAGGTAAGCTGACAGACAAACATAACCGCATAACCATGACAGTACCCCCCCCTTTCGAGGCCTCCCCCTCAGATGCAGTGATCCAAGACCTCTCCTCAGGACCAAACCCTTTTCAATGCACAAGGTACTGAAGAATGCCTCTACAGACCCAGGAATCCAGAATTTGACTAAGCTCGTACTCCTGATTATCCTTAGAGACCGGGGCCATGGTAGGGAGAGGACAAGAGAACTTATTGAGGACTAAAGGCTTCAGAAGGGCAACGTGGAAGGAATTAGAGATTTTGAGGCTTTTAGGAATTTGGAGTTTGAAACAAAACCGGATTCAGTTTAGAGGTTATAGTATACAGACCAATGAATCTTGGGGCAAACTTCAGAGAAGGAACTTGGAGCTTGATGTTCCTGGCGGAGAACCAGACTTTGTCCTCCGGCTAAAGAGAAGGTGGTCGGCAAAGCCTTTGAATTTGTCAGCAGCTGCCTGGAGGGAGTCATGAACGTCACCCCAAATAGAATTGAAAGACTCCTGAGCCATAGCCAAAGTTGAAATATCTGGAGAACAGGTCATGGGAAGAAGAAGTTGAGGGTGTTTTCCATAAACTGTGAAAAAGGGTGTCTTCTGCAAACTGGTATTTACATAATTGTTGTGAGAGAATTCTGCCCACGGGAGTAGAGGGAGGACCAATCCTCATGATGAGCAGAGACTAAGGTGCGAAGAAAGACCTTTAACTCCTGATTAACCCTCTCAGTCTGTCCATTGGATTGAGGGTGGTAAGAAGAGGAAAAATCCAACACAATATTGAGGGATTTGCAAAAGGCTCTCCAAAAACTAGACATTAATTGAATGCCCCTGTCGGAAACAATATGAGAAGGAACCCCATGGAGGCGGAAAATTTCTCAAACAAAAATTGGAACCAAGGCAGGAGCAGAAGGAAGACCAGGAAGACCAGGAAGAGGAACAAAATGAGCCATCTTGAAGAACCGATCTATTACCACCCAGATGATCATATTATTCTCTAACAGTGGGAGATTGGTGATAAAAATCCATGGAAATGTGAGACCAGGGCTCCTTAGGAATGGGTAAGGGCATGAGAAGACCAGCAGGGGTTTGTGTGGAGGATTTAGATTGAGCACAGACATGACAAGCCTTAACATAGTCTTTGACATCCGAGCGGAGATTAGGCCACCAGTAGTGACGACTGATGAGCAGGAAGGATCGGAGGAACCCAGCATGACCTGCCACCTTGGAATCATGTCCCCAATGAAGGATCTAAGCTCTTAGCTCAGTGGGGACGAAAGTCTTGCCAGGAGGAATTTTTTTTCTTCAGGGTGGTAGAATGGGCAACATTGCATGAGGTCAGAATGATTGTCTCAGGTTCAGGGGTGGACTCCTCGTCCAAAGTGTTAAATAGGGATGAGCTTCGTGTTCGAGTCGAACCCATGTTCGACTCGAACATCGGCTGTTCGATCGTTCGCCGAATTGCGAACGTTATGGGCCGTTCGCGCTAAATTCGTGTGGCGCGTCACGGCCCATAATTCACTGCGGCATCGCAGTGCATTGCTGGCTGATGATTGGCCAAGCATGCACTATGACCCGCATGCTTGGCCAATCACAGCGCCGTCAGTAGAGAGAGCTGTAATTGGCCAAAGCCAGGGTGGCTTTGGCCAATTATGGCTCAGGGGATTTAGTACACACCCCACACTATATAAGGCCGCCTGCACGGCGGCCCTGTGTAGTGTGTGTTCCGGTGTGCTGAGAGATAGAGAGAGAGAGAGACAGTGTCATTTGATTTGAGTTAGATAGATTAGGCAGAACAGTCAGTCAGTTAGCTGCACTTACAGTGTATTGTGTATATATATGCATCCCAGGTGTTGCATATATATATATACACTGTATTCAGTTTAGCTAGATCCGTTCCTGTTATCTTCTATCTAGACTATTTACATTTAATGCAGTGCGTCCTGCTCACAGTGTTCAGCTAGATCCGTTCCTGCTATTTACATTTAGTGCAGTGCGTCCTGCTCACAGTGTTCAGCTAGATCCGTTCCTGTTATCTTCTAGACTATTTACATTTAGTGCAGTGCGTCCTGCTCACAGTGTTCAGCTAGATCCGTTCCTGCAATTTACATTTAGTGCAGTGCGTCCTGCTCACAGTGTTCAGCTAGATCCGTTCCTGCTATTTACATTTAGTGCAGTGCGTCCTGCTCACAGTGTTCAGCTAGATCCGTTCCTGCTATTTACATTTAGTGCAGTGCGTCCTGCTCACAGTGTTCAGCTAGATCCGTTCCTGTTATTTACATTTAGTGCAGTGCGTCCTGCTCACAGTGTTCAGCTAGATCCGTTCCTGCTATTTACATTTAGTGCAGTGCGTCCTGCTCACAGTGTTCAGCTAGATCCGTTCCTGTTATCTTCTAGACTATTTACATTTAGTGCAGTGCGTCCTGCTCACAGTGTTCAGCTAGATCCGTTCCTGCTATTTACATTTAGTGCAGTGCGTCCTGCTCACAGTGTTCAGCTAGAGCCGTTCCTGCTATTTACATTTAGTGCAGTGCGTCCTGCTCACAGTGTTCAGCTAGATCCGTTCCTGTTATCTTCTAGACTATTTACATTTAGTGCAGTGCGTCCTGCTCACAGTGTTCAGCTAGATCCGTTCCTGTTATCTTCTAGACTATTTACATTTAGTGCAGTGCGTCCTGCTCACAGTGTTCAGCTAGATCCGTTCCTGTTATCTTCTAGACTATTTACATTTAGTGCAGTGCGTCCTGCTCACAGTGTTCAGCTAGATCCGTTCCTGTTAAATTCCTACTGACAGGCAGGCTTGTCTGGTTACAGTATATAAAGCTACCTGAAGAAAATTACAGGTGTTCTATTTGATCCTATTAGTACCACGGTCAGGCAGCTAGACTATTTACATTTAGTACAGTGCGTCCTGCTCACAGTGTTCAGCTAGATCCGTTCCTGTTATCTTCCTACTGACAGGCAGGCTTGTCTGGTTACAGTATATAAAGCTACCTGAAGAAAATTACAGGTGTTCTATTTGATCCTATTAGTACCACGGTCAGGCAGCTAGACTATTTACATTTAGTACAGTGCGTCCTGCTCACAGTGTTCAGCTAGATCCGTTCCTGTTATCTTCCTACTGACAGGCAGGCTTGTCTGGTTACAGTATATAAAGCTACTTGAAGAAAATTACAGGTGTTCTATCCCAGCTTAGTGCAGCTACAGGCCATTAGTATGTCTGGAAGGCCAAGAAGGAGAGGCAGACAGTCACAAGCCAATAAGAGAGGGCAAGCAGGCTCTGTGTCTAGTGCTGGTCGTGGAGACGGTGCATCATCATCAGCACGTGGCCATGGGACACGCTTGGCCTTTTTTTCGGCAGCTGGCCGTGTTGAGCCGCAACATGCGGAAGACTTGGTCGAGTTTATGACCAAGCCGTCCTCATCCTCCTCATCTTCTCTCACCCATGCCCAGGGTGCTTTGTCTGGCAAAGCAGCGGCCTCTTCCCTCAGCTCAATGTCATCAGTGACTCCTTCCCTAGCTCCACCATGTCCTCATGAGGATTCCCTCGAACTGTTTGACCACAGTGTTGGGTACATGCTCCAGGAGGATGCCCAGCGTTTGGAAGGCTCTGATGACGATACTGAGCTCGATGAAGGCAGTAACATGAGCACGGACAGAGGGGGTGCCCAAGAAGGACAGCAATCTGGCAGTCATGCTCCCCCTGCTGCAGCATACTGCCAGGTTTGCTCCAGTGATGAGGAGGGAGGGGATGATGAGGTCACTGACTCAACGTGGGTGCCTGATAGGAGAGAGGAGGAGGAGGAGGAGGAGGAGGCGGCGGCACATCACCAACGAGGCAGGATGCCCTCCAGGGGCCAGCCTAAGGGCAGCACATTGACTGCATCACACCCCAAAGCTCCACATGTGCAGGGCGCTGCTGTCTCTGCGCGTTATTCAAAAAGTTCTTTGGTGTGGGCCTTTTTTGAGACGAGTGCATCAGATCGCACCGCTGCTATTTGCAACATATGTCTCAAGCGTATCTCGCGTGGCCAAAACATCTCCCGCTTGGGTACCACATGCTTGACCAGACATATGTTGACCTGCCATGCAGTTCGTTGGCAAGCGTATCTAAAAGACCCACACCAAAGAACAAAGAGGATCTCTCCTTGCTCCTCATCAGCTGAGATTTCCAACCCCACTAGACCTTCAGTCCTCTCTGAGACCTGCAGTGAGAGGAATGAAGGTGTAGAATTAGGTGTGTCACAGCCAAGTACTTGTGGGCAATCTGCTTTTGGTACACCGACGTCAGATTGTACATGGCAAATTTCCCTGCCCCAGCTGCTGCACCGCCGAAAGAAGTTTGCTCCCAGCCATCCACATGCCCAGCGGTTGAATGCTAGCGTGGCAAAATTGCTAGCACTTCAACTGCTGCCTTTTCAGTTGGTAGACTCTGCCCCCTTCCGTGAGTTTGTGGAATGTGCGGTTCCTCAGTGGCAGGTACCCAAACGCCACTTTTTCTCACGGAAGGCGATTCCGGCTCTCTACCGGCATGTGGAAGGCAATGTCCATGCCTCGCTGGACAGGGCGGTCAGCGGTAAGGTGCATATTACCGCTGACTCATGGTCCAGCAGGCATGGACAGGGACGTTACCTAAGTTTCACGGCGCATTGGGTGACTCTGCTGGCAGCTGGGAAGGATGCAGGACAAGGTGCAGTAGTGTTGGAGGTTGTTCCGCCACCACGCCTCCAAAATGCTGATTGTGACACACCTCTCTCCTCCACCCCCTCCTCTTCTTCTTCCTCCATGGCCTCTTCCTCGGAACCAGCGGTGCTCCGTAGGCGTTCAAGGGGCTACGCAAGTACGCAGGCCAAAAGATGCCATGCGGTGCTTGAGCTGGTGTGCTTGGGGGACAGGAGCCACACTGGGGCAGAGGTTCTGTCAGCTCTGCAGGGGCAGGTTCAGAGGTGGTTGACGCCACGCCAACTTAAGGCAGGAATGGTGGTTTGCGACAATGGCACCAACCTCCTCTCTGCCCTCCGACAGGGACAAATGACCCATGTGCCCTGTTTGGCTCACGTCCTTAACTTGGTGGTGCAGCGGTTCTTGGGCAGGTACCCGGGCTTACAGGATGTCCTGAGGCAGGCCAGGAAAGTCTGTGTGCATTTCCGCCGGTCATATAATGCCAGTGCTCGGCTGACGGACCTCCAAAAGGAGTTTAACCTGCCCAAGAACCGCCTAATCTGTGACATGCCCACCAGGTGGAACTCAACGTTGGCCATGCTGCAGCGGCTGCACACGCAGCAGAGGGCCATCAATGAGTACCTGTGCGACTATGGCACCAGGACAGGGTCAGGGGAGCTTGTTTTTTTTTCCCCACGCCAGTAGGCCATGATCAGGGATGCATGCACTGTCCTGTCACCATTCGAGGAGGCCACGAGGATGGTGAGCAGTGACAGTGCATGCATCAGTGACACTGTCCCCCTTGTCCACCTGTTGGAGCACACGCTGCGTGGAATAATGGACAGGGCACTTGAGGCAGAACAGAGGCAGGAAGAGGAGGACTTCCTTAGCTCTCAAGGCCCCCTTTATCCAGACAGTGTTCCTGCGTGCCCGCCGATCACACAGGAAGAGGACGAGGAGGAAGAGGAGGAGGAGGAGGAGGAAGATTGTGTCAGTATGGAGGTGGAGCCTGGCACTCAGCATCAGCAGCAGTCTTTAAGGGATCAGTCCCAAGAAACACATGGACTTGTACGTGGCTGGGAGGAGGTGGCTGCGGACCATGTCGTTCTTAGTGACCCAGAGGACTCCGGACCGAATGCCTCAGCAAACCTACGCTGCATGGCCTCCCTGATCCTGCAAAGCCTGCGTAAGGATCCTCGTATTCGTGGTATCAAGGAGAAGGACCAATACTGGCTGGCAACCCTCCTTGATCCACGTTACGGTTCAGTTCGATTCAAGTAGTACAAAGTGGATATAAAAATTAGTAAGCGTGGTAAAAGTGGCTGGGTACAGCAAAGAAACCCGACCAGTTTCGTCTAAAAAGACTTAGGGGGGCTCCTGCCTTTTTAGACGAAACCGGTCGGGTTTCTTTGCTGTACCCAGCCACTTTTACCACGCTTACTAATTTTTATATCCACTTTGTACTACTTGAATCGATTCTGCCAGTTTTAACCTTTATGGATTGTTTGATGATCTTGAGTGATCTAATAAACGTTATTTGAAAAATAGTTTTTGGATTTACACCATGTGGAGGCTCCTTGTTTTTTCTTCATACATGGTCCATGCATGCTGAGAAAGACGGTGACCTTGCAGACCTTCTGGGCAGGTTCTTGGCCCCCCATCTGAGGAGGAACCCTTCCGGTGTACAAGCCATCCTGACACTGTCATCCATCATAAGACAGTACAAGCCCAATTGACTCACCCCCAACGGCCTGTGAGTCCACCAAAGTCGGTAAGAGTATTCCATCCCTTACTCAGATTTGGATTTTTTATTGTGATGCTACCCGCCTGGGATTCAATTTGGGTCAACCACGCCATACATCATATGGACTAATATATTATGCTTATATTGCTTATTTGGGAGGTATATCTCCTCACTTGCATTGTGGACACTTTTGACACTATATTTTTTTCACCACTAATAAGTTTGGATGTTTCATTTAATAATTTTTGATATATTCATTATTTTTCTTTTGTGTTGTTTTGTGCTCTTCCTGAAAAGATAGAGCATTTCACCTGGTTACAGGTGTGGTGATATTGGATGTTACACCCATATTCACTGCACTATTTAGTATACATACCTTTCAGGTTTGGGATTAGATGAGGGTACTCGCTCTTTCAAATGTAAACAGACTTCCTTCTGTCCTATACCTTTACACTTGCTTTTTCACCATAGCGCTACACTTTTAATATTTAGTTACTGTAGCCAAGGAAGGCCCAAAACAATGGGAGTAGAGGCCTTGGGTAGGATGAGGAAGGATATCCACTCCTGGTGAAATATCCCTACAGACAGCTTATTAGGTAGAGTCTGGAAGCAGATAGGGCCCCCCCAGGAGAACAGTGCCATCAATTGCCGAGACTACCAGTGGCGTAGTGAGGGGCAAAAGGGTAAGCTTCATGGAAGAAGCAGTTCTCCAATCCATAAAATTGCCAGCAGCCTCGAAATCCAGATATGCAAAGATTGATTGAGGAGAAGCGCCTACATGAAGGAACACCGGAAGAAGAAGACGAGAAGGTGATGTTTCTGGGTCCAATACTCCACCTTCCAGATGTATTTGACCAGAGCGTTTCCGGAGCGAGCAGGAGTCACGAAAATTACCCTTGCCCCACACAATAGAGACACAAGCCCAGAGTTCTGTACCTAGCACGTTCTTCGGGGGTTAGCCTGGTCTGGCCCAGCTGCATAAATGCTCCACGGAACAAAGGGAGGGGAGCTCAGACTGGCTAGGGCCCAAGGAGTGCTGGCGTCTTTTTTCTAGGTACCTCTCCTGAAAATGAATGTCGATCTAGACAAGGAAATGACATCGTCCAGACCGGCGGGGATGGCTCTTCCCGCTAATTAGTCTTTCACTCGGTCAGAGAGGCCATGTAAAAAGGTTGTACAAAGGGCAATTTTTCCTCTTGTGGGACTTTAAAAGGCAGGAGTCTTCAAACAATAATTAAATCAAAAGTATAAATGTATTACAAAAGGTTAAAACATGACAATTATAAAAGAGATGGATGCAAATAGGGTCAGATGTTAGCAAACAAAGATTTGTATATAAATCTGATACAATGAAAACTGAAAAGCACCACACACAACTGTCCAAGCAGTGGGCTGGGACAGAAAGGCCCAACGCATTTCAAGGTTGTAAGTAGTTAAACCTCTTCTTCAGGGGCTGATGGTGAGGTGTATATTTATCTGAAAGTATTTTACACAAAAATACAGAGCAATTTTATAATCTTATACATTAAACATGCAAAAAACCTAGTTAGCACATTATGAAATATTCTGACCATGTCACTTTGGAGCCAACATCAAAATAGCATCCAACTTCAGAAAAATGGGGATGAGCAGTTTGCCGCCAGGGATCAGGTCCGTAGGCCAAAGCTTCACATCAGGGGATGCACAGAACCAAACCCAGGACTGAACACAAAGGGCGTCCTACCACTGAAGAATAGCACCATAGGTTCAAGAGGCCCCTTAATGTTTGGTCATCTAAGGGAGAAAAGGGGAGCATAGTAACTAACCCCACAGATAAAGGGACAGGACAGTAAAGTAAGCCTAATATAGGCTTGCACCTGCTGGAATTTGACATAATAATAATAAGGAAATAAAAATAATAATAAGATGAATTTGTCCCTCACATACCTGCTGGTGCATAAAGAGGCATCTTATATCGATGAAAAGACACCTGAAAAGTATTATATTAACAGCAGGTAATATTATGCCACTGGTGAATCAATCCCAAAAGGAAGCAGTAGAGCCGTCAGGATAACAAGGACAGCTAGAAAGGGAGAAACAAAAGTGCTAAGTGATTGATTCCAGTCACTACAAACACCAAATATGTCATCCTAAACAAGCAGTATAGGATGTATTGATTAGCAACATCCAATCCCTAACATAGTGAACAAAAATTCACATATAACTTCACATAGCTCTTACCAGACAGTTCTATCAATTCTAGACATCATTCAAAAGTAATGCTGTTAGCGCTTTACCTGAGGGGTAAACAGCCACACGACCAGTCTGATGCCTGAGCCGGCATGAGACTGGGTGTCCCCCTGTATGTCTTAAGTCACCCAGCTGATTAAAGACAAGTACCGACAGCTGGCTAATATGATTGGTGCAGTGGGAGGGCTCGCCCTCTGAGTCCCTGGCGTGCAGGTCAGCCTCCTAAACCCCATGCAGTGTAACCTCATCCAGAGAAAGAAGACATGCTGATGTCACATGCTGGAGGAGGGGGAATAGTAAATACAAGCTGGGCGGTGACTGGCGTCCGCGTCAGCAGCTCAGAGTGCTCTAGGCATCATGGCAATGGTGATACAAACATCGGCCACGTACATCCATGTGTCAAAAGTGTCGGAACAGAGAATGACACAATGGCCCCCGTGCGCCGAGTGCACAATCTTGGCCAGGACCAGAACATTCCCGAGCACCACAGAGGCCAAGGATCCACTTCCCATAGTGGCAAAGTATCAACATCCGGCGGAACCTAGAAAAAATGCACCAAATTAAAATTTGATTTTAAATTTTAAAAGGAGGAGGGAAAGTGAAGATCACAAAGGAGAAGGGGGGAGAAAAGAGAGCATAAGCAATGAAAGAAAACAAAGGGGGATTGGGAATAGGATTATACAGCCTAAACAGTCAATAAAATATATATGTTCAAATAAACTACCCACATCCCAAACCGCTGTACATATGGGTGTGCATATATACATGAAGTGTTTAGGACAGACAAAAAGTATGTGAGATGTAAACCCATTACACCACCCATCAAGAGAGTTATTTATCAGAGTTTATTGAAAGGAATTTAGGAAAATTGAGACATATTTGTCTCAATGAGATCCTATTCCGATCCCCCAGAAGTATAACCCTCCAAGAAGGGTCGGAATGAGATGGCATCATTGAGGCCCGGCGGCCTGGTGGCCTGGAGACGATAAAACCATTTCTGTTCTTGTTGTAAAAGAACTTTATTCCAGTCACCACCACGCAATTCTGGGTGAACCCGCTCCAATATTAAGGAGACCTTGGGAAACATTCCCGCATGTATTGCGGAGACATGTCTCCCTAATGGCAGGCTTGGGTTACACAATTTCATTAAGGCTATGTGGCGATATGCCCGCCGCCAAAATTCTTGATTTGCCTTTCCTACAGAGTAGCATGCACATTCGCATACTAGGAGGTATACCACACCAATTGTTAAAAATATTATTGAACGGTATTGGCACATTCTTAAACTAGACCCGACCATTGGCCTGTTTGTGCCAGACAAGCCATCCTTCACGTTCAAGCATGGCAAATCCCTTAGGGACAATCGAGTATCGGGTGAGTATCTAGGTGGGGGTGGTAAACGAGATCCATGAAAACGTCCTGGGACTTTTAGGTGTGGTGGATTCCCATACTGCCAATTCATGAATGTCAAGCAAAACATTAGATTACCCAATGGGGAGAAGTATGTACCCAGGCATTTTGCAAATTGCAAAACAATTGGTGTGGTATACCTCCTAGTATGCGAATGTGCATGTTACTATGTGGGAAAGACAAATCAAGAATTTTGGCGGCGGGCATATCGCCACATAGCCTCGATGAAATCGTGTAACCCAAGCCTGCCATTGGGGAGATATGTCACATGCAGGAATTTTTCCCAAGGTCTCCTTCTTAATATTGGATCGGGTTCACCCAGGGTTGTGTGGTGGCGACTGGAATAAAGTTCTTTTACAACAAGAACAAAAATGGATTTATCGTCTCCAGGCCACCAGGCCGCCGGGCCTCAATGATGCCATCTTATTCCGACCCTTCTTGGAGGGTTATACCTCTGGGAGATCGGAACGGGATCTCATTGAGGCAAATATGTCTCAATTTTCCTAAATTCCTTTCAATAAACTCTGATAAATAACTCTCTTGATGGGTGGTGCAATGGGTTTACATCTCACATACTTTTTGTCTGTTCTAAACTCTCTATGTATATATGCACACCCATATATACAGCGGTTTGGGATGTGGGTAGCTTATTTGAACATATATATTTTGTTGACTGTTTAGGCTGTATAATCCTATTCCCAATCCCCCTTTGTTTTCTTTCATTGCTTATGCTCTCTTTTCTCCCCCCTTCTCCTTTGTGATCTTCACTTTCCCTCCTCCTTTTAAAATTTAAAATCAAATTTTAATTTGGTGCATTTTTTCTAGGTTCCGCTGGATGTTGATACTTTGCCGCTATGGGAAGTGGATCCTTGGCCTCTGTGGTGCTCGGGGAAGTTCTGGTCCTGGCCTGGATTGTTCACTCGGCGCACAGGGGCCATTGTGTCATTCTCTGTTCTGACACTTTTGGCCGCCCTTCACATGGATGTACGTGGCTGGTGTTTGTATCACCATTGCCATGACGCCCAGAGCGCTGCGAGCCGCTGACATGGATGTCAGTCACCGCCCAGCTTGTATTTACAATTCCCCCAACTCCAGCATGTGATGTCAACATGTCTCCTTTCTCTGCATGAGGTTACACTGCGTGGGGTTGAGGAGGCTGACCTGCGCGCCAGGGACTCGGAGGGCGAGCCCTCCTACTGCACCAATCATATTAGCCAGCTGTCGGTACTTGTCTTTAATCAGCTGGGTGATTTAAGACGTACAGGGGGACCCCCAGTCTCATGCCGGCTCAGGCATCAGACTGGTCGTGTGGCTGTTTACTCCCCAGTTAAAGCGCTAACAGCATTAGTTTTGAATGATGTATAGAATTGATAGAACTGTCTGGTAAGAGCTATGTGAAGTTATATGTGAATTTTTGTTCACTATGTTAGGGATTGGATGTTGCTAATCAATACATCCTATACTGCTTGTTTGGGACATATTTGGTGTTTGTAGTGACTGGAATCAATCACTTAGCACTTTTGTTTCTCCCTTTCTAGCTGTCCTTGTTATCCTGATGGCTCTACTGCTTCCTTTTGGGATTGATTCACCAGTGGCATAATATTACCTACTGTTAATATAATACTTTTCAGGTGTCTTTTCTGCAGGTGCAAGTCTATATTAAGCTTACCTTACTGCCATGTCCCTTTATCTGTGGGGTTAGTTACTACGCTCCCCTTTTCTCCCTTAGATGACCAAACAGTAAGGGGCCTCTTGAACCTACAGTGCTATTCTTCAGTGGTAGGATGCCCTTTGTGTTCAGTCCTGGGTTTGGTTCTGTGCGTCCCCTGATGTGAAGCTTTGGCCTACGGACCTGATCCCTGGTGGCAAACTACACATCCCCATTTTTCTGAAGTTGGATGCTATTTTGATGTTGGCTACAAAGTGACATGGAATATTTCATAATGTGCTATCTAGGTTTTTTGCATGTTTAATGTATATGATTATAAAATTGCTCTGTATTTGTTATGTCTGCTTACTCTGTATTTTTTGTAAAATACTTTCAGATAAATATACACCTCACCATCAGTCCCTGAAGAAGAGGTTTAACTACTTAAAATGCGTTGGGCCTTTCTGTCCCAGCCCACTGCTTGGACAGTTGTGTGTGGTGCTTTTCAGTATCGTTGTATCAGATTTATATACAAATCTTTGTTTGCTAACATCCGACCGTATTTGCATCCATCTCTTTTATCATTGTCATGTTTTAACCTTTTGTAATAAATTTATACTTTTGATTTTTTTATTGTTTGAAGACGCCTGCCTTTTAGTCTCACAAGAGGAAAAATTGCCCTTTGTATAGCCTATTAGGGATGTGGGCAGTGGGTCTTCTTCCACATAGCTCTTGACACTATCCCAACTTATGTAAAAAGGTTGCAACCAGGGCCTCATTGTTCCAGCTTGACTCAGCTGTGAGGATACAAAATTGAAGAGCATATTATCCCATTGAAGAAGATTTTTGGTGAAGACGTAAAAGAGCACTGGCCGCTGAAGAAACCAGAGCCGGTTCCTCGAAGATGTTTCGAAAGAGCTTCAAGAAGTCGGACAGGCTGGAAACCACAGAATCATTTTTTTCCCACAGAGGGGCAGCCCAGGCTAAAGCTTCACCGGAGAGGAGGGAAATAATATAGGCTACGTTTGCCTGATCAGGCAGGAAGTTTTGAGGCTGGAGCTCAAAATGAATGGTGCATTGGCTGAGGAACCCCCTGCAGGTCTTGAAGTCCCCAAAGAAACAAGACAGAGCTGGCAGTTGTAGTGAATGTGTGGCTTGCGACTGCGACCAGAATAGGTGCAGCCGCCGATTGTACTTGAGGTTGCTGACTCGGGGTTCCCAAGAAGGCCTGAAGCTGCTCGAAGCGGGAAGCCAGATCAGGGAGGAATCGCATCACCTGAGTCTGATTCGATACCTGGGTCTTAAGTCTGCGGACTATGCCCTGCAATAGATCATCTGTGGGTAGCGGCACGTCAGCCGGGTCCATGGCTGATCAAACTGTCAGGTCACCTGAGTCCAGGTGACAGATGCACCCCGTTGGGGACTGGAGTGCACCACAAGGTAGTGGACTCTACGGCTGACTGCTGCGGATGGAGCTCTAGGTGATACAGGAGAGCAGGTACTCTGTAGTACCAACACGGATAACACTGGGAGCTAGAGCATGAGGTTTCCCAGGCAACGGAATCTATGAGCCAGCGAGTGTTATCCATCCCCTAGTGGTGTGGATGGATTTAGCTGCAGTCTGGCTCCAGTTCGCGACCCCTAGGGCCTCCCAGCTCACGCTCATGGTAGACTACAGGGAGGTAGAGAGGAAGAAGCAGACTGCAACAACAAAGGATAGTCAGGAGATAGCCAATGGTCAGGGCAACAAGCAGGTAATAATGGTCAGGGGATAGCCTAAGATCAGGGAAACAAGCAGGCGAGCATAGTAAAGAACAACTCAAGATCGGTAACTAGAATTAGACATAAAACACACAGCAAGTAGCACACGGAAGCCAGATACACAATATTGATCAGCAGGGCTGGCTTACAGTGCACAGGTTTAGATAGAGTTCCCTATAAAGCTAATGAATTCCCTGTAAAGCTTTGTTTTGTTTTTTTTAAATAACAAACATATCATACTTACCTCCGCTGTGCAGTACGTTTTGTACAGAGTGGCCCTGATGCTCGATCTCTGAGGTCCCCAGGTGGCCCTGGTAGCTCCTCCTCGCATCGTATAACCCCCTAGGAGGAGCACTCTCCTGGGGGTTACCTTGCGGGTGCGCTCCCAAGTCCAGCATTTGCATCAATAGACGCAGAATGCCAGACTCGGCCCGCACCACGCATCATTGGTTTTGATTGACAGCAGCAGGAGCCAATGGCTGCGCTGCTATCGATCTATCCAATCAAGAGCTGAGACAACGGGCAGAGGGGAAGAGTGCCTCTCCGGCGTGGGAATTACGGGGCTCAGGTGAGTAAAACGGGGGGGGTGGGGGCTGGGAGGCTGGCCAGTGTCAGGAGTTTTTCCCCCTAATGCATAGGATGGATGCATTAAGGTGAAAAAACATGAGGGTTTACAACCCCTTTAAGCAGCCAGGTGAGAATGTCTGGCCTCTTAAGCAGCACACATGGAGAGGTAAGCTGACAGACAAACATTACTGCATAACCATGACAACAATCCCATATACTCAAACCTATACCCACAGTTGATCCAGAGGAAGGTGAAAACCCCCCAGACAAGCATGCTCCAATTTGCTACAGCAGGGGAAAAAAAATTCTTCCTGATCCCCTGAGAGGCAATTAGATATTCCCTGGATCAAATTTACCTATAAATGTTAGTACCCAGTTATATTGTGTACATTTAACAAAGAATCCAGGCTCTTTTTTTCAATTATCTGTATCTATATTGCCGAGACCCAACAATTCATTACAGCCGCAATGAGTTTTAAAAGACAATTTTTCCTTTAGAAGTGTCATTTTGCTGTGGTACTGTTCTAAACACGGGAAAAATTTGCCACTTTATAGGCATACTATAGACACCCCTCAGGCACGATATTTAAAGGAATATTTCATTTTTATTGTTTCACTTTAAGCATTAACAAAATCACTGCTCCCAAAAAAACAGCTGTTTTTAAAAAAAAGTTTGCATTGATAAATGTCCCCTGGGACAGGACCCAGGTCCCCAAACACTTTTTATGACAATAACTTGCATATAAGCCTTTAAAATAGCACTTTTGATTATTCATGTTCATGTCCCATAGACTTGAACAGTGTTCGTGTGTTCTGCCAAATTTTTTGCCTGTTTGCATGTTCTGCTGCGAACCGAACAGGAGGGTGTTCGGCTCATCCCTAGTGAGGAGCCATGCATATAACATCCTGCTGGCAGAATGTTCAGCCAGTTTAGTTAGATCTGAGGATGGTGTTCTCTTTTGTTTTTCTCTGCAGGTTCATCATAGACGGCTGTCCTCCTGCTCAAACGTTGAACTTTGGGACTTTTTCAATTGTCCGCTCTTGAAATTTGAAATTTTCTGCTGAGAGGGCTTCCTTGTAAAGGAAGGTGCTCCAAAAAAATGCCTATTGGTAATCTGTAAATTGCTTGTACATATGTCTCTGTCCTGATGTTTGCTAGCTACAGGAAGCTGTCGTTAGGATTTGTATATTCTGCGTTCATATTCCTGAGAAATGTACATACTCTATTTTTTGCTACTGTATATTTATTTGTACATAACCCCTTTCCAAGTTTGTGCCCCTCCTCTTTTTCCTATGGGATGCCCTTGCTCCTGGACGCAGGAGCCATTTTTGTGTTTTTTTCAGCCAATGAGGACATGGCTGTTTTAATTGGGGGTGGGTGTAACACCCTATAGTGTGCAACTAGTGTAGGTAAATTTAGTTATGACTCATTGAAGTTGTATGAGTTTGTAATTAGGTTGGGTTACTGCAGGTCAAGCTGGAGGGCTCTACAGGGTAGATCCCTGGTACCTCCCCCTGGATCTAAAAGCTTGGAGAAGCTTCTGAAGGGTCTGGTATAGATTTTGAGGGGGACCCCATGCCATTTTTTTTTAAATTTTGGCCGAGGTTCCTCTTAATATCCATACCAGACCTGAAGGGCCTGGTATGGAATTTAGGGGGACCCCCCACGCCATTTTTAAAAAAATTTTGGTTCGGGGTTCCCCTGTGGGGAATTCCCATGCCGTTTTTATCAATGAACTTGTGTTCAATGAACAATGTGTATTTTCGGACCAGCAACTCATTATTAGCTGCGAGTAGTTTTAAATGACTTTTTTCCTTTGAAATGTCATTTTGCTGTCAGACTGTTCTAAACACGGGAAACATGTGCCCATTTACAGGCGTACTATAGACACCCCCCAGATACGAAATTTAAAGGAATATTACACTTTTATTTTTTCACTTTAAGCATTATTAAAATCACTGCTCCCGAAAAAACTGCCATTTTTAAAACTTCTTTTTCCATTGATCCATGTCCCCTGGGGCAGGACCCAGGTCCCCAAACACTTTTTATGACAATGACTTGCATATAAGCCTTTAAAATTAGCACTTTTGATTATTCATGTTCATGTCCCATAGACTTTAACGGTGTTTGCGTGTTCGAACAAATGTTTTGCTTGTTCGCATGTTCTGGTGTGAGCCGAACAGGGGGGTGTTTGGCTCATCCCTACTCAGGACACCCAAGGGGATACAAGAGGAGAGACTGCCAGATGTAGCATACCTTCTAGGGACAGCATTGTGCTAAATCCCAATCCCTTGTCCTGAGGAGTTCTACAGAGCAGCTAGGTCGGCTGGTGGTATCTGCAAGTTTAAGAACTGTGTAAGTTCTATAAAGGAGACACAATACTCCTGCATACAGTTTGTAACTTTGTGCTATTTCAATAAATGGGACTGAGAGCTCCTGGTTTATAAAGATCCTTGTTACTGATCCATAGAGATTGCATTTATTCCGGAGGGAGTACCAAGTCCAGGATCTTTATTTTTGTACATAGAAAAGGAAAATGCCCTCATTTGATGTTTTCTTCAAGTCAAGTTGGGCATCCCATAATCCCTATACCCTATTCAAGTTGTTTCCCAAATAAAACAACAAAAACAAGCCCATGGACAGACTACTTGTGTCTGGATGCAAGTTGGAAATGCATGTTGCCTGAATGTGCAGGAACAGGGAGACCAGAAATACAGTGGCTCCCGAGGGGGGTAGAGCTTTACAGGTAAGGGGTGTCTGTAGATAAACACAAACTATGCTGCTTTGACCAAAGTTGTATAATGCTCTTGTTATAGGTCTAGTACATTTACATACAGTAACTAATGGAGCCAACACTCAGGGATTGCATCTGCCTTCTGCTAGGACATTGCTAAGACATGCTCAGCTGTTACTTTTCATATCCACTATAACAGGAGTGAGCTCCCAAACACCGAGCTCATAGCTACTGTGCCCCAGGAGAGAAAATGCATGTGAGGGGGTTTAAATGAGAGAAAGAGCTTGCTCCTGTGACGGTGCAGGTGAACAGTAACAGCTAGGCATGTCTTAGCAACATCCTAGCAACAAGGCAGGATAGGGAGAGACAATCTATGGGAGTTCTTCCACCAGACTTCAGGAAGTACGAGTATGACTTATAGCAAGAGAATGTTTCAACTTTAGTCAAAGTGGACAGGCAGCTAAACTATGACTTTAAGACGCATTACTAGCTTATTTAAAAAGAAAAAAAGAGCTACTTTTTTCTTCTGAAAAGTAAAATGTAGTATTAGCTCTGTTTTAGCATCCTACTGTTTTTCCATAACAAATTCCATTTCTAAGTGTGACAGAAGAGAAAGAAGTTACCTGTCCCAGTCTCAGTGATGGAGGCTTCTCCTTTCAGTACAGATTCCATGCCATTGCTTTTCAGCTTAAGAACTTCAGAATTAACTTCTATGATATGACATCCTGATCTATCCAGCTAAGAGAGAGAAAGAGAAACACACACAGAATTAGTAATCAGGCAGATTACTTTACAGCTGGAAACACATTTAAATTTAGGGATCAAACCTTTTAAACATTTTAATGTCTACTTCTTGAGGACATTGTCCTCAAGTTTATATCAGAGAATCTAACTATTCCTGATGGATCTTTTCTTTTATTTATATGTAGCACCCTCTAGTGTGTGCTACTTAGTAGTTATGTCTTTTATGTGTAATACAATTTAGTTTGGCTCAGGGCCAAGCCTGGGCTGTGAATCTGGGTCAGGGCTTAGTGAGTCAGGGCTGTATGACTCCTCCTGACAGCTCCTTTGGTGCCTCCCCCTGTTTCTAGAAGGTTGTATAAACTTCTATAGGTAGTGGGCGGAGGTGAGGAGGAGTTGCCTGGAATATTTATGAGGGCCTCAGGCAATCCCCAGTAAAAGGGTTGGCAGGGGGCACACCCCCTTATAAATAGGCATGGGTCATGCCAGCAGGGTCAGTTGGGTGGAAGATGGAGATGGAGTGCTGAGGAGGCTGTTGGTGGCCCTCAAGGGTGCCCTTGGACCGGGGTTCAGGTCCTGCAATAACACACAGAGGAAGCTCTTCCTGGAGGCATGGAAGCAGGGAGAGAGGACAGCAGGAGCAGGTCAGCACTACTGGGAGATATCCTGAGAGTCAGACAGGTGGGCTGGTGAGTGTCAACCTGGAGAAGTTAGCTTAGAGTGCTAGTGAAAAGGGCAACTGTAGACAAGTCGGTTGGCAGTGCCTGAAGAGATGGTACTAGGATCAGTAGCCATGGGAAAAGAGTAATACAAGCTGGACACTGTAATTTTTGCTACACAACCAAGGGGCCTTGAGTACCTGCTTGTAATGGGCCATTGCTTCTAATCTGACTGAGCGCCTGTCAGATCTTCACACAGTGATCCAGCTGGGTTCTGCAAGCAAGTGAGTGGTGGAGGAAGAAGTGGAACTGTATATAGAGACTTTGCATAGGTAGAGTGTCCCTGAAGTTTGTTGTTGAAGTTTGATAAAGTCAAGAGGGCATCCCATGACTTCCCATCCCTATCCACTTTATAACCCTCAAAAAATAGCAAAAAAACAAAGGCACAAACTGTTCTCTGTCTCTGGAGTGCCTGTGGAAATTCAGTGTGTTTGGCTGTGCAGCGTGGGGATCCCAGTTTAATTGCAGCTTCTTAGGGGGCGTGCTACATTTGGGGGCTCGTCCGGGATATCACATACAGCAACCTGCACAGCCGTTGCTCCTAGCAACCAGAGTTCATTGAGCCAGAGGACTGTGCTTTGCTTCCAGGACCATTGTGGGGGTTAAAACAGGGGAACGGAGTTGTGTGCCCTGCCTAACTGTGACTGTGTTGCCTAGGTCAAGTGCTGTTATCCATAGCCATTTTTCTATGTTGTATTCAGCTGCTTCATATTACTATTATTTTGTATTTTTGTTTTGTGGTGGTTTAGACCCACCAAAACTTGTTTATTTATGTGATTTAATACGTGTCTCTGTTTAGTGCTAGTTATTTTAGTCCTACCTTGACCCTCCCTGTTTCTTACATGTTCCCTCAGTCAGTGTTATTTCTTTGCAGAGGCAAAGTTTAGAAAAGTCATTGTCTTTTTACACTTCAAAAGACTGAAAAAAACATCCTCTTTAATTGGATTTAACTTTTGTGTCTTAAGGAAGAGTTAAGCTGCCCGCAGATGGCGCCAAATAAGCAGGTAAACATACTGTCCTGGTATGCTGAATCTAATGAGGTACTGTATGTTAATGCATTAAGCGGCATTTGCAACGGAACAGTTATTGGAATCTTTATTTGACTGTTAGAATGGGGGAAATTTACTAAAACTGATGCCACTGTGCCTAAAACTATCTGTTGGCTCCAAATTAGTATAGCCTCCTCTGTTAAAGCTGAACTTCAGGTTTACCCCCTCAGCCTATCCCTGGTCCACCCCCATTCATCAAGACATTCTGCTATATGCAGTACTCCTCCAAAGAACCAGCAGAGTAATGTGTTGCTTTTATGTATTGCACCCCACTGGTCCTCCCACCAGCCATATCCTGCCCATATTTCATAGAGAAGCACAGAGACCCGGGATTACATCACTTAGTCTAAAATAAGGTATGTAATTGAAATGGAAAGATATTACTTAAAGCGGAGTTCCACCCTAAAAAAAAAATTTGCATTAAAAGACTCCTTTTAACCTAGAAAAAAAAAAAAAAAAATTATACTTACCAGAAAGGCCCTATTGATATGTAGTCCTCGTAATCTGCCACGTCCGGGTCTGCAGAGCTCCTCGTGACTTCCTCCCTTGCCTATGCTCCTGGGAAAGGATGACACATCGCGCATGCGCGAGATCGAGAAGTGCATGCTGGTTATCCAGCATGCACCTCTTAAAAGTTATTCCAGGAAGCGATCTCGATTGGGCTTCACATGCCCACATTCATAATGGAAACGGCCACAAATAGAGGAATAAATAATTACAGTAAGAAATGTATATTATTGAACAATCGATCATGATAATTGTATACTGTTTTTTGAATTTCATTAGCAATAATGCTAGGATCCAAAAAAACCTCCGCTTTAAGAAATCAAAAAGCATGGTGATCAGGTGGCAAAGGGGGAACTAAAGAAAACAGATTAAACTTCAGCTTTAATATCAGTAGTAGGGATGAGCCGAACACCCCCCGGTTCAGTTCCCATCAGAACCTGCGAACTGACCGAAAATTCGCACGAACGTTAGAACCCCATTGATATCTATGGGACTCGAACGTTCAAAATCAAAAGTGCTAATTTTAAATGCTAATTTGCATAGTATTGCCCTAAAAAGGATTTGGGGACCCGGGTCCTGCCCCAGAGGACATATATCAATGCAAAAAAGTTTTAAAAACGGCCGTTTTTTCAGGAGCAGTGATTTTAATGATGCCTAAAGTAAAAAAAAAAGTGAAATATTCCTTTAAATATCGTACCTGGGGGATGTCTATAGTATGCCAGTAAAGTGGCGCGTGTTTCCCGTGCTTAGAACAGTCCCTGCACAAAATGACATTTTTAAAGGAATAAAAGTCATTTAAAACTGCTTGTGGCTTTAATGTAATGTCGGGTCCTGGCAATAGGGATGAAAATCAGTGAGACAAACCGCATGGGTACCCCCCAGTCCATTACCAGGCCCTTTGGGTCTTGTATGGATATTAAGGGGAACCCCGCACCCAAATTAAAAAAAGGAAAGGTGTGGGGCCACCAGGCCCTATATACTCTGAATAGCAGTATACAGGCGGTGCAAACAAGACAGGGACTGTAGATTTGTTGTTAATTAGAATCTGTTTGTAATTTTGAATTGGTACATTTTTTAACGTGTTTAGCTCCAGCAAAAAAATCTATTTTAAGCTTTTTGGAAAACATAGGGGAGGGTTATCCCTGTGACATTTGTTTTCCTGTCTGTGCTCCTCTTCAGAAGATTTCTCCTCACTTTTTGTCCCAATGACAAATGTTTTTTTGAAAATTTGGGGTTTTTAGTGAAACAAGGATTGGTGATAAAGCATCAGTGGAAAGGAGAAACGTTTTTCCCATATTAAAGCGGGGGTCCACCTATCTATCGTTTTTTTTTTTTTTGAGTTCATTCACAAACTTTTCTTCTCAGCATTACATACTCACATATTGTGTGTAATATGTCCGCCTGTGTCAGATTTAGTCGGAAAGAATAACTTATATTATTCACTGCAGGCGGTTTCCATCTTCATTGTGGGCATTTGAAGCCCACAAGCAATTATGTCCTGGATGTGGTGAATGCTGTGCTCCCAGCATTCACCGCTCGTTCCCGCACATGCTCAGTGGAATCCTGGGAAGCCTGAGACTAGCTCCCAGGAGTCTGGGAGAGGCTAGAAACACGCCTACTCCCACGGGAGGAGAACCAGGAAGTGCAAAGAAGAATAGAAAAATAAAAGGTAATTACGGCGATTTAAATTTTTTTAAACGGCATGTCAGCATCTAGGCAAGGAAGAGAATACATACAGATATTGTTCAAAATTTGGGTGGAACTCCGCTTTAACTCTTACAGGAGAGAATTTTCCTTCCTAGGGGTAGATTTCATCTCACTTCCTGTTGTCTCCTTCCGTTTGCAAGTAGGAGTCGTTTGTAAGTTGGATGTTTGAAAGTAGCGGGCCTGCCCTGAATACTCAGCAGAAATTTGGGCCTTAGGTGTTGGTGTTGCTACAACACTGTAAGCCCTCACAGGGCCCTGCTGTGAAATATTAGATCAAGAATTGTAATTACATGCCCCATGTTGAACAGGGGCAGAAAATTGGGCCTTTGGTGATGTTGGTGGTGGTGCTGGTGCCACAACACTGTAAGTCCTCACAATTACTCTTGGTGGGCGCAGAAACCCTGCTGTGAAATATTAGATAAGGAATTCTAATTACATGTTCCTGTTGAACAGGGGCTGAAAAATTGGGCCTTAGGCACTGGTGCTGGTGCCACAAAACTGCAACCCCTCACAGATATTTTAGTTGGAGTGCAGGAACTAGCCCTGCTGCAAAGAATTGCATCAAAAATTGTAATTACATGCCCCTGTTAAACAGGGGCAGATAAAATGGGCCTTAGGCACTGGTACTGGTGCCACAACACTGCAACCCCTCACAGATACTCTAGCTGGAGTGCAGGAACTAGCCCTGCTGCAAAGAATTGCATCAAAAATTGTAATTACACGCCCCTGTTAAACAGGGGCTGAAAAATTGGGCCTTAGGCACTGGTGCTGGTGCCACAAAACTGCAACCCCTCACAGATATTTTAGTTGGAGTGCAGGAACTAGCCCTGCTGCAAAGAATTGCATCAAAAATTGTAATTACACGCCCCTGTTAAACAGGGGCTGAAAAATTGGGCCTTAGGCACTGGTGCTGGTGCCACAACACTGCAACCCCTCACAAATACTCTAGTTGAGTGCAGCAACGACTCCTCCTTGCAAAATATTGCATCAAAAATTGTAATAACACGCCCCTGTTAAACAGGGGCTGAAAAATTGGGCCTTAGGCACTGGTGGCGACGCCCAGAACCAAAAATGTTCTTACAAGCTATCAGCATGATCATTGTGGAGGAAGAGGATAATTACTCAGCATAACAGGATAGTCACTCAGCATCAGCATAGGCAGTCTTTGAAGGGATCTAAAATTTCAAAAAAAATAATTCGGTTACATCAGCATCAGGTGCTTGGTAGCTGGTGGTGATCCAAAACTGATTCATTTTTATGAAGGTCAGTTGATCAACTGAGTCGGTGGACAGATGCACCCTGTGATCGGTTACAAAGCCTCCAGCAGCACTGAATGTGCGTTCCGAAAGAACGCTGAATGCAGGACAGGCCAGTAGCTCAATTGCATACTGTGCAAGCTCTGCCCAATGATCCATCCTCAAGACCCAGTAACCCAGAGGATTTTCCGTGGGAAAGGTGTCCAAGTCAGATCTTGCCCCTAGGTATTCCTGCACCATGTAAAACAGACACTGGCGATGGTTGCTGGAACCGATCATACCTTGGGGCTGCGGACTAAAAAATTGTCTGAATGCATTGGTCAGACGGCCACCTTCTCCACCGCTCCTTCTTTGACTGACCGAAGCCTCAGCAACACGTTGTCCAGGAACAGGAGTTTGTAACCTCCCAGTGTCTGGGATGCATTGCACAGACCTTTCTGCAAGACCTCCCGAAGATGTTTCATCCTCTGCTCCCTCTACGATGGCAAGATAAGGTCCGCAACCTTACCCTTGTAACGTGGATCAAGGAGGGTTGCCAGCCAGTATTGATCCCTCTCCTTGATAGCACGAATACGAGGATCCTTCCGCAGGCTTTGCAGGATCAGGGAGGCCATGCCACGTAGGTTTGCTGAGGCATTCGGTCCGGAGTCCTCTGGGTCACTAAGGACGACATGATCCCAGCCACGTACAAGTCCATGGGTTTCTTGGGACTGTAAATGATCCCTCCTCCTCCTCCTCCTCTTCCTGTGTGATCGGCGGGCATGCAGGAACACTGTCTAGATAAAGGGGGCCTTGAGAGCTAAGGAAGTCCTCCTCTTCCTGCCTCTGTTCTACCTCGAGTTCCACCTGGGGGGCATGTCACAGATTAGGCGGTTCTTGGGCAGGTTAAATTCCTTTTGGAGGTCTGCCAGCCAAGCACTGGCATTATATGACTGGCGGAAATGCACACAGACTTTCCTGGCGTGCCTCAGGACATCCTGTAAGCCTGGGTACCTGCACAAGAACCGCTGCACCACCAAGTTAAGGACGTGAGCCAAACAGGGCACATGGGTCAGTTGTCCCTGTCAGAGGGCGGAGAGGAGGTTGGTGCCATTGTCGCAAACCACCATTCCTGCCTTAAGTTGGCGTGGCATCAACCACCTCTGAACCTGCCCATGCAGAGCTGACAGAACCTCTGCCCCAGTGTGGCTCTTGTCCCCCAAGCACACCAGCTCAAGCACCGCATGGCATCTTTTGGCCTGTGTACTTGCATAGCCCCTTGAACGCCTACGGAGCACCACTGGTTCTGGGGACAAAGCACAGGAAGAGGCCATGGAGGAAGAAGTTGGAGGGGGTGGAGGAGAGAGGTTGTCAGAATCACCAGTAGTGACATTTTGGAGGCGTGGTGGCGGAACAACCTCCAACACTACTGCACCTTGTCCTGCATCCTTCCGAGCTGCCAGCAAAGTCACCCAATGCGCCGTGAAACTTAGGTAACGTCCCTGTCCATGCCTGCTGGACCATGAGTCAGTGGTAATAGGCACCTTACCGCTGACCGCCCTGTCCAGCGAGGCCAAGACATTGCCTTCCCCATGTCAGTAGAGAGCCAGAATCGCCTTCCGTGAGAAAAAGTGGCGTTTGGGAACCTGCCACTGAGGAACTGCACATTCCACAAACTCACGGAAGGGAGCAGAATCTACCAACTGAAAAGGTAGCAGTTGAAGTGCTAGCATTTTTGACAAGCTAGCATTCAAGCGCTGGTCATGTGGATGGCTGGGAGCGAACTTCTTTCTGCGGTGCAGCAGCTGGGGCAGGGAAATTTGCCTGGTACAATCTGACATCGGTGTACCAATAGCAGATTGCCCACAAGTACTTGGCTGTGACACACCTAATTCTACACCTTCTTTCCTCTCAGTGCAGGTCTCAGAGAGGACTGAAGGTATAGTGGGGTTGGAGATCCCAGCTGATGAGGAGCAAGGAGAGGTCCTTTTTGTTCTTTGTTGTGGGTGTTTTAGGTACGCTTGCCAACGAACTGCATGGCAGGTCAACATACGTCTGGTCAAGCATGTGGTGCCCAAGGGGGAGATGTTTTGGCCATGCGAGATACGCTTGAGACATATGTTGCAAATAGCAGTGGTGCGATCTGATGCACTAATTTTAAAAAAGGCCCACACCAAAGAACTTTTGGAATAACGAGCAGAGACAGCAGCGCCCTGCACATGCAGAGCTCTGCGGTGTGATGCAATCAGTGTGCTGCCATTAGGCTGGCCCCTGGAGGGCATCCTGCCTCGTTGGTGATGTGCCTCGTCCTTCTCCTCCTCCTCCTCCTCTCTCCTATCAGGCACCCACATTAAGTCAGTGACTTCATCATCACCTCCCTCCTCATCACTGGAGCAAACCTGGCAGTATGCTGCAGCAGGGGGAACATGACTGCCAGATTGCTGTCCTTCTTGGACACCCCCTCTGTCCATGCTCACATTACTGCCTTCATCTAGCTCAGTATCATCATCAGAGCCTTCAAAACGCTGGGCATCCTCCTGGAGCATGTACCCACCACTATATTCAAACAGTTTGAGGGACTCCTCAGGAGGACATGGTGGGGCTAGGGAAGGAGTCACTGATGCCACTGAGCCAAGGGAAGAGGCCGCATGGCAGCTGCTTTGCCAGACAAAGTACCCTGAGCCTGAGTGAGAGAGGATGAGGAGGATGAGGACTGCTTGGTCATCCACTCGACCAAGTCTTCCGCATGTTGAGGCTCAACATGGCCAGCTGCCGAAAAAAAGGCCAAGCGTGTCCCATGGCCACGTGCTGATGAGGATGTACTGTTTCCACGACCAGCACTGTTGCCTCTAGACACTGAGCCTGCTTGCCCTCTTTTATTGGCTTGTGACTGTCTGCCTCTCCTTGTTGGCCTTCCAGACATACTATTGGCCTGCAGTGACCTCCACAAAACTGGGATCTATATATATATATATATATATATATATATATATATACACCGATTATACTACAGCTAGCAGGATCAACTGCCTGCCTGTAGTATTATTAATATGATAACACCTGCACTTGTCTTCAGGTAGCTATACTGTAGGTGTAACTGTGCAGGGTACACAGTACAGTAACTGGAAATACGTCAAGAGCCTACACAAGCACCTGGCTGCAGGTAGCATTACTGTAGGTAAGACTGTGTGGGGTAAACAGTACAGTAACTGGAAATACTTCAATGAGCCTACACAAGCACCTGGCTGCAGGTAGCTTTACTGTAGGTGAGACTGAGCAGGGTACACAGTACAGTAACTGGAAAGACTTCAATGAGCCTAAACTAGCACCTGGCTGCAGGTAGCTTTACTGTAGGTGAGACTGTGCAGGGTACACAGTACAGTAGCTGGAAATACTTCAATGAGCCTACACAAGCACCTGGCTGCAGTTAGCTATACTGTAGGTGAGACTGTGCAGGGTACACAGTACAGTAGCTGGAAATACTTCAATGAGCCTACACAAGCACCTGGCTGCAGGTAGCTATACTGTAGGTGAGACTGTGCAGGGTACACAGTACTGTAGCTGGAAATACTTCAATGAGCCTACACAAGCACCTGGCTGCAAGTTGCTATACTGTAGGTGAGACTGTGCGGGGTACACAGTACAGTAACTGGAAATACTTCAATGAGCCTACACAAGCACCTGGCTGCAGGTAGCTATACTGTAGGTGAGACTGTGCTGGGTACACGGTACAGTAGCTGGAAATAAATCAATGAGCTTACACAAGCACCTGGCTGCAGGTTGCTATACTGTAGGTGAGACTGTGCAGGGTACACAGTTCAGTACCTGGAAATACTTCAATGAGCCTACACAAGCACCTGGCTGCAGGTTGCTATACTGTAGGTGAGACTGTGCAGGATACACAGTACAGTAGCTGGAAATACTCTAAAAACACCTGCCTGCCTGTCAGTATATTAGGAAGAGAAGAACAGGATCTAGCTAAACTGAATACAGTGTGTATATATACTGTATATATATATATATATATATATATATATATATATATATATATATATATATATATATATATATATATACACAACACCTGGGATGCATATATATATACACAATAAACTGTAACTGCAGCTAACTGGCTCGACCTGCCAACTCTATCTAACTTAAATCAAATGACACTGTCTGTCTCTCTTTCTCTATCTCTCTATCTGAACGCCAGAACACACTACACAGGGCCGCCGTGCAGGCAGCCTTATATAGTGTGGGGCGTGTACTAAATCCCCTGAGCCATAATTGGTCAAAGCCTCCTTGGCTTTGGCCAATTACGGCTCTCTGTTCAGACAGCGCTGTGATTGGCCAAGCATGCGGGTCATAGTGCATGCTTGGCCAATCATCAGCCAGCAATGCACTGTGATGCCACAGTGAATTATGTGACGTGATGCGTCACTCTAATTTGGCGCGAATGGCCCATATCGTTCGTAATTTGGCGAGCGACCGAACACAAAGCTCTTCCCTAATCAGTAGAAGCATTTCTAGCTGTCTAAAGACTCATACAGGTGGTAAAGGATGTTTTGACAGCCAACCAAAAGTTTTATCGAGGTGAGTTGTAAAAGGTTTTACTGCACCAAACAGTAATGTACACATGCCCAATTTCACGAGCTCCAGTTTAGCTCCATGCTGTACCAGTCTAATTATTGTATGCAACTTTTGGGCAGAGAAATGTTAAGTTTGCTGCCCTGGTACAATTACAGTGGGGACAGAAAGTATTCAGACCCCCTTACATTTTTCACTCTTTTTTATATTGCAGCCATTTGCTAAAATCATTTAAGTTCATTTTTGTCCTCATTAATGTACACACAGCACCCCATATTGACAGAAAAACACATAATTGTTGACATTTTTGCAGATTTATTAAAAAAGAAAAACTGAAATATCACACGGTCCTAAGTATTCAGATCCTTTGCTGTGACACTTATATATTTAACTCAGGTGCTGTCCATTTCTTCTGATCATTCTCTAGATGGTTCTACAGTACACCTTCATTTGAGTCCAGCTGTGTTTGATTATACTGATTGGACTTGATTAGGAAAGCCACACATCTGTCTATATAAGACCTTACAGCTCACAGTGCATGTCAGAGCAAATGAGAATCATGAGGTCAAAGGAACTTCCTAAAGAGCTCAGAGACAGAATTGCGGCAAGGCACAGATCTGGCCAAGGTTACAAAAAATGTATGCTGCACTTAAGGTTCCTAAGAGCACAGTGGCCTCCATAATCCTTAAATAGAAAACGTTTGGGGCGACCAGAACCCTTCCTAGAGCTGGCCGTCCGGCCAAACTGAGCTATCGGGGGAGAAGAGCCTTGGTGAGAGAGGTAAAGAAGAATCCAAAGATCACTGTGGCTGAGCTCCAGAGATGCAGTCGGGAGATGGGAGAAAGTTGTAGAAAGTCAACCATCACTGCAGCCCTCCACCAGTCGGGGCTTAATGGCAGAGTAGCCCGACGGAAGCTTCTCATCTGTGCAAGACACATGAAAGCCCACATAGAGTTTGCTAAAAAACACCTTAAGGACTCCAAGATGGTGAGAAATAAGTTTCTTTGGTCTGATGAGACCAAGATAGAACTTTTTGGCCTTAATTCTAAGCGGTATGTGTGGAGAAAACCAGGCACTGCTCATCACCTGTCCAATACAATCCCAAGAGTGAAGCATGGTGGTGGCAGCATCATGCTGTGGGGGTGTATTTCAGCTGCAGGGACAGGACAACTGGTTGCAATTGAGGGAAAGATGAATGTGGCCAAGTACAGGGATATCCTGGATGAAAACCTTTAAGGTTTACCTTCCAACAAGACAATGACCCTAAGCACACAGCTAAAATAACGAAGGAGTAGATTCACAACTCCGTGACTGTTCTTGAAAGGCCCAGCCAGAGCCCTGACTTAAACCCAATTGAGCATCTCTGGAGAGACCTAAAATGGCTGTCCACCAATGTTTACCATCCAACCTGAGAGAACTGGAGAGGATCTGCAAGGAGGAATGGCAGAGGATCCCCAAATCCAGGTTTGAAAAACTTGTTGCATCTTTCCCAAAAAGACTCATGGCTGTATTAGGTCAAAAGGGTGCTTCTACTAAATACTGAGCAAAGGGTCTTAATACTTAGGATCATGTGATATTTCAGTTTTTCTTTTTTAATAAATCTGCAAAAGTGTCAACAATTCTGTGTTTTTCTGTCAATATGGGATGCTGTGTGTACATTAATGAGGAGAAAAATGAACTTAAATGATTTTAGCAAATGGCTGCAATATAACAAAGAGTGAAAAATTTAAGGGGTCTGAATACTTTCCGTCCCCACTGTATGTGACTTTGGCATAGGCGTGTGCACGGGGTAGGCCGGGTGTGCCTGGGGCACACCCTAATCACCCCATGTTGTCTCCAGAGATTTGCCCCAAAATGCTGCATCCAAGAGAGTGTGTGGCCCGCGCTGCCTGTGAAACAGTTTCACAGGCAGCAGCAGATCATGAGAATTGCCAGTGCTGTTCAGTGTATGAAACTGTCAGATAATGACTCCATGCAGGGAGAGACACCAGCTATGAAAATGTTGGGGTGATGTCGGGGGTGGGTGAGACCAAACGGCCATCAAACACCAGCCAATGGGATGGGGTCTGGGCGGGCCGCTACATTTATGTGGCTCCACCCCCTCTCTGAAGCAGCTCAAACATTGGCTAGTGTTTATAGCACTTGGTCCCGCCCACCCCCGACATCGCGGCTGAGTTGTAAGTCATCACAACGCCGCAATGTCAGGGGTGGGCGAGACCAAGTGCCAACACCAGCCAATGATTGGGCTGCTTCAGAGGGGGGCGGAGCCAGAGAAATGTAGCGGCCCGCCCAGACCCATCCTATTGGCTGGTGTTTGGTAACTGTTCAGTCCCGCCCACCACCAACATCACTGCTGACTTTTAACAGCTGGTGTCTCTCCCTGCATGCAGTGTCATTATCTGACAATTTCATACACTGAACAGCTCTGGCAATTCTCACAATCTCCTGAATGTGAAACTCCCCCTATCCCCTATTTGTGCCACCCAATGCTGCCTATCAGTGCCAACCAATGCTGTCTATCAGTGCCAACCAGTACTGCCTATCCTTGCCAGTGCTGCTTATCAGTGCCAACCAATTCTACCTATCAGTGCCAACCAGTGCAAACCAGTGCTGCCTATCAGTGCAAACCAGTGCTGCCTATCAGGGCCAGTGCTGCTTATCAGTGCCAACCAATGCTGCCTATTAGTGCCTGTGCTGCTTATCAGTGCCAACCAATGCTGCCTATCAGTGCCAACCAGTACTGCCTATCCGTGCCAGTGCTGCTTATCAGTGCCAACCAATTCTGCCTATCAGTGCCAACCAGTACTGCCTATCCGTGACAGTGCTGCCTATCAGTGCCAACCAATGCTGCCTATCAGTGCCAACCAGTGCCAGTCAGTGCTGCCTATCAGTGCCAACCAATGCTGTAAATCAGTGCCAACCAATGCTGTCAATCAGTGCCAACCAATGCTGCCTATCAGTGCCAACCAGTACTGCCTATCCATGCCAGTGCTGCCTATCAGTGCCAACCAATGCTGCCTATCAGTGCTAACCAGTGCCAGTCAGTGCTGCCTATCAGTGCCAACCAATGCTGTAAATCAGTGTCAACCAATGCTGTCAATCAGTGCCAACCAATGCTGCCTATCAGTGCCAACCAGTGCCAGTCAGTGCTGCCTATCAGTGCCAACCAATGCTGTAAATCAGTGTCAACCAATGCTGTCAATCAGTGCCAACCAATGCTGCCTATCAGTGCCAACCAGTGCCAGTCAGTGCTGCCTATCAGTGCCAACCAATGCTATAAATCAGTGCCAACCAATGCTGTCAATCAGTGCCAACCAATACTGCCTATCAGTGCTGCATATCAGTGCCCATCAGTGCTGCCTATCAGTGCCAATCAGTGCTGACAATCAGTGCCCATGAATGCTGCCTATCAGTGCCACCTATCAGTGCCCATCAGTGCTGCCAGTCAGTGCCCATCAGTGCTGCCTATTAGTGCAGTCTATCAGTGCCCATCAATGTCTATTAGTGCTTTCAATCAGTGCTGCCTATCAGTGCCAATCAGTGTCCATCAGTGCTGCCAATCAGAGCCCATCAGTGATGCATATCAGTGTCCATCAGTGCCGCCTATCATTGCCAATCAGTGCTGCGAATCAGAGCCTATCAGTGCCCATAAGTGCTACCGATCAGAGCCCATCAGTGATGCATATCAGTGCCCATCAGTGCCGCCTATCATTGCCAATCAGTGTTGACAATCAGTGCCCATCAGTGCCGCCCATCAGTGCCACCTATCAGTGCCGATCAGTGCCACCTATCAGTGCACATCAGTGCTACCAATTAGTACCCATCAACGCTGCAAATCAGTGCCAACCAATGCTGTCAATCAGTGCCAACCAATACTGCCTATCAGTGCTGCATATCAGTGCCCATCAGTGCAGCCTATTAGTGCCCATCAGTGCTGCCTATCAGTGCCCATCAGTGCTGTCTTAGTAGGGATGGTGGAAACCCCTCTACAGATAATTGCAATACAAATTACCTTCAAGTGCAACAACTTTTTAGTTGGGAGGTTCACACCATTATAGCACTTTGGAATTTTTTTTTTTTTTTAGAGTCTTACACTTAATTGTATATGTTTTAGTTATGGTTATAATGTGAATTATTGCACTTGAAGTTAATTTCCCACCACCCCTGCTAAGTCCATGTCTTTATGGACCTTGCTTTGTGCACTGGTGTGCAGTAATGTTGGAACAGGAAGGGGCCATCCCCAAACTGTTCTCACAAAGTTGAGAGCATAAAATTGTCCAAAATGTCTTGGTATGCTGACGCTTTAAGAGTTCCCTTCACTGGAACTAAGGGGCCAAGCCCAACCCCTGAAAAACAACCCCACACCATAATCCCAAATCCCACCACACCATAATCTCCCCCTCCACCAAATGATTTGGACCAGTGCACAAAGCGAGGTCCATAAAGACATGAATGAACGAGTTTGGGGTGGAGGAACTTGACTGATCTGCACAGAGTCCTGACCTCAACTCGATAGAACACCTTTGGGATAAATTCGAGTGGAGACTGTGAGCCAGGCCTTCTTGTCCAACATCAGCTCCTGACCTCACGAATGCCCTTCTGGAAGAATGGTCAAATATTCCCATAGACACTCTCCTAAACCTTGTGGACAGCCTTCCAAGAAGAGTTGAAGCTTTTATAGCTGCAAAGGGTGGAACCCTACGGGTTGAACCCTACGGACTAATGCCACGTACACATGAACATTCCGACAACAAAATCCTAGGATTTTTTCCGACGGATGTTGGCTCAAACTTGTCCTGCATACACACGGTCACACAAATTTGTCGGAAAATCCGATCATTCTGAACGCGGTGACGTAAAACACGTACGTTGGGACTATAAACGGGGCAGTGGCCAATAGCTTTCATCTCTTTATTTATTTTGAGCATGCGTGGCACTTTGTCCGTCGGATTTGTGTACACACGATCGGAATTTCCGACAACGGATTTTGTTGTCGGAAAATTTTTTATCCTGCTCTCAAACTTTGTATGTCGGAAAATCGGATGGAAAATGTCCGATGGAGCCCACACATGGTCAGAATTTCCGACAACACGCTCCGATCGGACATTTTCCATCGCAAAATCCGACCGTGTGTGCGGGGCATAAGACTGGGATGTCATTAAAGTTCATGTGTGTGTAAAGGCAGGTGTCACAATACTTTTGAATATATATATATATACACACACACTTATGTGTGCTTGAGCTTTCGGGTGCACACCCTAATGCAATAGGTTGCGCACGCCTATGGTCTTCGGCATCAGAGATTGACAGCTTCCATCTGAGGCTTCTTAAACAGATATTCTGACTTACTGGCTCCCTTTAAAATCTTGGGGGTACCTATATTAGACTAGTTGGCTTCTCATGTTGGTATTCATTATCTTTTCATTATTTAATTGCCATTCTGTTGCATTTACCGTTCCAATGAAATTAGTACAGATATCGACTGTGCTATCAAAGTGTCCTCTCCACAAATATCTGGAATTCTTGTGACACACAGTGACTGTATAGCTTCCTTGAACTGGCTTCCCATAGGTATATCTAAAAGACATAATATACTTCTAATATTTGTAACATATAGAAAGTGTTATTATTCATTAAGGATTATTTGGAAGATTTGTGCGAAACGTCACATTTCCTTTCTTCTAGTCATTTTACAGGATTGTATAGATTGATATTCAGACTCACCTTCCACATACACGAAGTGGGAACTCATTACTGTCAAACATAACAACCTTGGGGAACTGAAGGGAAACTTCAAACTTTGGAAGAACTGTAGAGATATATTATTAGAAATCAAGGATGGTGTAGACCAGAGGTCTTAAACTTTTTAATACAAGGGACACATTGTATATTTTACAAATATGGTAAGAAACAAAGAAAGGAGGGGCCTCTGGGTGCAGACTTAAAAACAATTTTAATAAAAAGAGCAGCAACAGAGATTGCACTCACATTTGTGACGAGTTAAAAAGGCATATGAGAGTCCCAGATGTAACTGGAGGGGTCCGTGAGGTCAATCATCCCTGCCATGGATGTGTAATCAGACTGGTCTTTCAGATGCACTGTGTCCACCGGCTGGCAGCTTGACACAGGAGTGCAGCCGTCATGCCATTCACGGCTTGCTGACTCAGGAAACGCATCACATGTGTGTAATGTCATCGCCCCTCGCCTGGATTGCTGTTTGCCTTCCAAGCCTCATTCTGGTACTCCTCCATCATTGCCAGCTGGTGGACACAGTGCATCTGAAAGACCAGTCTGATTACACATCCATGGCAGGGATGATCGACCTCGCGGACCCCTCCAGTTACATCTGGGACTCTCATATGCCTTTTTAACTCAACACAAATGTGAGTGCAATCTCTGCTGCTACACTTTTTATTAAAATTTTTTTAAGTCTGCACCCAGAGGCGCCTCCTTTCTTTGTTTCTTACAGTGCTTTTTGGGAATATGTTTTCCATACCCATTGGAAGGCTGCTGTGAATGTGGGCTTTATACCTCATCAGCGACTTTATTCACTTCATCATGGACTATTATTATCTTTTCTTATCCCTTGTTCCAGTTCATTATTTATATGCATAATATTGTCATTTATGTGGATTATTGCTTTTAACCTTTGCGCCAAACACTTGTTATACTTTACAAATATTCACAGGCCACATAAAAATCAGTTTTATAAATAAACAAATAAAGTTTAACAAATAAAGTTTAACCCCTTGCCGACCAGCCATCGTCATTATACTGCAGCAGGTCAGCTCTTTCTCGCGAATTGCCATAGCTGTACGTCGGCTCATAGCCATTGCCATAGCAGGCATGCGTGCATGCACAGCGGTGGACCCGATGCGAGTGGTCGGCAACCACAAGGTCTGCCGGTCACCAGCGATTACGGGAAAGAGAGCCAGAACAGGGATCTGTCAATGTAAATAGACAGATCTCCATTCTGACAGGGGTGGAGAGAGAGATCTGCTGTTCCTAGTGATTAGGAACAGCAAACTGTCTCCTCATCCAGTCAGTCCCAACAGCTGAGGGTAGATGATGCAGCGTGTGCGCTGATCTCATTAGCGCACACCCTGCATCATCTGCCCTCAGCTGTTCAACTCCTTCCTGTGTCATGACCTATAGTTTGTCCAGGAAGTAAGGCAGAAGTAATGGAAAGTGTTTTTAAAAAGCCATGAGGACAGTTAGGTAAGCATCTGTAGAATAAATGGAAAGCTGTTTTTTATTTTTTGCAAAAGAAGTACATTAATGCTATACTGGTACATAGGAGAGCTGGAATTTAGAAAAACAAAAAAATACGGTTCAGACTGACTAAGAAATGCATCTACCATTGAGCTGAACATCCTCCATATCACAGTAGTACAATACAAAGACTGGCACACGCACTGCAACCAGCGGACAAAAGGACAGTTTCTCACCATATTCTTCCACGGTGAAGGTATGGACTGTGTCCTTCACCCGAATGGAGTATTCCCCCAGTGGAGGCTCAGAGGAGAGAGGAAGGGAAAGTTCAGCCAATCCCTGACTGACGCTCACATTCAGCCACTGACCAATCCTGTTCTTTCCTGAATCCTTAAAAGAGGACATAGGCTAGATTAACAGGACTTTCTAACTATGTATAAAGGGTCACTAAATATGAATTAGGTTGATTATATAACATGGATGGTTGTATTAGGTTGGTTATATAACATTAACCATACCCAGGGCTTTTTTTCTCAGCAAATAGGTCCAGCAACTCAACCATGACTTTCCAACCACCCCCCCACACACACACGCACCCTCCACACCGCATCACATGGGTGTGTCACATCAGTGGGTGTGGTCAAACTTCACCAACAGGGGGGAGGATACCAAGTACAGAGTTGGGGGGGTTACACACAGAGTGCAGAGTTGGGGGTGCGCTATCTACATAGTGTACAGTTCCGGGGTGCACTGCGTTGAGTGCAGAGTTCAGCATTCATCTCGCTTTCATTCCTATTCAGCTCTGACCTCTGCATGCAACCCCCCTCCACTGCCCCCATCTTCTCCCCTCCTTACAAAATGCCACCATCTTCCACATGTCTTCATTTTGTTGCCGTATTAGGCTGAAGCTGAAGCACCCAGCTGGCTCTAGTACCTCTCGCACACTGTAGGTGGCTCCACCTCTTACTTGCAGGGAGAGCATCCAGTAGGGGTGTTCGCATCCGCACTGCACCCTGGCCACCTGCATCTCTGTTGTCCCCATCCTGCACTGAGCCATTCAGGGGAACAGATCATTGGGAGATGAGCTGTCACTTGTTAACACAGAAGCTGGACCTATGTTTACAAGTGACAGTGGTGAGCAGGAAGCAGAAAGTCTGAGCCAAAGGTGGTGGAACTGAGTTCCACTCCCAGTTCCAGCTGAAAAAAAGCCCTGACCATACTAAATGAAATCTGTAGACAGGTGCTGGATTCACACATGTTTTTAGCACACATGTATTTACCTGAAACAGAAACAGATGTCAGTGTGTGTTGTAACATAAGTCAACACTTGTAAATGAACATCAACAAGAGCAAACATGCATTAATGTGTGTTCATGTGTTTACATGCAATGACCACCATCATACCAACTACCAACATTTTCAGATTGTTCGAGCAAACTAGTGCATACATGGGGAAAACACACAAACTCCATGCAAATAGGGTTTTAGACTGGGTTAAACCTACTTCCTCCATGCTGCCTATAGTTAATATAACTATAGGCAGCATGGAGGAAGTAGGTTTACATACATATACTATTATATTTTAACATACATACAAGATGAAGTTTATTTGCATTTGGGTTAAATATTTTACCTGTAGTTCTACAACTGGAAACTGAAAGAGAAAGAAAACAGACAGGTATTGAAACACACCTTGGTTATATTTAATTTACACCTATTTGACAGAAAATCACCTACAAACCTGGGTCTATTTATGAATCATTGAGTGTGACATTCACCAAATATTCAATGCAGGTATATTTTCCTGGTACATGTGTTTAAATTAAGGTGATTGATTCACATGTAGTTAATTTTTGATGAATGTGACATTTGCTGCTTGATATTAAACATGCCCCATATGTACAACAAGCATGCAAAGTATAAAGGATTGCATAATTCAATATAATCAATATTTTAATAAATAAAATAATATGCTTAATGAAATACACTTTCATTTTCTTTTATCAAAGAAATCTGTTGAATACTAATAACCTCTAAACCAGCCATCTAACATCTGTCCAGTATAGTAACAGAAAACCAACCATCCTACAAGTAGGCAAGTGCAGTCTGCTGTCTTCACTGTAGGTGGTGCTCAACTGCAGTGGCATCATCATCGCACTAATTACAGTGACAGCACCAACTGATTGATACAAAAAGATACATTGAGATAACCATCCAAGTCAGCCTTTCTCAAACTTTTTAACATGGAAGAATCCTGGAGAAAATATTCTGGTCTCAAGGAGCCCCCTCTAATAATTGCTATTGCTACAGCTCACAGTACCTTAATGTGATGGTCACTGGTAAGAATGCTCCTTACATTGGCGATCCTTGGGAAGAATTCCTCAATACAGATTGCTAAAAAGATCATTGTTGTCAGCGGTTATCCATGTGAGAGGTACTGTAGAAGTTGTACAATGTTCTAGGAACTTCTATCATCTAGAGTTGGGCGAACAGTTTGGCCCAAGCATGAGTTCAGGCTGTTCACCTGTTTGACGAACACCAGAATTATCGGGGCATATAACTGTTTGTTCGGTCCGCCAAATGATCACAATGCACTGCGCCACTTCACAGTGCATTGGAAGCCCTGATTGGCTGAAGTAATGAAAGCTTTGCCAATCAGAGTACTGTTAGAGCTATAATTGGACACTGTGATGATGATTCTATCCAATCATGGCTCATTGCTCTTAGTTGTAGTGCCGTGCTTCTTGGTCAGTGATCCAGAGTTCCCAGTTGAAGAGAAACGCTGCTGTAGTTAAGTTAGCTTTGGCGAAGGAGGCCTACATTTGGAAGTGATTGTTCAACAGAATGATAAGATCTGACCTGGAGGGAGGCTGCGGTGATTTCCATTTTCTCGCTAGTGCTAAATGAGCTGTGATTAGAATGTGAGTTGCCAAACTTCTGACCCTTTCCGGCCAATATGGGATGTTGAGACCCAGAAGAAGGTCTAGCGGGTTTACTGGTAAAGGGACTTTGCAGACCGTTGAGATGAGGGCAGAGACTTCCTGCCAGTAACCTCAGCTGTTAGGGCATTCCCACCATATGTGCTGCAGGGTACCCTTTCCCATGCATTTCCTCCAACATTGAGACAAAGTAGATGGGTAGATTTTAGCCAGTCTGGTCAGGGTAAAGTACCACTTATGGAACAATTTTTGTGTTGATTCCGAGTGGGAGATACAGTGCGATGCTCAAAGAGGAAGGGTCAAGGCTTTGTGCCATAGTGGGGGCTGTAGTGGGGAGTCCATGAAGGAGGACCAGAAGGTAATGGACGAAGAGGTTTGGTCTGTAGAGATCGTCGTCAAAAGTTTATATATCCACGGGATACGCTTCACTGCAGGAGTAGTGGTGTCATAGAATTTCGAAATGCCATCTAGTGGAGTGTTGTTTTCTATGATATCCAGAGGAGAGAGGATGGATCGAAGTCGAAGGTATAAAAAGAATGTAGTGGTAGGTAGGTCGAATAGTTGCAGTTGAGAGAATGGCTGAGGCCCTGACATGGACATTAATTGTCCCAGGTTGGTAAGTCCTTTTTGTGTCCAGGTTTTGAGGAGTAAGTCTGGTGAAATCAATTCCATTGCTTGGAGTGGAGTTTGGAGAAGATAGATTTGGGTATTCCTTTGGATCTCTGTGTAATGGCCAACCACACTCGTAGCACTGTAGTTACAGATTGTAGAAAGTGATGTTGTGGTTTCAAAGTGAGCATAGCAGCCATCAGAACATGTTTCGGGCTTGCCACGGAGCCACGGATTCAATTTGGGTCCACGTTTTGTTTGAGGTAGACAACCACCATTCTCGTAATTGATCCAGTACCACTGCTTTGTAGTATGCTTGGACGTTGGGGGCTCCCATCCCTCCATTTTGTACAGGGGATAAAAGAATGTTCTTTTTGAGTCTGGGTTGTTTCCATTGCCAAATACGAGCATTGATTAGCCCTTGTAATTGCCCTATTTGTTTGGGTAGCAAAGGTAAAGGGAGGGTACGAAACAAAGTACAAAATATGGGGCAGTAGATACATTTTGACTTGAGCTATTCTACCAGCCCAGGAGACAGTGAAATTTCTCATATCTCTGGAAATGCACAGAAGCTTCTCTCGTAGTTCGGCATAGTTCACTGTGATCAGTGACTTGCTCGGGAATGTTAGGTGGATCCCTACGTACGGGAGTGATGAGCTTTTGGACCATGTGAAAGTTGTTTCCTTCGATATATGATGTTTAGTAGGGATGAGCTTCGAGTTCGAGTCGAACTCATGTTTGACTTGAACATCGGCTGTTCGCAAGTTCGACGAACAGTGAACGATTTGGGATGTTCGCGGCAAATTCGAATGCCGCGGAACACCCTTTAAAAGTCTATGGGAGAAATCAAAAGTGCTAATTTTAAAGGCTTATATGCAAGTTATTGTCATTAAAAGTGTTTGGGGACCTGGGTCCTGCCCCAGGGGACATGGATCAATGCAAAAAAAGTTTTAAAAACGGCCGTTTTTTCAGGAGCAGTGATTTTAATAATGCTTAAAGTCAAACAATAAAAGTGTAATATCCCTTTAAATTTCGTAGCTGGGGGGTGTCTATAGTATGCCTGTAAAGGGGCGCGTATTTCCCATGTTTAGAACAGTCTGACAGCAAAATGACATTTCAAAGGAAAAAAGTCATTTAAAACTACTCGCGGCTATTGTATTGCCGGTCCGACAATACACATAAAAGTTCATTGATAAAAACGGCATGGGAATTCCCCACAGGGGAACGCCGAACCAAAATTTGTAAAAAAAACTGACGTGGGGGTCCCCTTAAATTCCATACCAGGCCCTTCAGGTCTGGTATGGATATTAAGGGGAACCCCGGCCAAAATGTAAAAAAAAAATGACGTGGGGGTCCCCCTAAATTCCATACCAGACCCTTCAGGTCTGGTATGGATTTTAAGGGGAACCCCGTGCCAGAATTAAAAAAAAGACGGCGTGGGGTCCCCCCAAAAATCCATACCAGAATTTCCACAGGAGAGAAGGGCGTAGAAATGGATTCTAGTTGTGCGGCGGATATAGAGGGGAGGTGAATAGATGAGAGAAACGCATCTATGTCTTCAATTTTAGGACTGGGTGCTTGTTCTGAGTCATTAAGATTGTAGAGTTTGGCGTAAAATGCACTGAACTCATTCGCTATATCTAAAGGATTAGTTAACCGTTTACCTTGGGAATTAATCAAGGAACTGTATCTTGTTAGTGGCACAATGTTTTTTCATTTGTTTGGCTAAGAACGCACCCGATTTGTTGGCCAAGGAATAATATTGGAGCCTAAGGCATTTTATATATTAGTCAAATTTTTTGTGAAGGTGTTCACTGAGTTGATAACTTATATTTTTAAGGTCTAGGGATAGTTTGTTGGATGGTGTTCGTTTATTGGCATGTTCTAGCTCTCTAATTTGTTGTAATAATTTTTCAGTGGCGGCTGCATGTTGTTTTTTAGCTTGATCTCTGAATTTTATAAAGAGGCCATGTGAGAAAGCTTTATGCGCATGCCAAATAACAGATTGGTCATTAACAGAATGCATGTTGTTATCAAAACAGGTCTCAATCTCAGATCAAATCTCTCCTTCAAATGCTGGGTTGGTGAGCAGGGATGTGTTTAGTCTCCAAATATTGTGTTGTGTAGATTTTCTGCAATTGAATAATGTGATGGATATTGGCACGTGGTCAGACCATGTGATTGTGCCTATGCGTGCTTCAGTGATCAATTGAAGGAGAAATGTATCTGTTAGAAACATGTCGATCCAAGAGTAAGACTGCTGGGGATTGGAGTAAAAGGTGTAGTCTCGCTCCACATCGTGTGTACATCTCCAGGGGTCATAGAGGTCTTCATTGTGCAGAAGAGAGGACAAGGCAGAGGGCCTACGTTTAGTTAGGCTGATCGTGTCTAGGGAGTTGTCAACGATTTCATTGAAGTCCCCACACAGTACCACTGGGTCAGATCGATATGGAGCCATTTTGGAGATGAGGGTATTGTAGAATTTCTTTTGGCCAGTGTTAGGTGCGTAGAGATTCACTAGGGTGAGGCGTTGGTTCTCAACAGTTGCGGAGAGAATCAGGTACCTACCGTCTTCATCATCCTCACAGTGGTGTAACTGAAAGGAGACTGAAGAGCTAATTGCGATCATTACCCCTCTTTTTTGGTGGGGGCACTGGCAAAAAAAAAGTGGGTATTGTTTGTGCGTGCATTTTGGGGGGTTGTCTTTGGCGAAATGCGTTTCTTGTGCGCAAAAGATATCAGCGCAATGGAATAGCGCCTCCTTCCAAAGGAAGTTTCATTTAAAGGGGGAATTCAGGCCTTTGACATTTAGTGAGGTAATTTTGACGGCCATGGTAGTGAAGTGTGCTCTGGGATAGTGCCGGAGGGAGCGAGACCCCACCTACACTGTACCCTTCCCAACTATGTATGAGGGAAATATCTGAATCTGCAAGTACACAAAGTATAACTGCTATCTGCAGAACTTTACCGGATATACCTTTAGGAGCTATATGAGACCGTCAGAGGTGTTACAGTGTGGTAGCAGGTATATCAATCAATAGGAAAAACAAATAGTTGGTAAAAAATAAAACGAAAAAGATAAAATTAACAACTATAGCAACAGTATCAGTGTGCGTGGCACACTATAACCTGAGGGAGTGGATTTGATCCTATGACTGTGCCCAGATGGGATCCTTTTAATTCGGAGGACCCAAGGCCTTCATGTTGTTGAAGGTATCGCCGTGCTCATGAAGCCGGTTCCGGGATGGCGGAGGGTGCGAACGGGAGCCCCTGTTCCCAGTCTCAGTGACAGAAAGAGGAAGAAATCCCCAATTGGTCAATTTTTTGTACCCATCTTTGGGAGTAAGGATGGGAATTATTTGTTACTGGTACGTTACCAGGAGCATGGTCGGAAAACCCCACTTATATGTGATTTTTTTTTCCTGTATGAGCGAGGTTATAGGGGTGAATGCTCTCATCTCCATAGTGGCTTTGGAGAGGTCGCTAAACAGGAGTACATTTGTGTACGGTGCTAGTAGCGGTTTAGTGGACTTGGCCATTTGTAGTACTTGTTCCTTAACGTGGAAGTAGTGTACTCTCGCTAGAATGTCCCTTGGGATGTTAAGGGGGAGGTGTGCTGGTTTGGCGATTCTGTGCGCCCTGCCAATTGTGATGTCTCATGCGTTTAAGCGGGGTAGCAGTCGTGAGAACAGTTGCTGCAGATAAGGAGTAATTTTATTTGGTTTAACAGATTCGGGGACACCTCTGAATTTTATATTGTTCCTCCTGGAACGGTCTTCTAAATCCGCTAATTTCAGTTTTATTTGGTGTATTTCAGACGCATGATGGTCATGTGCATCCAATAATTCATTATGTGCTCTGACATGATCATGCATGTTTTCCTCAAGAACATTTGTTCTCCCCTCAAGGCAGTCTACCCTGTCATGCATCTGAGAGACAGAAAGTTGTAATTCCCTGTGCAGATCTCTTTGTAGTGTGAGGAGCATGGATTTGAGCATAGATTCTGTCACAGGGTTGTCTGATGCAGGGATGGCTGCTAGAGCTGGGGTGTGTGCTGTGTCAATGTCTCTGTCAGCCCACTGATGCTTCTTGTACTGTGGATCTTTGCTGGGGGAGATGGCTGGGGAAGATGCCAGTCTCTTACCTCTATCTGCGCTGTGCTGTGAGGATGAGACATCTGGCGATGGATCCATCTCCTCCCTGTTGTGATACTCAGGTGGCTGGGTGATCCTCCTGCGGGGAAACTGCTCGCTGTGCCTCAGTGTGTGCAGAGCGGGATGCCTCTGAGGTAGTTTTCTTGGCGCCAGCGCCATCTTGGTCCTCGTTTATGGCTGCATGGAGATAATAGTCCGTGAGGCGGTGAGGTGCTGGCGGCTTGTTCTGCCTTCTAGACATGCCTGGGACGTTCCTGCTGTCTTTTCCCCTCCGTGTGACCATATCGGAGGTCGGATTGTCGCTCGTAGTTGCTCCGAATCCTTTCAGCGGAACAAGCTCTGGCTTCAAGCCTCCATTACAGTCCACTGCAGGCCACGCCCCCAGGATCAAAATTTTTTTATCCCTCTGTTCCTGGCAGAGATCTATCATCCACACCGGTTATACCACACTGCAGACAGGGACGGTGCTTCTGCTAGGCTAGTTAAAGATTTTCTGAAATGTCTTTTGTCCCATGATATGATGTTTTTTTAGATAAAAATAATGGTTAGTGAAGTCCACACATTTCTTCCAGAGACATTTACTTACCACAGTATTTTTGGGTTGAAGATCTTCATTAATGGATAGAATTCTGAAGTTTACTGTAAAAGACAAATATAAAATATTATAATTTGATGGCATCTATCCTAATTATTTAAAAAGTCTTTCCAGGGTTTAAGTTCAGGGTTTTCATCATCTAAGCCATGGGATTTCTGGTCCAATGAAATACATTTGGACTTTGTAGGAGACTTAAAGTGATTCTAAAGGCAACATTTTATTTTATTTTTTTAAATAAAAAAGAGGATATACTTACCTGCTCTGTGCAACAATATTGCACAGAGTTGTCCCTTACCTATTCTTTGGCAGTCCCCTCTTTCTTCCTGTGTGTGCCCCCATAGCAGGTGGTGTACTATGGGGGCACTCGTGTAGGTGTGCTTCCGTGCAGGATATGTGCGTCCATAGACACACATACTGCACTGCTTGGCCACACGCCCAGCTCTCTCCTCAAAGGATTTGCAAAAAGGTGAAAAACAAAGGTATGTAAAACTGTAATGAACCAAATCTGGGGGTTGTCTTCACACCTATGTATTGAGCCAACACCTAATAGACTGCACCTGCCTACAAGCTGAAAAGTGTTCTGTACTACCTTTGATTTACATCCATAACAGCAAAAAAGAATAAAAGTGGTATTGTTTTTAATACTCTTTGGAAAAAAAAAATAAGGATTTTCAAGCCATTTTCATGGCCTTGCTCTGTGTATTGCATGTACCCTGGGCTTTTGGGTCTACCATTGCCCCTGGTGTGGACTTTCTTGTACATGGCACATGCATCTAACTGTTTTACTTATTTCCTGGAATAGAACATGCCTGCAAATTTTGATGGAACAGTTACCAGTTTGTCCTGGTTTGTACACAGCTTTGTCTGTCTGAACTAGAAGCCTGGATCTTGTCTTCTTCACCAGAACTTTACTGCTCTTCACTACGGTTTCCCCTGCATTCTCTATGGAGATTTTCAATGTGGCGACCACGTCTGGCTCTACAAACTTGATAACCTTAGCAAGAAAAAAAAAAATAGGTTAGAGTTGTTCTCTAGGACGTGTCCTTAAAAATAAAAACCTGATTAGGCTCAATCATCATCATTAGTAAACAAAAAAAATTGCCACAACCCGCTGTGTATCAAATTATCAAAATATTTATTTATTTTAGAAAAAACTAAGGGAAATTGACACATTAAAATCATCATACAAACATGCGTACTAATAAAACATCATGGACACCTCTCAGGTTGTGCAGCTCAAACCACATAATTCAAAGATTGTAGATAAAGAAAATCCCCAGGGGGGCGTGGTCAAGATGGCGACCAGATAGGACGGATGAGACAGAGCTCCGCATACAGCAGGCCTACAAATCCGCTATTTAGTGGACTAACAACCTATTTAAATGCCCCATGGGGATGTGGCTGTGACCGGGCACAGAAGTGAGGAAAGCTGGAGCTTGATGATAGCGGCGTTCAGCTCCGCGGGCACCGCTGCCGGATAAGTAATCCAAAGGAGCTCCGCCGGCCCTTACTGTATCCACAGGAATCCTGCCTCAAACCTGCGAGATTTCCCTAAAAACTGACCCACTATTGCTGTACTCCACTACAAGCGGCAGAGCCGGGGAGTATTTAAGGCGCAGACCGCCAGATGAAGCTGCTGTAGGCCCTCGGCCGGCTCCGCATCACAGAGGCAATCCGCCATCTTGCGGCCTGTGCGGCCTCGCGATCCCCGGTCTCGGGTGCCGTGATCGGCCGTAGAAGGGCCGCAACAAACCATCCATTGTGGCTATCGCCGCTGGGAGGCGGGGGGTGACCCGGAGCAGACGAGAGGGGATATCCACGCTGCCTCAGAGGCCCTCGGCCGGTTCTTCACTCCGGAGGGGATCCGCCATCTTGAGGCCTACGAGGCCTCCGCAATCCCCAGCCTCGGGTGCCGCGATCGGCGGGTGAAGGGCCGCTGCACGCCCCACGGCGGTGCCATCCGGCGGTGAGTGGCAGAGGGACTAGTGACAAGACCTGCTGGGAGGTGAGGGAGACAGGGCTATACGGCGGGCTGGAGATTTATAATATAACCCGGCTGTTGGGGGACCCTCGCCTGTCACATAATACCTGGCAGACTGGGAACAAAACTGGGCATGAGAAGAAGAACCTGTGGCGCCCAGAAGCAGAAACACAAGGCCCCAAAAACACCGCCACCAGCCCAGGGCCCACGTGGAGCAGTGTGTTCAAACATGGCCTCATAGACAGATCACACAGACACTCAGGCTGAGTCCTCCCAGATGGGAGAGGATCAGTTTCAAGCATTAATGCAGGCTATCACAGGTTGTCAAACTACCCTAACTACTAAAATAGAGCAAATACAATCAGAGATGGGCCTAATAAGACGGGATATGGACAAATACAGAGACAGGCTGACGGAGGCTGAAAGGAGGGTAGGGGAGAATGAAGATGAAATCCGAGACCACAGCGCCTCCCTTCGTATACTGCAAGTTAAAATGAAAACGCTGGAATCGCGTGCGAAAGTTCAGGAAAACAGAAATTGCAGGAATAATCTGCGCTTAGTGGGACTTCCAGAAGGAGTGGAGGGAAGAGACCCAGAGGCATACACGGAGCAGTTGCTGCGAAACCTTCTCCCACAAGCACTATTTTCTGCACACTTTGCGGTGGAGCGAGCCCACAGAATGCCGTCAACTCGGGGCCCACCAGGAACACCTCCACGCACCTTCATATTTCGTTTATTGAATTTTAGAGATAGAGATCTGAGCTTAAGGGAGGCACGAAAGGTGGGAGAGCTGCGCACTGAGAACGCGAAGATAATGCTATTCCCTGACTACTCAGTGGAAACACAGAGGCAATGCAGGACATTCGACCAGGTCAAGGCCCTAATGCATACTAAGGGACTAAAATACAGCATGTTATTCCCTGCACGACTCAGAGTAGTGGATGGCGAAACTACTAAATTTTTCACCTCTCCAGAGGAAGCAACCAGATGGCTTGAATCCCTGCCACACAATCATTGATCCGATGTATGGAGTACACCACAACTAACCCTCTATCTACCTGGTGATGACCGGTGGTAAGATTTACAGCTTGTTATCTCTAATAACCCCCACCCCTATTGGTAAGTGGCATACTGTCTGGGAACTATGGAATACATGAATCCTAAGGGGCCTGGCTATCTGATGGGGGTAATGCCGAACCAGCTAACCATACAATGGGGGATGGATACTTGCTTTGCTGAATGGTCCTATGTCGGAGGATTGGGGGGGACAGTTGGGGTGTGTTGGATATGGACCGCTGGAATGCCTGGATGAGTTTCTCCCCCCCATCCCCCCCCTTCCTGGAGCTCCTTTCTCCCCCCAAAGGGACTATACAGATGTCGGCAGTCCTGACCAACGATATGGAGCCCTGGAACTTTGTTGTTGTATTTACTGGCCCCAGGGATGACAAAAAAGGGGAGAATGCGAGACATAATGCCACACATAACCAATGTTCATCCTGTTATTGGAGATGGGTGATGGAGGGAGGGGTTAATGGTGGAATTCTGTTAAGTGGTTTGGCTCTTCAAGAGGACTTTAAATGACTGCTTCTATTGTTTAACCAATTTCTTTTGCTTTCCACAGGTTTTTTTAGAAACTACCATTGTTTGTAACTAAGATTGTACCCTTAGAGCTATCTAAGTGCTAATGGCTGCTCTGGCGCAGACAGGTTGCTCTGGTCCACATGGAAGGGAGGGGGCCCTGGATATGGGGGAGGTCCCCCCCCCCTAATTACTAAGATGTTCTCTTTTCCAATTTTTTTTTTCGGTTTTCTCTTTTTTATAGGGAATCTTTATTTTCCCTTCCCCTTCTCTTTGTTTATTATCAGTAAAGGCCTGCAGATGCAGTGAGTAGTGCGGTCTCTGATCTCACGTTAAGAAAACTAGGTCCTAGGTGTGCCAATTGTTACACACCGCCCCCTAGGAAGTTCCTCCTGTTTTTTTTTTTTTTTTTTTTTTTTTTGGTTGTTATGGGTACTCAAGCACCCCGAGGTTTAATTAATGGGGTGTGGGGCGGGATGGGAGGGATATTTTGTTTAGTATGTTTAATTTTTGTTCTTTGTTTTTCGCTTCATTATTCAAGGAAAGATTCCTATAGATGGCTTGACAATAGCAAGGGCGTAGGCTACATGCTCCAGGCTACCAGACTGCCCATGGGTGGATGATGGGTCCCTTGGCGGGAGGGGGGAGGGATGAGAAGGAGTTATCTATGTATTCTAACTATACATGGTTTTCCGGAAGAAATATATACCACATTGAGATATGGCTCAGCTGAAAGTATTGTCATGGAATGTAAGGGGTCTTAATCACAAAATTAAACGCTCACTAGTTTTTGAATATCTTAAGAAATATACACCCAGTATTTGTATTCTTCAAGAGATGCATCTGATGGGGGGGCAGAGTGTTGGGGTTAAAGAAACCATGGGTGGGACACCATTACCATGCCACCTACACTAATTACGCCAGGGGGGTTAGTATACTGATCCACAAATCACTCAATTTTGAACCCCTTGATATGCTCATAGACCCAGAAGGCAGGTACATAATAATCCACGCTAATATAGAAGCATTGGCTATGGTTATAGTGGGGGTATACTTGCCCCCACCGGCTAACATCTCCCTACTGCAGAAGATCACTACTATAATTGCACAATTCCCCACAGACAATGTAATTCTCACGGGGGATTTTAATATCACACCTAACCCTTCACTAGATAAAATGTCCCCGGACCCAGCTACAGATTCTGCGTTAACTAGATGGGCACAGGTGCTGGGATTGTAGGATGTGTGGCGCTGGAAACATCCAACAGAACGCGTGTACACATGTCATTCATCCTCCTATAACTCATTATCACGTATAGACCTTCTTTACGCAAGCTCACCCATGCTTCCCAAAGTTATAAATATTGAAACATTACCGAGGGGAATTTCTGACCACTTCCCGCTGTTATGCACACTGCAAACTTCCACTCCACAGGCGGACAGAATTTGGCGACTTTCCCGATTCTGGATTGAACATCTTACTATAGAAATTGAGATAGTAAAAGAGATAAAACAATTTTGGTTGGCTAACGCTGGTTCCTCCACTCCGGGGATGGTATGGGACACTTTTAAAGCCTACATTAGAGGCTGCTATATGTCATCCATAGCTAGAGAGCGCAGGAATAATAAGATGCTGTTGGAAGAGGCAGAGACCAAAGCCCGGGACTTAGAGACCAGATACACCCTTACGGCCAACCCTATTATAGCACAGGACATGAAGGTTGCCTATCGGGAGGTAATGCTACTGAGGGTAGCCAAGGCGAACAAACGCCAACTGGCCCAAACTCAAAGAATATTTGAGCAAGGGGATAAAACAGGTAAGCTTTTGGCCTGGTTGGCCAAGGAGCAATCCCCAGTGTCCACAATAGCTCGTATACGAAAGAATGACGGGACCCTAGTATCAGACCCTGCGAAGATTAACGCTTGCTTTGCTGAGTATTACTCGTCCCTGTACTCCTCTAGGGCACAATACTCAGCGAAGGAACTCTCGGACTTCCTAGATGAAATAACGCTTCCGACCCTCACGGCTGCAGCACGAGAGGGCCTCGAGGCTCCAATAACCTTGGAAGAGGTCCAACGGGCTCTAAGCCCCTTTACAAATGGGGAAGACACCAGGACTGGATGGCCTACCCCCTGAATTTTATAAACAGTATATGGGCGAGGTGGCGCCTAGGATGCACACAATGCTTACAGAGACCCTACGAACTGGGGAGATACCACTATCCATTTCACAAGCCATTATAGTGGTCCTGCCAAAGCCGGGAAAAGACCCCCAACTATGCCCCTCATATCGACCTATATCTTTACTTAATTCTGACGCAAAGATTTTAACCAAAATTTTGGCCCAGCGGTTAAACAAAATAATACTCGACCTAATTCATGAAGATCAATCAGGTTTCATGCCTGGAAAGGGCACGGACATAAACATTCGCAGGTTGTATGCTGTCCTGGCCTCTGGGGAGGAGGATGCCCGAGACGAAATTGTGGCCTCTCTTGACGCAGAGAAGGCCTTCGACTCTGTTGAGTGGGGCTACCTATGGGAGGTCCTCCGCAGGTTCGGGTTTGGCCCGGTCTTTATCTCCTGGGTCAGGATGGTATACAAGGCCCCCACGGCCAGAGTTTGCACAGGTACAGTACTTTCCCCGACCTTTTTTTTGGGTAGGGGAACTAGACAGGGGTGCCCACTCTCGCCGGGTCTTTTTGCCCTGGCAATAGAGCCTATGGCTGCCCTTCTTAGGGCCACAGCCGGGGTTAGGGGGATTACGAGAGGTCCTCTACAGGAAAAGGTGTTGTTATACGCTGACGACACCTTACTTTATCTTAAAGATGATGGTACTTCCCTACAAGAGGCTCTCTCGGTAATCAATAGGTTTGGGAAATTCTCTGGTATATGTATCAACTGGGGAAAGTCGATCCTGTTTCCTCTGCGGGCGGGGTCTACTCCCTTGCAGACGGATGGACAACTCAGTAGGGTTCCCAGTTTAGATACCTAGGGGTAGAAATACATCAAGACTTAAAAAAGTATATCAGCCTCAACTTAAACCCTGTGGTTAACCACCTATCCCAAAGATGTAACACATGGAGATCCCTACCACTAACCCCGGTTGGCCATGTCAACTTAATCAAAATGTCAATTCTACCTAAATTTACATACCTATTCCGACAAACCCCGATCCCTATATCAATGACCTTCTTTCGACACTTAGATAGCATTATTACCTCATTCATTTGGAATGGGAAAACTCCTAGAATAGCCAGGGCAACATTGCAACTACCAGGGACCTTGGGGGGTCTGGCCTTGCCATGCTTCCTAAAATACTACTGGGCAGCAGTATTGGTAACAGTAAAATGGTGGTTCTCAGAAGAACCGGCTAACCCTGCTGCTTCCATGGAGGCGGCGCTGATCAGCTCCTATGCAGAGTTGAGGAATTTGGTACACAGAGGCCCTAGATCCAATCCAGATGTGACCTGTCCCATGAAAACAACCCTTAAGGTATGGGACACTGTTAATACGCTATTTTTGGGACCTAGTAATTGGTCCCCAGCAACTCCCCTATGGGGTAACCCCCGCCTGCCTCATTTTCACTCCATCCCCGACCCGATTGTGTGGGCCAGATATGGTGTCACGACCCTGGGGGATATAGTTGCCCAGGGACAACTAATCACCTTTGATGCTTTAAAAAGAGAAAAGGATCTACCCAATCATATGTTCTTCAGGTTCCTCCAAGTGAGGCATGCGTTCCGGTCCCAGTTCCCCAGTCTGCTGACTCTGGAGGAGACACCGATAGAAAGTGTATTAAAAAACCAAGATGGCGGAAGAACACTGTCCGCCGTCTATAATTTGTTTGTGACTCAAGATACATCTAAAGTCTCCCAGCTATGTGAGCGGTGGAGGGTGGATGTTCCGGGGTTGACGGATGGGGACTGGGAAGAGAGAATTCAGCAATATTTAGCCTTGACAATTTCAGCAAGGGATAGATTTATGCAGCTGAAATTCTTACATAGGGCCTACTACTCTCCAATACGCCTGGCAAAAATATACCCTGATAGAACAGCGAGGTGCCCTAGATGTGGGTCTGGGGAGGACAATTTCTTTCATGTGGTCTGGTCCTGCCCTGGAGTGGTGGAATTCTGGAATAATATACTTGCTGATATCAACTCTATAGGGGGACTGCAAGTCCCATATAGCCCACTACCTCTTCTACTAGGTATTTGTGACTTTCTAGAAGTCACATGGGGGAAGAAACTATTCATCTTCTACACCACATTATATGCTAGAAAAGCAATCTTACTGCAGTGGAATCAGTCCCAACCGCCCACCAAACAACTCTGGCAATCTCTGGTAAATAAGGTGCTACCATTATATAAAATGACATATATGGGAAGAAATTGTCAAAAAAAATTTGAGAAAATTTGGGCAGCATGGGTGAAGGCAAAACACCTGTCTATTGAATGAAATGTTGGGTCCGGGCCAATTGGGATTGGTGTTGACTTGCCCCCAGGACTCTTCAAAACTATATACAAGTGGGATAGAATGTCCCAATTTGAAAGGTGGGATCCCTTACACTTACACCTTATATTAATATCCTTAATGAGTGTATTAGTATCTTCTTCTGAAATGGATAACTACTGTGATAATTGACTCTTACTCATACTAAGTCATGTAACTGTTCTATGAATGTCATCTGTATTCAATCTAACACGAAGTGAATTGTTTCTTTTGTGAAAATTTAAATAAACTTTTTTGTTAAGAAAAAAAAAAAAAAAAAAATACAAATACAATTCTTAGCCCTACGTAAGACAGCTACATTCATGGTATGGGCAAAACAAAAATGTAATGAAATCTCTAATAAGCCTCATGGGATGCTAGTAAATAAATTACGTTCACAACCTTTCCACTCCTTTCCTGACTTTCTTTTACAAGCGGATTCAACTAGGACCCATTGCTCCCTAACCATGTCTAAGACTTTTGGAACCTTTTTCCATAAGCTATACAACTGCCTAACCCCTGAAAACCATTTTTAATTTAAAAATTGGAAAAATGGAAAATACCGCGCTATATAACATAGAAAAGAAAAAAGAAAAACAAAGAAAAAAGAGAAAATAAATAAAGCAGCTGCTAAAACTGTGAGATACACACGTGTACAGATATAAAGTTCAATGTAGCAGTGCTATAAAAAAATAAAATAAAACAAGAAAAAATAGTGATGATCCAAAACTTAAAAAAAAAATTAATAAACAGTTCATGGGACCAATGACCAAGGAGACTTGAACATCAAACCTACAGGGGGATAGGTTAGGCATTACCCAGAAATGTAAAAAGGCTCTCCATAGTGTAAAACGTACCAAAAAGGTTTATTAAAGCTTTAAAAATCGCACTTACAGAAGTGATGTTTAAAAACGATCAAGAAAAAACAACCGGCCGGCTAGCGAACACCCGTCCACTGAGCACAGTGCGATGACGTCAGCACGTCAAACCTCCCTACATGTATTTTGTCACAATCTGACGTCGTCTAGGGGATGGTTGAAGACTCTGACATTGGTAGAATATGCCCAAAAACTAGCCATCCCATCCTGTCTATTGGCAATGGATGCCTAGAAGGCATTTGACAGGGTGGGATGGTGTTTTCTTGAAGAGACCTTAAAACAATGGGGAATAGGTCCTCTACTTATGGAGAAAATAATGGCTTTGTATCATAACAGAACAGGTAGAATAGGTACAAATGGATCCTTATCCAACCCGGTGATTATATCAAATGGAACTCGACAGGGCTGTCCTCTTTCACCCTTTTTGTATGTATTGGTAATGGAGCACCTGACTATGGCGATTTGTAAAAATGTAGATATACAAAGGATTAAAGTCAAGGAAACAGAATATAAAACTATTCCAGTGGTGACAATACCAAATCTTATCCAGGAATTTAATTGTTTTGGATTACTGAGTAATTTTAAAGTCAATTATGATAAGTCAGAGGCTCTCAATGTTACACTACCAAGTGGAACATTGAATCTTCTCAAAAAAACCTTTTCCTTTAAATGGCAAAAAGAAGCTATCAAATATCTTGGAACATGTATTGCTAGAGATCTAAATAAGCTTCAAGAGCTTAATTACCTTCCGATTATACAAAATATAATTAGGACACTCCAAATGTGTGATAGAACATTTTTTTCCTGGATGGGAAAGATTAATATTGTAAAAATGGATATACTGCCTAAAATATTATACATATTCCAGACAATTCCAATATGTTCTCCAATAAATTTACTGGATCAGTTGCGTAAGGCCGTGGGGAGATTTATATGGGCACATAAATCAGCTCGAATTAGAAGAGACATGTTAACTAGAGCAAAGAAAGATGGAGGCTTGGCTCTTCCAGATTTTTCAAAATTTCTTCGCTCTGTATTTGTGTCTAGTAGGGATGAGCCGAACACCCCCCGGTTCGGTTCGCACCAGAACCCGCGAACGGACCGAAAGTTCGCACGAACGTTAGAACCCCATTGACGTCTATGGGACTCGAACGTTCGAAATCAAAAGTGCTCATTTTAAAGGCTAATTTGCATGGTATTGTCCTAAAAAGGGTTTGGGGACCCGGGTCCTACCCCAGGGGACATGTATCAATGCAAAAAAAACTTTTAAAAACGGCCGTTTTTTCGGGAGCAGTGATTTTAATGATGCTTAAAGTAAAAAAAAAAAAGTGAAATATTCCTTTAAATATCGTACCTGGGGGGTGTCTATAGTATGCCTGTAAAGTGACGCATGTTTCCCATGTTTAGAACAGTCCCTGCACCAAATGTCATTTTTAAAGGAAAAAATCTCATTTAAAACTGCTTGCGGGTTTAATGTCATGTCGGGTCATGGCAATATGGATGAAAATCAGTGAGACAAACGGCATGGGTACCCCCCAGTCCATTACCAGGCCCTTTGGGTCTTGTATGGATATTAAGGGGAACCCCGCACCCAAATTAAAATAAGGAAAGGTGTGGGGCCACCAGGCCCTATATACTCTGAACAGCAGTATACAGGCGGTGCAAACAAGACAGGGACTGTAGGTTTGTTGTTAAGTAGAATCTGTTTGTAATTTTGAACATTTTTAACGTGTTTAGCTCCAGCCAAAAAATCTTTTCTAAGCTTTTTGGAAAACATAGGGAAGGGTTATCACCCCTGTGACATTTGTTTTGCTGTCTTTCCTCCTCTTCAGAAGATTTCACCTCACTTTTTTGTCCCAATGAAAAATGTTTTTTGAAAATTTGGGTTTTTTTGTGGAACAAGGATTGGAAAGCATCAGTGGAAAGGAGAAATTGTTTTCCCATATTAACTCTTACAGGAGAGAATTTCCCTTCCTAGGGGTAGATTTCATCTCACTTCCTGTTGTCTCCTTCCGTTTGCAAGTAGGAGTCGTTTGTAAGTTAGATGTTTGAAAGTAGGGTCCTGCCCTATATACTCAGCAGAAATTTGGGCCTTAGGTGTTGCTGTGGCCACAACACTGTAAGCCCTCACAGGGCCCTGCTGTGAAATATTAGATCAAGAATTGTAATTACATGCCCCTGTTGAACAGGAGCTGAAAAATTAGGCCTTAGGCACTGGTGCTGGTGCCACAACACTGCAACCCCTCACAGACACTCTAGTTGGAACGCAGGAACGAGCCCTGCTGCAAATTATTGCTTCAAAAATTGTAATTACACGCCCCTGTTAGACAGGGGCAGAAAAATTGGGCCTTAGGCACTGGTGCTGGTGCCACAACACTGCAACCCCTCACAGACACTCTAGTTGGAACGCAGGAACGAGCCCTGCTGCAAAGTATTGCATCAAAAATTGTAATTACACGCCCCTGTTAGACAGGGGCAGAAAAATTGGGCCTTAGGCACTGGTGCTGGTGCCACAACACTGCAACCCCTCACAGACACTCTAATTGGAACGCAGGAACGAGCCCTGCTGCAAAGTATTGCATCAAAAATTGTAATTACACGCCCCTGTTAGACAGGGGCAGAAAAATTGGGCCTTAGGCACTGGTGCTGGTGCCACAACACTGCAACCCCTCACAGACACTCTAGTTGGAACGCAGGAACGAGCCCTGCTGCAAAGTATTGCATCAAAAATTGTAACTACACGCCCCTGTTAGACAGGGGCAGAAAAATTGGGCCTTAGGCACTGGTGCTGGTGCCACAACACTGCAACCCCTCACAGACACTCTAGTTGGAACGCAGGAACGAGCCCTGCTGCAAAGTATTGCATCAAAAATTGTAATTACATGCCCCTGTTAGACAGGGGCAGAAAAATTGGGCCCTAGGCACTGGTGCTGGTGCCACAACACTGCAACCCCTCACAGACACTCTAGTTGGAATGCAGGAACGAGCCCTGCTGCAAAGTATTACATCAAAAATTGTAATTACACGCCCCTGTTAAACAGGGGCTGAAAAATTGTGCCTTAGGCACTGGTGGTGGCGCCCAGAACCAAAAATGTTCTTACAAGCTATCAGCGTGATGATTGAGGAGGAAGAGGATAATTACTCAGGGATAGTCACTCAGCATCAGCATAGGCAGTCTTTGAAGGGATCTGAGATTTCAAAAAAAATTATTCGGTTACATCAGCATCAGGTGCTTGGTAGCTGGTGGTGATCCAAGACTCATTCATTTTTATGAAGGTCAGCCGATCGACCGAGTCGGTGGACAGACGCACCCTGTGATCGGTTACCACGCCTCCAGCAGCACTGAATGTGCGTTCCGAAAGAACGCTGGATGCAGGACAGGCCAGTAGCTCAATTGCATACTGTGCAAGCTCTGGCCAGTGATCCATCCTCAAGACCCAGTAACCCAGAGGATTTTCGGTGGGAAAGGTGTCCAAGTCTGATCTTGCCCCTAGGTATTCCTGCACCATGTAAAACAGACGCTGGCGATGGTTGCTGGAACCGATCATACCTTGGGGCTGCGGACCAAAAAATTGTCTGAACGCATCGGTCAGACGGCCACCTTCTCCACCGCTCCTTCTTTGACTGACCGAAGCCTCAGCAACACGTTGTCCAGAAACAGGAGTTTGTAACCTCCCAGTCTCTGGGAACGCGTTGCACAGACCTTTCTGCAAGGCCTCCCGAAGATGTTTCATCCTCTGCTCCCTCTGCGATGGCAAGATAAGGTCCGCAACCTTACCCTTGTAACGTGGATCAAGGAGGGTTGCCAGCCAGTATTGGTCCTTCTCCTTGATACCACGAATACGAGGATCCTTACGCAGGCTTTGCAGGATCAGGGAGGCCATGCAGCGTAGGTTTGCTGAGGCATTTGGTCCGGAGTCCTCTGGGTCACTAAGAACGACATGGTCCGCAGCCACCTCCTCCCAGCCACGTACAAGTCCATGTGTTTCTTGGGACTGATCCCTTAAAGACTGCTGCTGATGCTGAGTGCCAGGCTCCACCTCCATACTGACACAATCTTCCTCCTCCTCCTCTTCCTCCTCGTCCTCTTCCTGTGTGATCGGCGGGCACGCAGGAACACTGTCTGGATAAAGGGGGCCTTGAGAGCTAAGGAAGTCCTCCTCTTCCTGCCTCTGTTCTGCCTCAAGTGCCCTGTCCATTATTCCACGCAGCGTGTGCTCCAACAGGTGGACAAGGGGGACAGTGTCACTGATGCATGCACTGTCACTGCTCACCATCCTTGTGGCCTCCTCGAATGGTGACAGGACAGTGCATGCATCCCTGATCATGGCCCACTGGCGTGGGGAAAAAAAAACAAGCTCCCCTGACCCTGTCCTGGTGCCATAGTCGCACAGGTACTCATTGATGGCCCTCTGCTGCGTGTGCAGCCGCTGCAGCATGGCCAACGTTGAGTTCCACCTGGTGGGCATGTCACAGATTAGGCGGTTCTTGGGCAGGTTAAACTCCTTTTGGAGGTCCGTCAGCCGAGCACTGGCATTATATGACCGGCGGAAATGCACACAGACTTTCCTGGCCTGCCTCAGGACATCCTGTAAGCCCGGGTACCTGCCCAAGAACCGCTGCACCACCAAGTTAAGGACGTGAGCCAAACAGGGCACATGGGTCATTTGTCCCTGTCGGAGGGCAGAGAGGAGGTTGGTGCCATTGTCGCAAACCACCATTCCTGCCTTAAGTTGGCGTGGCGTCAACCACCTCTGAACCTGCCCCTGCAGAGCTGACAGAACCTCTGCCCCAGTGTGGCTCCTGTCCCCCAAGCACACCAGCTCAAGCACCGCATGGCATCTTTTGGCCTGCGTACTTGCGTAGCCCCTTGAACGCCTACGGAGCACCGCTGGTTCCGAGGAAGAGGCCATGGAGGAAGAAGAAGAGGAGGGGGTGGAGGAGAGAGGTGTGTCACAATCAGCATTTTGGAGGCGTGGTGGCGGAACAACCTCCAACACTACTGCACCTTGTCCTGCATCCTTCCCAGCTGCCAGCAGAGTCACCCAATGCGCCGTGAAACTTAGGTAACGTCCCTGTCCATGCCTGCTGGACCATGAGTCAGCGGTAATATGCACCTTACCGCTGACCGCCCTGTCCAGCGAGGCATGGACATTGCCTTCCACATGCCGGTAGAGAGCCGGAATCGCCTTCCGTGAGAAAAAGTGGCGTTTGGGTACCTGCCACTGAGGAACCGCACATTCCACAAACTCACGGAAGGGGGCAGAGTCTACCAACTGAAAAGGCAGCAGTTGAAGTGCTAGCAATTTTGCCAAGCTAGCATTCAACCGCTGGGCATGTGGATGGCTGGGAGCAAACTTCTTTCGGCGGTGCAGCAGCTGGGGCAGGGAAATTTGCCTGGTACAATCTGACGTCGGTGTACCAAAAGCAGATTGCCCACAAGTACTTGGCTGTGACACACCTAATTCTACACCTTCATTCCTCTCACTGCAGGTCTCAGAGAGGACTGAAGGTCTAGTGGGGTTGGAAATCTCAGCTGATGAGGAGCAAGGAGAGATCCTCTTTGTTCTTTGGTGTGGGTCTTTTAGATACGCTTGCCAACGAACTGCATGGCAGGTCAACATATGTCTGGTCAAGCATGTGGTACCCAAGCGGGAGATGTTTTGGCCACGCGAGATACGCTTGAGACATATGTTGCAAATAGCAGCGGTGCGATCTGATGCACTCGTCTCAAAAAAGGCCCACACCAAAGAACTTTTTGAATAACGCGCAGAGACTGCAGCGCCCTGCACATGTGGAGCTTTGGGGTGTGATGCAGTCAATGTGCTGCCCTTAGGCTGGCCCCTGGAGGGCATCCTGCCTCGTTGGTGATGTGCTGCCGCCTCCTCCTCCTCCTCCTCCTCCTCCTCCTCCTCCTCTCTCCTATCAGGCACCCACGTTGAGTCAGTGACCTCATCATCCCCTCCCTCCTCATCACTGGAGCAAACCTGGCAGTATGCTGCAGCAGGGGGAGCATGACTGCCAGATTGCTGTCCTTCTTGGGCACCCCCTCTGTCCGCGCTCATGTTACTGCCTTCATCGAGCTCAGTATCATCATCAGAGCCTTCCAAACGCTGGGCATCCTCCTGGAGCATGTACCCAACACTGTGGTCAAACAGTTCGAGGGAATCCTCATGAGGACATGGTGGAGCTAGGGAAGGAGTCACTGATGACATTGAGCTGAGGGAAGAAGCCGCTGCTTTGCCAGACAAAGCACCCTGGGCATGGGTGAGAGAGGATGAGGAGGATGAGGACGGCTTGGTCATCCACTCGACCAAGTCTTCCGCATGTTGCGGCTCAACGCGGCCAGCTGCCGAAAAAAAGGCCAAGCGTGTCCCATGGCCACGTGCTGATGAGGATGCACCGTCTCCACGACCAGCACTAGACACAGAGCCTGCTTGCCCTCTCTTATTGGCTTGTGACTGTCTGCCTCTCCTTCTTGGCCTTCCAGACATACTAATGGCCTGTAGCTGCACTAAGCTGGGATAGAACACCTGTAATTTTCTTCAAGTAGCTTTATATACTGTAACCAGACAAGCCTGCCTGTCAGTAGGAAGATAACAGGAACGGATCTAGCTGAACACTGTGAGCAGGACGCACTGTACTAAATGTAAATAGTCTAGCTGCCTGACCGTGGTACTAATAGGATCAAATAGAACACCTGTAATTTTCTTCAGGTAGCTTTATATACTGTAACCAGACAAGCCTGCCTGTCAGTAGGAAGATAACAGGAACGGATCTAGCTGAACACTGTGAGCAGGACGCACTGTACTAAATGTAAATAGTCTAGCTGCCTGACCGTGGTACTAATAGGATCAAATAGAACACCTGTAATTTTCTTCAGGTAGCTTTATATACTGTAACCAGACAAGCCTGCCTGTCAGTAGGAAGATAACAGGAACGGATCTAGCTGTACACTGTGAGCAGGACGCACTGTACTAAATGTAAATAGTCTAGCTGCCTGACCGTGGTACTAATAGGATCAAATAGAACACCTGTAATTTTCTTCAGGTAGCTTTATATACTGTAACCAGACAAGCCTGCCTGTCAGTAGGAAGATAACAGGAACGGATCTAGCTGAACACTGTGAGCAGGACGCACTGTACTAAATGTAAATAGTCTAGCTGCCTGACCGTGGTACTAATAGGATCAAATAGAACACCTGTAATTTTCTTCAGGTAGCTTTATATACTGTAACCAGACAAGCCTGCCTGTCAGTAGGAATTTAACAGGAACGGATCTAGCTGAACACTGTGAGCAGGACGCACTGCACTAAATGTAAATAGTCTAGAAGATAACAGGAACGGATCTAGCTGAACACTGTGAGCAGGACGCACTGCACTAAATGTAAATAGTCTAGAAGATAACAGGAACGGATCTAGCTGAACACTGTGAGCAGGACGCACTGCACTAAATGTAAATAGTCTAGAAGATAACAGGAACGGATCTAGCTGAACACTGTGAGCAGGACGCACTGCACTAAATGTAAATAGTCTAGAAGATAACAGGAACGGATCTAGCTGAACACTGTGAGCAGGACGCACTGCACTAAATGTAAATAGCAGGAACGGATCTAGCTGAACACTGTGAGCAGGACGCACTGCACTAAATGTAAATAGCAGGAACGGATCTAGCTGAACACTGTGAGCAGGACGCACTGCACTAAATGTAAATAGCAGGAACGGATCTAGCTGAACACTGTGAGCAGGACGCACTGCACTAAATGTAAATTGCAGGAACGGATCTAGCTGAACACTGTGAGCAGGACGCACTTCACTAAATGTAAATAGTCTAGAAGATAACAGGAACGGATCTAGCTGAACACTGTGAGCAGGACGCACTGCACTAAATGTAAATAGCAGGAACGGATCTAGCTGAACACTGTGAGCAGGACGCACTGCATTAAATGTAAATAGTCTAGATAGAAGATAACAGGAACGGATCTAGCTAAACTGAATACAGTGTATATATATATATGCAACACCTGGGATGCATATATATACACAATACACTGTAAGTGCAGCTAACTGACTGACTGTTCTGCCTAATCTATCTAACTCAAATCAAATGACACTGTCTCTCTCTCTCTCTATCTCTCAGCACACCGGAACACACACTACACAGGGCCGCCGTGCAGGCGGCCTTATATAGTGTGGGGTGTGTACTAAATCCCCTGAGCCATAATTGGCCAAAGCCACCCTGGCTTTGGCCAATTACAGCTCTCTCTACTGACGGCGCTGTGATTGGCCAAGCATGCGGGTCATAGTGCATGCTTGGCCAATCATCAGCCAGCAATGCACTGCGATGCCGCAGTGAATTATGGGCCGTGACGCGCCACACGAATTTAGCGCGAACGGCCCATAACGTTCGCAATTCGGCGAACGATCGAACAGCCGATGTTCGAGTCGAACATGGGTTCGACTCGAACACGAAGCTCATCCCTAGTGTCTAGGATAGTAGACTGGTTCCATAATGCATAATGTAAGCAATGGGTGAAATTGGAGGAAGATGCCACAGCCATAAATCTGAAATCATTAACATGGATAATTAGCAATCACCGACCCCCTAAGAGAGAAATGCCATTTTTGGTATTTTCAATATCCCGCAATCTAATAAGATATGGGAACCATGGGATCAATCAGAATTTGGGGCACCCCTACCGGGCTCTATGTCTTAATGTATGTCTTAAACTATCGATATGCCTTCATATATGTCTCCCCTATGTGACCCAACCTACATGGTGTTCCATATGAGTTTCCTGATGCTACATGTTCATTGCACAGGCGATTGTTTGTATGACCTCCTTATGACGATTTGACCTGTTTACATGTCGATTTCATCTATGTATACCCTACAGTTATCTTCAGTTCTATGTTAATTTGGACATCTCATCTGTATATCACACCTCTTGTTACATATGTTATTCATGTGTACTGTGTTCTTTTTCCTTTTTGCAAAAACTAATAAAAATACAATTAAAAAAAAAAAAAAAAGAGGTTATGTCAGTGGTCCAGAGGTGGTACGAATATCAGCAGCAAGTGTAAATAGCATGAATTTTAGGATTCCACACAGTCACTAGTGAGACAATCCAAGGTCTCATTGTAATCCAAAGTAAATGATATATAGGGACAAATCCATATCTACAAGAAAATAAATACTTATCGAATTCTGTAGTTGGTCAATGTCCTTGAAAGGTATCCTTTAGGAGGTTCACCACTACTCCAGTGTCCAACTGTTGCTGACAAGACAGTCACGACATAAGAGGTAGTCAGAAAGATGGCCTTGTTCTCTAGGACACTAAAGTCCTTTAAGTAAAGCAGCCAGCTAAACAAGTTAAAAACTGAAGCTGAGCTAGTCCGCTCAATACACAGATCACTTTCACCATTATGAACCTTTTTTTTTTTTTAAAGAGTATGTATAGTGTTTTTGTTTATTTTCTCTTTATTGATTTATTGGGGCTCATGCCTACGGCTGATCAGGATTGTGCTCTGTTCAGATTAGTGTATTTCTGCAGCAGGTATGGGCGGGTGTTTTCATCAGCTGCAAACAGGAAGCCTGTACAAATCAATGACAAGCTGACACTGTCCACATTTGGCTGTCGCTTAGGAACAAATGTGCACCCCAGCACGTGAAATATCTGGGTCTAGGGGCACACATTTGTCCCTAACTGCAGGAAATCATCCCATGTGTGATTTACATGTGAACAGCTGCAGATAGCCGTGGACAGTGTCAACCTGTCTTTCATTTATACAAGCTTTATTTCCGTGGCTGATTGAAAATGCGGTACCCTCTGGCTTATGCCATGCAGTGGAGCTATCATCTCTTTTTATACACTGACATGTTACCTTCCTGTACTGCTTTTAAACTTGTCTTTGTCTTTGTATTTTGTTAAATTTCAATAAACAAATTTGACAAGAAAATGCTGTACCGCCAGAAATATGCTGACCGCATAATGTACGGCCTTAATTGGCCTTGTGCACGAGCCCTTTGGTCAGAGTTAAAAAATAAAAATATTGTATTTATATATACACTCTGCAGGTGGAGATCTCAGCTGTCTTTTTACTGTACATTCCATCTTTGTTTTCATGAGATTTACACATACGTACGAATGAAGCAGAGCAGTGGCTCCTACTCCTTCATTTCCCTCTCTACTCTGTACTGAAGGATATATTTTATACTTTTTGAATGCAAACATTTTCCCTTTCATTTTTTTCATTAGAAAAATCATGTCATGAGTGTCTTTCACTGGAAAAAAAATTAAATAATTGACCCCAAACTATTATAATTTTCCTTTAATGAGAGAACAACTTGTTAATTACATGTTACCAACAATAACCCATTTTTATTTCTCCTAATAAATGAATGTTGAACGGATGTGAAATAAGCATTGATTGTATGCTAGGACTTATCATTATTGTTCTATCCGCTGCCCTATTTGGAAAAAAAGTCTTATTACAATGTTCACAAACATAAGAGAAGGTTTTCTTATTTTGGTCATATATGTTTAGATCAGAGAATGATAGCGTGCCTGCCTGTGATCCCCAATGTTCTCTGCTTGATCCTGTTCAGAAGAAGCCAGACCCCACAGCTATACTGAATAAAAACCTTTTCATTTTATTCATTTAACAGATTGGGCATGCATCAAAATCAAGAAAGTGACCAAGGTTTTCTATCTAGAAATGATGAGGGAAAACAGTTATTTAATTAATGCAAATTAGAAAAAAAAATAAATACTGTTTGTTTTAGGAATTCTTCCTTTGATATTCACAAATTCACACTTTGATGTTAACAAAAATTGAACACTGTTTTAAAACCCTTTCATTAAAAAAATTCTCACTTTGATGTTAGTACATTTTTAACTTTCAACTTAAACCCTGTTAGCAAATTATTTACTTTACACCCCATAGAAGTCTATGAGGATCTAATACTCCTGTAATTCCAGGAGAAAGAGGGCTTGTGGTGCAAGATATAAACATTGGAAGCCGTGGCCTTTAGATCGCGGGAGGTATACAGTAGATCTGTGAAGGGTAGGATCTGTTAGCTTAAGTCAAAGGAGCAAAAATTAAGGCCCTTGTGTTTGAGGCCGGGTTCACACTAGCTGTGGCTCGCAGTAGGGGGTCCGATGCGTCCCTGTTCTCCATTTTAGGGGCGAATCAGGTTCCGAATTTTTGCCTGAATTCGGACCTGAAACGGAGCCAAAGATCCACAGGTCCCTTTTCCAGTGCGGACGGCATTGAGAGCCGGTCACACTCTCTTGTCATGTGCATAGGATGCGGGAAAACCCACATACAATTTGCATAAGTGTGAAACCAGCCTGAATGTTCACTTATCTTTTAAGGGCATGATAGCTATGCAGAAAAATATGCAGTGTACCCTTCCCTTGATGCCCTGGGCATGTGCTTATTTTGCTGAATGGTTATTCCAGCCCTGATCCAATCTTTTTCACTGACCCCCTAAACCCACTTAAAGTGGTAGTAAATCGCAGAAAAAAAAAAGAAAAAAAAAATGGTCCCATGCAGGATAATAGCATACTGTGCTAGTATGCTTCGCATAGACTTACCTTAGAATGAAGCTCTCCATCTTTACCCGGTCTTCCTTCCAGGTTTGTGGCCTTCAGCTGTTTGAATGGCTGAGCTGCAATGACATCACTCCTGCGCATGCGTGTGGGAGTCACGGCCACAGCACAACTCTGCGCCAGTGGCATCACCGGCTGCTACTAAAGTAAATATCTGCTAAACGTTGCACGTTTAGCAGATATTTTCTGTACCTACAGGTAAGCCTTATTATAGGCTCTACTGTAGGTACGAGTAAACAAGGGGGTTTTACTTTAAGCCAAGCTGTGACAATTATCTTACCACCTCCTCCAATTTCAGTCTTCACTCAAACCTTACCTGAGAGGTGGGCAGGCGGGAAAACAACCTTCACTGCTTGCACTTTCTGGGATGAAGTCCCAGCATTCTCCACAGGACCTATACTGTGAATCTCAAACCCCATCCAGGTTGGACCTCACTCCTTACCACAGCCCCATATCTTAATCTTCTCCTGCCTTAATCATCCCCTTAGCCATGTAGACCCTCTGTAAATTTTTCTCCTTCAGGCCAAACTTTATGCCTTTTTTAAATGCAGACTTTTGTTACCCTGACTGGAACACAGGTGAATATGGAGTCTTGCTTGAAGCTCTTCTCCACAAGGGTTGTGTTCTTTTCTTCCAGATGTAAGGATATCTGTACTCTGCTCTGCCCCTGAGTCCCCTCGAGGTGTATACATATGGTTTCAGAATGCTTGGGGCGAATCTCGGCGGGGAAGATGACCACATAGTGCCTGAAAAGAAGAGAGTGCATTTTAGAAACCATAAAAAACAGATATAAAAGAATTGTGCAACATATGTTTGTCTTTAAAAGTCAGTCTAAATATTTGTTCATGTAATGTAGTCAAACCATTCACTGACCTTTTTAAATTATTCACAGAACATTAATTCATCAAATTTTTAAGTTTATTTGGAATTTATCTGATTGGTGGAAGGAGTTCCACATTTTGGGAGACAGTAACCTTGCCACTGGTATCGTGTCAATTAGCATGCTCATCATACATCACACTCTAATGTTAGCATAGTTCATTAAAATGATATAGTGAGACCTGGAAGAGAAAATGGACAGAGTGGCTGCATGACTAAGGGAGGAACAGGGTCAGGGAATTGTCAGCTACGTTAGTGTGCTTAGTAGGGGTGTAGCCCTTACCCGATTGGAGGCAGTGGTTGAAGGGGCAGGGTTCAGATGAGAGGGTCTTTTGTGGTGAGGTAGTTCTTTCGCATTCCAAGGAAATCAGGAGAAGTGGCAACTTCCCACCCGCCCACCCGGGTGTTAGGGCTTACCGCAGTGGATAGGTAGTGGTGGTGTTTTTTGTGTCTCAAGTTGATTAAGTTTATACAAAAAAAAAAAATATATATATATATATATATATATATATATATATTATCTACTAAATGGTGTATGTTGCTCATTTTGTCACAGCAGTTGGCGGGTCAAGGGGTCTTTGGGGGGTCAGTAATTACATGGTTACAAAAAGCGTGGGGCCCATCTAAGGTATGGCGCTTCCACTTGGTTAGCGGTGGTTCTCCCAGGAGCGAGGTCACCTGGGGGAGAGGAATATGGAAGTATGTGTGATGTTGGAATGTTTTCGAGCCGGTTGGGGCGCGGCTGAGGACATGGACTATTCCAGTTAAAATTGTGTCTTAAGGACATCTAAAGACTTCTTGTTGTTGGGCATTACACTCTTGAATTTGCACTAATTGGTATGTTTTAATGTTATGTTATTTTATGCTTTGATTAATAAAATTGGCTGTTGTGGCTGTATGAAACCCATGTCACTCAGTCTGTGTCTTTATTCTATATTTGTAAGGACCTAGGTTGACAAATCCTTTAGTCATGTTATTTTTTGTTTTGTTTTTGTCACAAGCAAAGTAGGTTTCGTGATATCTTTGCTTTCTGAGAGAGCCTTGGCCTGGGCAAACCCTCTTCTGTATTCCTGCGAAGAATACAGAAAGGCCCAATAATCCGAGGTGCGAACTTCAGTGAGGGAACATGAAGTCCGAGGTTGCGAGATGACAGCAAGACCCTGTTCCCAACCTGGTAGGAAGGCGCAGGCAGGCGTCTGCGGTCAGCATGGAGTCTGTACCTATCAGCATGTAGCAAAGCATCCTGGATTTGTGCCCAAGTGGAACGAAGACCACGGAGATGCTCCGCAGGAATACTCTGCAGAACAAATGAGTCAGGCGACATGAAAGGTTGGAAACCATAGTTTGCCATAAACTAAGACAATCGGGAAGCAGAATTCAAGGCACTATTGTGAGCAAACTCTGCCCACGGTAATAGGTCCAACCAGTTGTTATGATGGTCAGAAATATAGCAACGTAGGAATTGCTGCAAGGACTGATTGGCTCATTCTGCAGCCCCATTAGACTGTGGGTGATACGCAGAGGAAAAGGTAAGGTCATTCCCAACTGTGCACAGAAGGCTCGCCAGGAACGAGACACAAACTGACTACCCCTGTCCAAGACAATCACCTTGGGTAGCCCATGTAAGCGAAAGATCTCCTGAGCAAAAATAGAAGCCAGTTCCTTAGAAGTGGGCAACTTCTTAAGTGGAATACAATGAGACATTTTTGAGAACTGGTCAACCACCATAAGGATAACTGTATTGCCCTGGGAGTTGGGTAACTCCACAATGAAGTCCATAGACAGGTGGGTCCAGGGCCTCTCTCCATTGGGTATGGGTTGTAGGAGGCCCACTGGAAGATGTCGTGGAGTCTTACTCTGAGCACACATGAAACAGGCAGATACGAAGGCGGTTACATTAGCACGTAGACTAGGCCACCAGAATTGTTGGGAAATGGCCCAAAAGAGATGATTCTTCCCAGGGTGGCCAGCAGCCTTGGGAGAATGGCAAGTCTTGAGCAGTCATGAGCAGGGAGAGGCGTTTAGCCTCAGACAAGAATTTGAGATTCTTTTGGTCAATAAAAATGAACAAAGTTTTTTAAGGCGAACACTGCAGCTCGCTGCACCAGCATTACAGTGTTCAGAACGGCTTTAAGAGGAAGGAATCCTGCTGGAAGTCTTAAATCAGCTGTTCCTGTCTGAAAGATCTGACACATCTGAGCCCTAAAGATCTCTGTAATAGATGTCCTACATATCTGGTAAGCAGCTTTTTCTACTATTGCTTGGCTTATGAAAATATGTGATGAAGAGAGTATCCCTCATCTGACTGAAGGACTTTGTCTCAGTAAAGGTTTATACCTTTGTCTGTCATCTAATAAGGACGCTAACTAGCCCCGGATGGACTTTGCATTTAATTGATTTTCATTCATTTTAATTTTTCACTTTTTCACTAACTTTTTATTTTCAGCTTGTAATTAAGGTTGATATTCATATGTTGACCTTTTATAAGTGTGTTTGTCACAGCTAGCGCACCTGATTCCATTTACACAATAAGAATGAGAACCAGCACAGTGGTACTTTCGAGGAGATGTTTCCATTCTTTCAGGGCTAAAATGATCGCCAACAGCTCTCTGTCACTAATCTCGTAGTTGCACTCTGCAGGTGACAATTTCTTGGAAAAGTAGCCACAAGGATGCATAGCGCTCTCAGAGGTAGGACCTTGAGACAGAAGGGCACCAACACTAGTCTCAGAAGCATCAACCTCAAGGATAAAAGGTAACGTAGGATGTGCCAACACAGGAGCAGAAACAAAGGCAGCCTTGAGACTCTCAAATGCCTTAACGGACTCTGGAGACCAACTCTGTGGGTTACCATCCTTTCTGGTCATATCAGTCAGGGGCTTAACCAAAGACGAGAAGTTACGAATAAACTTCCAATAATAGTTGGCAAAGCCAAGGAAATGCTACAGAGGACGTAAACCCACAGGTCAGGGCCACTGTAGGATTGCCGAAAGTTTCTCTGGGTTATTCGAAAAACCAGCAGAGGAAATGACATAACCCAGGAATTTAACCTGATCACGATGGAACTCACACTTCTCCAGTTTACAATAGAGATTGTTTTCTCTTAGTTTCTGAAGCACATGACAGACATCTGTGTGGTACTTGGAAAATATGAGGATATCAGTGAGATAAACCACCACACATAACTGCAACAAATCTTGGAGGACATCGTTAATAAATTCCTGGAAGACTGCCGGGGTGTTACAAAGGCCAAAAGGCATTATGAGGTACTCATAATGGCCTGTTCTTGTATTAAACGCAGTTTTACACTTGTTGCCCTCCTCACAAGATTGTATGCCCCTCTCAAATCAAGCTTCATGAAAACTGTTGCTCCCTTGAGGCGGTCAAATAACTCCATAATCAATGGAATCGGATAGGCATTCTTAATCGTGAAACGATTGAGACCCCTATAATCCCATATGGCCGATGTGGAGGCAAACTACTGGCTTGACCTTTGTCAAAGACATTGCTAAAATCACGGTACTCCTCCGGCAGGGAGTAGAGTGAAGAGGTGCACAGGACCTTGGCTACCTTCTGGAAGCATGTCTCACTGCATTGTGGCAACCAGGAGAGAACCTCAGCATGGAGCCAATCAAAAGAGGGGTTGTGCCTCTGTAACCAAGGATAACCAATAACCAGCGGAAACTTAGGTGAGGAAATAAGTTGGAATCGGATTATCTCATGGTGAAGAGCCCCTACTGCCATGGATAACGGAAATGTCTCATGAGTCACATGGGCAGGCTGTAGAGGTCTCCCATCAAGAGCTTCAATGGCAAGTGGAGTGTCACGCAGCTGCAGTGGAATCAAGTGCTTTGATACAAAGGCAGCATCAATGAACAGGCCTGCAGCCCCAGAGTCAATTAGAGCCTGTATCTCGATGAATGACTCAGCCCAAGAAAGGGTGACCGAAACCAGGGACTTATCCTTCTGGATAACTGGGGATGAAACAATGCCACCTAAGATCTGTCCGTGACAGGACCTCAAGGTTCGGGTGTTCACTGGACGGGTAGGACAAGACTTCAAAAAGGGACCTGCCTGGCTACAATGAAGGCACAATCTCTCCCTTCTCCTAAAGGTTCTCTCATCCGCAGAGAGACACGTGAAACCCAAGTGCATGGGTTCACCTTCACTGACCGACTCGGTACCAGGAGGCATGGGATGTGAGGGAGGCACAGGTGGGACTGCAAAGCTCGGAGACAAACTTACAGGAGGCTTCCGCAAGCACTCCTTCTCTGAGTCTGGAGTCAACGAGGGTGGCGAACATGATCAACTTCTCCAGCTCAGTGGGTATATCTCGGGCTGCTATCTCATCCTTGATGGTATTCAAGAGGCGATGAGAAAAAGCAGCCAAGAGGGCCTCATTGTTCCACGCAACCTCTGCTGCCAGAGTATGGAATTCAATGGCATAGTTGGCAACAGTTCTCGTACTCTGTTTGATGGACATGAGGCACTTGGCAGCAGAAACAGAGCAAGCGGGAACGTCAAATACCCTTTTAAACGAAGCCACAAACTCAGGGTAGCTCAAGACAACAGGTTTTTGAGTCTCCCATAGAGGGTTTGCCCAGGCCAAGGCTCTCTCAGAAAGCAAAGATATCATGAAACCTATGTTGCACTGTCCGTGGGAAACACCTGGGGCAGCAGCAGGGTCAGCCCACAACATAGGTTGTACCAGTGCGGCCTCAGTGGGAGATTCCATGTGAGCCATCGACTCAGGAGCATTTGTAACGCCATGGCAAACTGATCCATGTGGTGATCCAGTTCTTCCAATCTGGAAAAAATATTACCAACAGGTGGATTGACTGCATCTTCTGAATTCATGGCCTTCGCCTACTGTCAGAAACCATGAAATCAGGCCAAGACAGAAGTACAGTTAAATCACACTTGTTTAATAATAAAAGTAAAAAGAACAAACATAGTCAAAACATAGCCAAAGTTCAGTAACTAGAACGAATAGTCAGCCAAGCCAGAAGTCTGGGATCAATGTAGTGGAACAGCAAGCAGGATCTGGAGCCAGAAGGGATGTCAGCAAAGCAAGTCTTGAACAGAATCGCAGGAGATAATTTCTGTGATGTTGACCAATGCAAAGGCAAAGATCCACTGGGCTGAACGTCTTAAGTAGGCAGGACTGACGAGCAGGATATCATCAACAGCTAACTGTGGAGAGATAGGAGCTGGCAATTATCCGACAGCTGAGCAGCCAGCTCTGAGATGGCTCAGCCCTGACAGTTTTTCACATAAAAAAAATAAAATCAGGGATCTCTAACCTTTCAAATGCTTTTTGGATATACACATGAAAATGATTAGTGTATCTAAACCTAAAAACAAAAATGTACTATATTTCTGCCTACCATTCCCTTGCCTTTCTGGGGTTTTTCCTTAACATCTTGTCTACTGGGGACTTTTTTTATTGCTCACACACATGTTGCTGGAAATTACCCTACAACCCCCACAAAAATAATTATATCAGTTTAGTGTTAACTGTGATTGATGGATTTATAATTAGTGCTTGTTCTCAGCAATACCTCAAATGTTATCGAGAGAGAGGTGCATTTAATAAAAAAAAGTTTTATTTACTTGATTCCTTTTTTTTTTATTTAACTTTATTGTTATCACAAGCAAGCTAACATGCCCTCATGTAATAGCATGGGCAGGTGACAAGTCCTTTTAATGGAGATATCGGGGGTCTTTTAGACCCCCAATGTCTCCCTTGCCTAGATCACTTTGACCTGAATTCGGAAAGTAAAAAATTCAATACCAAACTAACCTACAAATCAACTTTTCTAAATCTAACGCACTGAATGTCTCACTTCCCATAGACACATGCCGGTAGTACCAATCTAATTTCCCATTTGAATGGAATAAACACATGATTACATACCTAGGCATCCAAATACCTTCATCCCTTGTGGAACTGTATTCCAAAAATTACCTACCGATATTGAAGAACATAACAAGCGATTTGAAATGATGGTCCTCTGGTCTCTTCTCATGGTTTGGCAGGGCTGCAATTGTTGAAATGAACATCCTACCTAGAATATTGTACCAATTACAAACCATCCCAATAAAACTTCCTCCCATCTTCTTTTCCACATATCAAAAAGCATGCACAGATTTCATATGGGGCACCAAACATCTGCGATTCAGCTATTCCAGACTGGCAATCCCTAAACTTAAAGGAGGCATAGGCTTGCCAGATCTCCAGAAAAATTATAAAGCCTGCCACTTAGCCAGGATCATAGATTGGAATTTACATTTGAGGGTTAAAGACTGAGTTCAGTTAGAACATGCCATGTGTCCCTCCCCACTTTTCCAAATTCCATGGATTGCCCCAAAGCACACCCCTCCGACCTGCAAAAATTACCCACTAATGCTTCCAACTCTAACCTCCTTCCGAGAAGCTTGCCAGAAACATGACATCTCCTTGATCCTAGGACCAATGACCCCACTAAGCCATAACCCGGACTTCCTCCCAGTAACCTCCACATCCTTCCTCTCAGACTCTTGGCCACACACCACCATCCGAGCAGAGCAATTATATGAGAGAGGCCACCTTCTCAATCTCAGCTGGCCGCCCGTATGACGAACCACACATTCTCATTCTAAACATACGTACAGATTATTATTATTATTATACAGGTTTTATATAGCGCCAACAGTTTGCGCAGCGCTTTACAACATGAGGGCAGACATTACAGTTACATTAGAATAATAAAAGTGTAGCGCTAAAGTGAAATCAATAAAAAAAGAAATGTGTAAGGGTTTGGGATAAAGGGAAGTCAGTTCACATTTGAAGGAACAAGTGACCTCATCTAATCTCAAACCTAAAAGATAAGTATGTTGAAAAGTGAAATGAATATGGATGTATATATTACCACATCTATAAACAGATAAAATGCCCTTTTTTTCAAAAAGGCTCAAATAATCATGAAAAATATAATATGTTATAACGACAAATTCTTGACTGAAATGTCCAAAATTATTTCTTTTCCCATAGAGTGAAAAAGTACATAAATAGTGTCACAAGTGTCCACAGTGTTGGTGGGGAGATATAACTCTCAGGTAGGCAATGTACACATAAGAAATTAGTCCATATAGTGCATGGTGTGGTTGACCCAAATTGAATCCAAGGCAGGTAGTATCACAATAAAGTGCAAACCGGAGAAAGAGATGTAATACTCTTACCGACTTCGGTGGACTCACAGGCCGTGGGCGGTGAGTCAAATAGGCTTGTACTGTCTTAAGATGGATGACAGTGTAAGACTGGCTGATACACCAGAAGATTTCCTCCTCGGATGGGGGGCCAGGAACCTGCCCAGAAGATCTGCACGATCACCGTCTTTGTCAGCAGGCGTGGACCATGTATAAAGAAAAAACAAGGAGCCTCCACATGGTGTAAATCCAAAAATTACTTTTCAAGTGGTGTTTATTAGATCGTTCAAGATCATCAAACATGCCATAAGGAATAAAAATGGTAGAATCAATTCAAATGATAAAAATAGATCTAAAAACAGCAAGCGTGGTGTAGGTGGCTGGGTACAGCAAGAAACCCTACCGGTTTCGTCCACAAAGACTTCGGCTGGGGTATATGCCATCCCGCCACCTCCACGCTTATATACATACATTATAATGATTAACTAGAAACAGCTGATACAGCATCCTGCGCACTGACTTCCTGAATCGACAGCGTGCGCTCCATTCAGGGTCACGTGCTAGCTAGATTTGCCAATAGGAAGATAGAGTAATGAATCCGCCTCTCTCTACCAAGCCTCGATGTGGATGCCATCTCGGCGCGCGCACTCATTGGATGGAAGAGTGCGCACCTCAGTTATTCACCCAATCCGGGCTAGCGTCATGTGACGTTCACGTGACCAACATCACGTGATAGCGCCTGACGTGCCCATAGGTGTACATCACTGCGTTAAACCGGAAGTAAGAACACATCACTGAGGCTGTTGGAACGCACCTGCGTTCCAAGCGGGTCATTGAGAAAAGAAGTGATTGAAATGCAAAGCCAAACAGAGTACGGCGATCATTATAATCCGCCGTACTATTAAGTATATGAACCCAATTTAAATTTAATCGTGTAAACATGTTATTTACACAAAAGTATTCAATCCAGAAGTCAGTACGGCCACATCCCGATCAGTACGAGCAAAAAAACACAAAAACTATGTATCAATTGACTATTTTTGTACATTAAATATATACATATGTTAATATCCTATGAGAGAACAAGGGGCCATACTAGAATACACGCTTGATGGCATTTCAATCATTTAATTGAGAGGGAATTTAATAGGAATTAAGTAGAATCGAAAAATCTTATTAAAAGATAATATTAAAAATATGACAAACTATTGAGCAAAATAATAATTGTAGAACTAATCCTTAAAGATAAGGAGCCACCTTGTCTTATTCATTAAGGACAGAGATCGCTCGTGTCCTCGAACAAATTGGGCTTAATTTTACTAGAAATAATGTGAATATGGCTGGGAACAGAAATGGTAGAGGGAAAGGGGAAAAGGGGCTGTAATCAAGATTGATTAATAAATGAATTGATGTCCCACTCCACATTTAATCCATGTGGCGTGAAACATCTTAATTGGTGTATCCAAAAGGTTTCAAGCCTTGACACCCCTCTTATACATGACTCTCCTCTCCAGTGGGGGATAAATTTGTCTATTATTTGGAACTTCGTGCCAGTGGGATCTCGATTATGACATGTTAAGTAATGGTTGGGAACACTATGGTTTGTGCGTCCCTTTTTAATAGATTTAATGTGTTCGTTAACCCTTATGGCAAAAGTACGGATGGTCCGCCCTACGTACTGTTTCCCGCAGGGGCAAGTGATGAGATACACAATATACCTCGTCGAACAAGTGACAAAGTGTTTAACAGCATACTCTTTCCCCGTGGTGGTTGATCCAAAAGTCTCAATCTTCCGAGATTTAAGTGTATTATATTTACACACCCTACACCTTCGGCAGGGGAAGAAACCCTTCATATTTTGAAAAAAGGAGGGGACCGAAGGGGGGTCTGTTACATTGGGTGCAATCTGTCCCCTCAGGGACATAGCACCTCTATAAATCACCCCTGCTTGTTCTGGAAGAACTGGTCCAAGGACAGTATCATTTTTTAAAACCTTCCAATGCCTATGGAAGATATCTTTAACCTGCTTGTGTTGAATTGAAAAATTGGTGAGAAAAGACCATTTATGTTTATTTTCTACAATGGGTTTAGGTTGTTCTGAAATAAGTACGTTTCTGTCCACTAAGGAGACATTGTGAATCACTTCGTCTATCTTTAATGCATCATAACCCTTGTCTATAAATCTCGACTTCAAAGTATTAGCTTGTTCGAAGTAATCAGTGAGTTTTGAACAGTTGCGTCTGATCCGCAACATCTGACTTCGGGGAATGGATTTCAGCCATGCCGCGTGATGGCAGCTGTCGATCGGAATGTACCCATTCATATTCTGATATTGTGCACAATTTTTGTCATATTGTAGTGTTGGCTGCTATCTTGACGTGTTGGATTGGCGCGGTATTTTACACATCCAATTACAGTTACATTACAATTTGGTACAAGAGGAATCAGAGCGCCCTGCTCGTTAGAGCTTACAATCTAAAAAGGAAGGGTCAATTGTTACAAAAGGTAATAGCTGTGGGGGGATGAGCTGATGGAGGAAGCAAAACAGTGTTAGTTAGAAGCAGGATAGGCGGGGGGGCGTGGCTAGCCAGCGGAGACGATGGACGCATGTTAGACTAGCTCCGCACTATCCTGGGCTCTAACGGGGAAACATAGCGACTAAGAGCCTCGTTTCATATCACCAGATACCCGGTATACACCGGCAACACTCCCGGATGCCTTCCCGCAAACGAAAAGGCACAACAAGACCAGGGAAGATGACAGATTTTCTAATACAGCTGCGCCGTCTCCCTGGCCAAGATGGCGCCGGCAGACAGGCAGGCGATACACGCGGCCTCAGCTCCGGAGCGCAGAGATACCAGCAGGGGAGTTCGGGACCCAGCCACACGCCTAACAACTCTCCTCAGGGACAAGGTCAGTACCCACCACCCCCATCTGCATCATCCAGCCCTGCTAAAAACAAGATGAAAATGTCCCTAGTCCCTGCAGAAACAGCAGATTTTAGTGGCCTTGAGTCCTCTCTTGATGATACCAGAGAACTACAGGACTCTATCATTGACTTCCCCATACAAAATCAGCCAGTCATGGACACTACGCTCAAGGACATGCTGGTGTCCCTGCGCTCGACACTACATGCTGACATGCTGGCATTTACACAGCAGTTTAAAACAGAAGTGGCAGCAGTAGACTCCAGAGTAACTCACATTGAATCGAAGATGGGGGAGAATTTACATCTACTTTCAATGATCTGGTAGACGCACATAATGACAGGGATGACGAAATCCACGCCATTAAAACAAAATTAGCAGATTTGGAAGACAGATCAAGACGTAACAACGTCAAAATTCGGGGGATACCCGAATTGATCAAACCCCCAGATCTAAAAGAATTCTTCATCAACATAATGAAGGCCGCGCTTCCAGAAACGCCCCTGGAAGAACTGATCATTGATCGGATTCACCGGCTTCCAAGACCCAGAAATATCCCGGACCATCTGCCCAGAGATACAATAGTGAGAATTCACTTCTACCATATAAAAGACCAGTTCATGATGATAGTCAGAAGAAGAGAAAACCTACCACAGGAATTACAGGACCTTTCCTTCTATGCTGACTTGTCAGCATTCACTATGCAACAGCGTAGACAACTTGCAACCATAACTAAACCACTAAACAACCACCATATCCAGTACAGGTGTATATACCCAGCTAAGTTACTAATCACAAAAGAAGGCAAATCACATGTGGTAACAAATATTAAAGAAGGCATCCGCCTCCTGAGAGACTGGCAAATTATAGATCCATATAACAACGGCAGTGACAAGCCTCACTCACCCTCTTCCACCCGTGCTAGTTCTGACACAGAAACAGGCTGAAGTTCACCACATTCACAACAAGGATCCCCAATGGCCCAGGAACAGCCACTTAGCTTTTTATTGCTTTACCCCCCGAATTGGAAACGGAATAATATCCGCTCAGATTCCTCAAGGAATCACTCTTTTTATTTCTCCTTAGTTTGGTTACTCTTTCCTTTTTGCACCTTTTTTTTCTTTGTTATATCATCTACAGGAGCAGAAGTAAGAACACATAGGACTTAACTACCCAGACACCAGAGTCCTTTGCCTCATCATCCCCATCACGAGGATAATCGACACCGTTAAATCAACCTTCTGACTTCCTATCTCAACCACTCTAATATAAGGTACGACACACAAGTATATCAAAATGTCTTTCACAATTACATCATTAAATGTCAAGGGTCTCAATAGCCCCCATAAACGCCAAATGGCCTGGAAGGAGGCATCAAGGCAAAAAAGTGACATAATTTGCTTTCAAGAGACACACTTTATAGCAGACAAACCCCCAGTATTTCGCAACCGCTGATTCCCTCAAGTAATTATGGCAAATGGCCCAAAGAAAAAGGGGGGGGTTGCAATTGCTATAGAAGACAACATCCCATTCTCAGAGATCGCAACTCAACTGGACACTTCAGGCAGATATATCATACTAGTATGCAAAATCTTTACAGTGAAGTACACTCTGGTTAACGTATATCTGCCAAATAACAACCAATTAAGATTCCTTAAAAAAATATGGAAAAAAGTAGAATCTATGAAACAAGGACATGTAATCTTGTGCGGAGACTTCAATGCAGTACCAAACAAAACCATTGACTGTACAAACCCTAAACAAGTAAATAACCGAAGAACTACACTGGAAAAGTTTATCAACACATCGGAGCTATTCGACGTATGGAGGTGCCAACACTCCTCAGAGAAGGACTTCACTTTCTTTTCTAGTGTACATAATACTTACTCGCGTATAGATTTATTTCTTGTAGACAAATTTTTACTGCAGAGAATTACTAAATCAGACATTGATGTTATATCCTGGTCTGATCATGCTCCAGTTTCCATAAGCGTGGGGGGGCCGAGGGCCGAGACAGGAGCGAACAGATGGAGAAACGACATTTTCACTATGTCCAAACCAGAAAATATTAAACTACTTAGAAAGTCACTAAAAGAATTTTTTGAAATCAATGCTCCGTCGGTGTCCGACCCATTCACGCTGTGGAACACTCATAAGGTGGTCATAAGAGGGTTATTAATTCAACTCAGCGCTAGGGCCAAGAGGCAAAAAGCGGAGAGGATCAACGACCTGCTAAATAAAATAAAGACCCTAGAAGCATCAAACAAACAAAAGTCCACTCAAAAAACAAAAGACCTTTTATTCTATGCCAGACAAGAACTAAGAACAACCCTGGTTTATCAGCAGGAGAACCGCCTTCGCACCTTTAAAGCACAATACTACCGTTATAGCAACAAGGCGGGGAAACTGCTGGCAAACCAATTAAAAGAAAAAATGGCAAAACAAAGAATTCCGCACATAGAGAATCCTAAATCTAAAATAAAAGTCTCTAACCCCAAAGAGATAGCAGACGCCTTTTGCGAATACTACGAGGCATTATACAATCTTAAAGATGACCCCAATACACCCCAACCTTCAGACAACCTGATCTCAGAATTCTTAGAAGCCATAAACCTTCCAACAGTCCCACAACCAGCACTTACTAAACTTAACTTACCCTTCACTATCCATGAAATTGAAAAAACAATTAAAACAATGCCTCATGGTAAGTCACCGGGACCGGATGGTTACTCATCCGAATATTACCAATTGTTTAAAACCGAATTATCCCCTTTCTTAAAGCAGGTCTTTGATACCGCAATGTCTAAAGCCTCATTCCCAAAGGAAATGCTAACGGCCACTATCATAACACTGCCAAAACCCGGTAAAGACATATCCTTCCCACAAAACTATAGACCCATTTCTTTGTTGAATGTGGATGTGAAACTATACGCTAAGATCATAGCCAATAGACTGTCATCATTACTGCCTGGTCTTGTTAACCAGGACCAGGTAGGTTTTGTATCTGGTAGGCAAACAAACAATGCCACAAGAAGAATGGTAAATATAATTCACCTAGCGGAGGAGTCTCGAAGGCCTTCTCTGCTCCTTACACTGGACGCAGAGAAGGCCTTCGATAGAGTACACTGGAGATATCTGACTAAGGTACTGGAGAAATTTGGTTTGATAGGCCCAATCCAACAAGCAATTTTAGCTCTTTACTCATCCCCGTCTGCATATGTATTCACTGAGGGCATGTTTTCTAGGAATTTTCAAATTACAAACGGGACGAGGCAGGGGTGCCCTCTGTCACCCCTAATCTTTGCATTGATCATGGAACCGCTAGCAGAAACAATCAGAGAAAATACACTAATCCGAGGTATCCCATCTCAGGATAAGGAGCACAAAATATCATTATTCGCAGATGATGTTATATTAACTTTATCTGACCCGTATGACTCATTAAATGCAGCACACGCAACATTAACACAATTCAGTAAAGTAGCATATTATAAAGTCAACGCCACCAAATCCAGTATTTTGGGAATCGCAATTGACAAAACCACTAAATCAATCATGCAAAAAGATTTCCCATACCCATGGTCCACAGATTCTATCTCATACCTGGGACTACAATTAACAACACCCGTAGCAAAATTATTCCAGCTCAACTACCAACCTCTATTGAATGAATTTAAAAAAGACATTCTTAGATTTCAAAAATTCTATCTATCATGGAATGGCCGCCTAGCAGCATATAAGATGCTACTCTTACCAAAACTAATGTACCTCTTCAGGGCCCTCCCAATACCTATCCCAACCCCCTTCTTCAAAGCAATGCAGATACAAATGACAAACTTTATCTGGGAAGGCAAAAGGGCTAGATTTCCAGCCCCAATGCAAGGGAAACATAAAGAGGTGGGAGGATTGGGAATCTCAAACCTAAAAGACTACCATGCTGCAGCCATCTTAGACCAACTGAGAAATTGGTTCAGTCAAAAAGAAGTAAAACACTGGTGCCAACTGGAACAAAACTGGATTCATCCTAGATCCCTCCACTCACTTATACTAGCACACAATATACAACCAATTACAACTCAAATTAATCATCCTACAATACAGGCCACTTTACAGGCATGGTCCCACCTAAAAAAGCTTACCAATCCCGAAGTAAACTATACTGAGGTCCCCACCCCATTAGAAGCACTTTACTGGCTAATTCCAAATATTTCTCTGACACAATGGCACAAGGTAAACATCAAATTAGTGAAAGAAGCAGGATAGGCTTCCTTGAAGAGAAGGGTTTTCAGGGATCGCCTAAAGATGGATAGATTAGGGGACAGTCGGACAGATTGGGGTAGGGATTTCCAAAGGATGGAAGAACATCAGACCATCCCTTTTGAGTCGCTTTGCCTGAAACCGGAACCCCAGGCTCACATAATCTCTTACACATACGCTTTACTATTTGACAACCATAACCCCAAATCCAACTTGGCTAGCCGCCAATGGGAAAAAGAACTCGCCATTGATTTCTCAGACCAAGAATGGGAAAATATCTACACATGTATCCACAACAGGACAGTAAACATTTATGCACAAGAGAACATGTTCAAAATATTTTCTGGATGGTACAGGACCCACCCTAGGTACACAAAATATTCCCATCACTCTCCTCTCAATGCTGGAGATGTGAGGGGAAGCTGGGCTCACTTCTTCATATCTGGTGGAACTGTCCTAAAATACAACCCTTCTGGAAGGAAGTGCACAGACTCACGAAAGAAATTACCACTGTTCCCCAACACAGTTTCTGCTACACCACTCCTTGATACCGAAAAATGAATACCTTCAGGCACTTGCCATGCACATGGTGAATGCATCCCAGTCAACTGGCGTTCCCAGGAGCCACCATCTGTAGCCGATTACATGGATACAGAAAACTGTGGACATGGAGGAACTTATACACCAAATGAGAGACACCGCCCTCCAAATTTGGAAAAGTATGCTCATGTTGTCGACACTTCATCACAACAGACAAATATAAGCAACTCAAGATCAGGAACAACCACTTATAGCATTTAACATACATAACACCACCAGACAATCTCTGAAAAGAACAGAAGGAATAGACACTTAACAGTCGCCAATCCAAAGATAAGTTACATCTAACATTACTGGAAGCTAAAAAACACAAACTGAACAACCTAACTGACCAGTGGTTTAATGTCATGCTATGAAAATGAAAATGTTGTCATATACAACCCTTGTTACACAGTTACATTCTTTGATAAATGTATATATGTATAAACTTGCTAAAGCTGCTGTGTCCGTACATGTATATGTAAATGTTATATATTTGATAACTAAATAAAAATAATTTTAAAAAAAATAATAATTCAATACCAAGCTCATGGTAGATTCAACAGCTGTAACTTGTTTTAATACCTTGAATATCAGGACTTTTTAAATGTATCTTTTTAGGCAAGGGGTTAAATTTTCTCCTGCTGATCCTGCCAGTAGCACACTTCAAGTCCAAAGAGTAGCAGTGCTGTACATGCTTAGGTTGAGGGACACCCCCCCCCCCCACCGCAGCTGCATATGCAGTGGAGGGGGGTGCAGCATTTTAAAAAGGAGCGCTGCACTATAAGATATGGAATTGCATAGATGGATTTTTGGAAAGTTTTGCTAAAAGTGGACTTACATTTTAATGGCAGCCCTTAAGTGAGGCTGTCTTGTAAGAAAACAAAGAGGTGGATCAAAGGATGCCATTATATGGGTCAGAACATCAAAGACTTTCCTGCTGATTTAGTGGTGCACACATTGACCCTTAAGCAGCAGGTCCTCAAATAATCAGTAATTGAATACCTTTTTTGGTCTATAGATCTGCAGATCATTTGGTCTAGTAAACTATAGGCAGCTCCCAATGACTTTCAAAGCCCAAGCAGATAGGTGGCAGGTAGGATATGCTGAAGTCACTCATCGTTTCTAGCTTATTATCAAATAACTTAGACCCCTGGTATTTACAGTGAGCATACTTATTTAGGCAATTAAAAGGGTACCTTATTTGGCACAGCCAAAATTATCTTAAAGAAATGATCTGTGGTTACTGGCAGGATAAGTTCCTGTTTGATGCTGCCCTATCAACTTGGCCCGGCCTTACTGTGAATTACCTTGGAACTTCCCATGTAAGCAATGTGTTGTGATACACCTTTGATATATTGAACAATAAGTGGAAAATCTTTGCCTCCAAAGGCATATGGAAACACTCTGATATAACTATATAGTACATGCAGGAGTGTTTATGTGTAAATGTTCATCTGATACAATTTACCAATCATGAAGTTACAGGCCTGAAAGGCTCTTATTTGGCTTCAATAGTTCCAAAAGTTCTGTTATTAGGCTACAGTCATGTGACAGAATATGACTGAATCGTTACATCAGACAAAAATATTTTTTTTTTTCTTGTATTTACCATAATGGAGCCTGTGAACAGATATCTAAGGCAGGGAGCAGGGTTAAAGGGGGCAGCACCAAGATATACTTTTACATCTTTTTTCGTAATACATTTTCTTCAGGCAGCCACCTCTGGACCCTAATGGCTAGATTCAGAAAGTAAAATTATAGAGGCATTTGGGTTGATTTACTAGGCAAATAGATTGTGCACTCTGCAAGATCCGTTGTACTCATTCTCCCCAGAGCTCAGTATAGTGAAGTGAAGCTCTGCTGATTTCAATTATCCAATCATGTGCAGGCAAAAATGCTGTTTTTTTTTCCTTTTATCTAGAAGGGTATTTTTTACAAAGTGAAGTTTACCGCATTCACTAAGCTCCAAATGAAAAATTATTACAACTGCATCTGCAAAGTGCACAGTCTATTTTCTTTTAGTAAATCAATGTCATAATGTACATAGGGATGTTGAGAGTAGGGATGAGCCGAACACCCCCCAGTTCAGTTCGCAGCAGAACATGCGAACAGGCAAAAAATTTGTTCGAACACGCAGACACTAATAAAGTCTATGGGACACGAACAGAAAAAAACAAAAGTGCTAATTTTAAAGGCTTATATGCAAGTTATTGCCATAAAAAGTGTTTGGGGACCTGGGTCCTGCCCCAGGGGACATGTATCAATGCAAGAAAAAGTTGTAAAAACGTTAGTTTTTTTGGGAGCAGTGATTTTAATAATGCTTAAAGTGAAACAATAAAAATGAAATATTCCTTTAAATATCATCCCTGGGGTGTCCTTAGTATGCCTGTAAAGTAGCGCATCTTTCCCATGTTTATAACAGTGCCACAGCAAAATGACATTTCTAAAGGAAAAAATGTCATTTAAAACTGTAATATATTGTTGGATCCCAGCAAAATAGATAAAAATAAGGAAAAAAATGGAGTGAATTTCACCCCCAAAATCCATACCAGGCCCTGCACCAAATTTTTTTTAAAAATGGCATGGGTGTCCACCAGGCCCCCCAGGCACTATATACTCTGGACAGCAGTATATATACTATACGGCCTGCCCTATATACTCTGCAGAAAATTGGGCAGTGTTGGTGGTACCAGAACACTGTAACTCTTGTTGGGCGCAGGAATGGGCCCTGCTGTAAAATATTATATAAAAAATTGTAATTACATGCCCCTGTTAAACAGGGGCAGAAAAATTGGGCCTTGGGCGGTGGTGGTGCCACAACACTGTAAGCCCTTACAGTTACTCTTGTTGGGTGCAGGAATGGGCCCTGCTGTGAAATAATAGATCAAAAATTGTAATTACATACCCTTGATAAACAGGGGCAGAAAAATTGGGCCTTTGGTGGTGGTATTGCCACAACACTGTGAGCCATCACAGTTACTCTTGTTGGGCGCAGGAACGGGCCCTGCTGTGAAATATTATATCAAAAATTGTAACAACATGCCCCTGTTTAACAGGAGCAGAAAAATTCGGCCTTTGGTGGTGTTGGTGCCACAACACTGTAGCCCCTCACAGATACTCTTGTTGGGCACAGGAACGAGCTCCGCTGTGAAATATTAGATTACAAATTGTAATTTTTTGTACATGCCCCACATTCCACAAATTCACAAAAGGGGGCAGAGTGTACCAGCTGAAAAGGCAGCAGTTGCAATGCTAGCAATTTGGCCAAGCTAGCATTTAGCCGTTGAGCATGTGGATGGCTAGGACCGAATTTCTTTTTACGGTTCAGCAACTGGGGTAGGGAAATTTGCCTGCTAAAATTAGATGGTTGTATACTGCTAGCAGATTGGCTGCAAGTACTTGGGGCACCTATTGCTATACCTTCATTCCTCTCAGTGCAAGTTTTTGAGAGGACTAAAAGTATAGTAGGGTCGGAGATCCCAGATGAAGAGCAAGGAGAAGTCCCCGATACAGCATCGATGCATAAGGACCGGAAAATCGATGTTGGCTGACGTCATGACGACTAGCCCCGCCCCTCGCTCGGAGCGTATTTTTAAAATGACTTTCTTTTAATAAATGTTGTGCTACTATGGATGATGTGCCCCCGCTGTATGTGCTTTTTAAAAAACGATGTCACTTCATACCGAATTTCCCCATACGATCCTGCTCATGTGACTCCCGGCCCGTACCGCCCCTCTCTGCTCTCCTCTTTCGTCTCCTGAGTCCTGACATCAGCGGGGAATTCTCAGTCCCGCCCGCCTCTCTTCTGATACGATAACTATAGTCAGCGAGCAGGACTGAGAATTCCCCGCTGACGTCAGGACTCAGGAGACACGTGAGAGGAGAGCAGAAAGGAGAGCGGAGAGGGGCGGGACGGGCCGGGAGTCACATGAGCAAGATTGTATCATACTACGGGGAAATTTGGTATGAAGTGACATAGTTTTTTAAAATGCACATACAGCGGGGGCACATTATCCATAGTAGAATACAAAGGGCTGCGCTTAGGACAGTAGTTTAGGTGTGCTGCCTCCCTTAAAAGAGCTTCCCTAGGGATTCTCTGCTAACTAAAAATATGTTACCAAGGGTAGTGGCGCTTCCTATAGGGTAATAAATAGGAGGGGTGGTTACCCAGATGGTTTCTTTCAGTAGATCCCAATGGAGGTAACTGGTACCTACCAGGGAGAAAAAACCTTCAATTACCGTGAGGGTATGTATGTCTGTACCTGCACACACATATATCCCCATACACCCGTGTATATCAGCAGGTATAAATGAATAAATAAATAGATGAGCAATGTCTTCAAAGGGTCTGGCCTGAGGCCCCTAATAATGTGGTAAATTTACACCATATGCCACCACTAGGTGAAAATATCAATATCATATATACATACTACTGATCTAAAATAATTAAACCATCAAAATAAACCTTTGCTCATCGTGCAGAAAAAACATGTGTAAGTATGAGTAAAAGACATTACATAATATCGAATTAGTGCAAATAAACGTAGTAAAATCACTTATGTCCAAAGAAACAATTATATCCAAAGAAACAATTTTGCAGTGATTAAAGTCCTTAAAGTGAAAAAAATCCTTAGAATGAAAAGGCTTATGTGAAAAAACTTTTTAGTGAAACAATTTTTTGTTCAAATCCAACGTTTCAACAATTCCGTGACTTGAGTGCTCTCGGAAAATTCCTGTGACTTTTGTGCACCCCCTTCGGGTCCCCACTCACCAGATCCAACAGCCCCAAAAGGGGCGACCAGCATAAGATATCTCAATCACGGTCTCCTTTCCACGATAGTTATACGGGCTCTCCAAGGTGGTTTCCGTGCCTCTGGTTTTCCCAATGGATTCCTCCAATCTCAGATGGAGCAGGCTGCAAGGGGAGTTGCGGTCCCAATATTCTCTCTCCCACCTTCCTACCGACCATCCAAATAGTTTCCCACTATTGGTTTCAATGTACGCAGTGGCTCCCTCATAGAAAGAAAAGATAGGAAGCTCCCATGGTGTAGTATATATAAAAAACGCTTTTATTCAAAAAAGCTCCATCAGCTTACAGCAGAGTAAAAAATGGTAAATATACCATAAAATTAACTAAATAAAACAACCAGTGAATAAACAGATTAATGAATAAAAACAAATTAGCTCACTCAGAGATACCCTGAGAACAGGCCCGTAGCAGTAAAAAATATATATTGGAATTACGTGCCGCTGGTTAGAGCTATTGCGCTCCACCTGCGTTCCAGCTAGGGCCCGTACCCGGAAGTGACGTAGCGTGCGTGGCGTCGTTGTACGCGTTTCGTCATAGGACGTCTTTAGCAACGATCGTTGCTAAAGACGTCCTATGACGAAACGCGTACAACGACGCCACGCACGCTACGTCACTTCCGGGTACGGGCCCTAGCTGGAACGCAGGTGGAGCGCAATAGCTCTAACCAGCGGCACGTAATTCCAATATATATTTTTTACTGCTACGGGCCTGTTCTCAGGGTATCTCTGAGTGAGCTAATTTGTTTTTATTCACTAATCTGTTTATTCACTGGTTGTTTTATTTAGTTAATTTTATGGTATATTTACCATTTTTTACTCCGCTGTAAGCTGATGGAGCTTTTTTGAATAAAAGCGTTTTTTATATATACTACACCATGGGAGCTTCCTATCTTTTCTTTCTATGAGGGAGCCACTGCGTACATTGAAACCAATAGTGGGAAACTATTTGGATGGTCGGTAGGAAGGTGGGAGAGAGAATATTGGGACCGCAACTCCCCTTGCAGCCTGCTCCATCTGAGATTGGAGGAATCCATTGGGAAAACCAGAGGCACGGAAACCACCTTGGAGAGCCCGTATAACTATCGTGGAAAGGAGACCGTGATTGAGATATCTTATGCTGGTCGCCCCTTTTGGGGCTGTTGGATCTGGTGAGTGGGGACCCGAAGGGGGTGCACAAAAGTCACAGGAATTTTCCGAGAGCACTCAAGTCACGGAATTGTTGAAACGTTGGATTTGAACAAAAAATTGTTTCACTAAAAAGTTTTTTCACATAAGCCTTTTCATTCTAAGGATTTTTTTCACTTTAAGGACTTTAATCACTGCAAAATTGTTTCTTTGGATATAATTGTTTCTTTGGACATAAGTGATTTTACTACGTTTATTTGCACTAATTCGATATTATGTAATGTCTTTTACTCATACTTACACATGTTTTTTCTGCACGATGAGCAAAGGTTTATTTTGATGGTTTAATTATTTTAGATCAGTAGTATGTATATATGATATTGATATTTTCACCTAGTGGTGGCATATGGTGTAAATTTACCACATTATTAGGGGCCTCAGGCCAGACCCTTTGAAGACATTGCTCATCTATTTATTTATTCATTTATACCTGCTGATATACACGGGTGTATGGGGATATATGTGTGTGCAGGTACAGACATACATACCCTCACGGTAATTGAAGGTTTTTTCTCCCTGGTAGGTACCAGTTACCTCCATTGGGATCTACTGAAAGAAACCATCTGGGTAACCACCCCTCCCATTTATTACCCTATAGGAAGCGCCACTACCCTTGGTAACACATTATCCATAGTAGCACAACATTTATTAAACTAAAGTAACTTTAAAAACAGTAACCTTACACCTCTCGCTCCGTGCTGACAGGTCCCTGGCTATCCTGTGCACATTTCACTGTTAACTCCTAGTGTGGTGGAAGGTGCAAACAGGAATGCCAAGGAACTGACTGCACCAGTGGTGGTCCGTGCATTCTGGTGGGGGGGTGGTTAGTGATGGATGCATTTAATGGGCACAGGTGGCTGTGTTTGATGGGCACAAGTGGCTGCGTTTGACGGGCACAGATGGCTGCGTTTGACGGGCACAGGTGGCTGTGTTTGACAGGCACAGATGGCTGCATTTGACAGGCACAGGTGGCTGTGTTTGATGGGCACAGGTGGCTGCGTTTGAGGGGCACAGGTGACTGCATTTGACGGGCACAGATGGCTGCGTTTGATGGGCACGGGTGGCTGCGTTTGACGGACACAGATGGCTGCGTTTGATGGGCACAGGTGGCTGCGTTTGATGGGCACAGATGGCTGCGCTTGATGGGCACAGATGGCTGCGTTTGATGGGCACAGATGGCTGCATTTGACGGGCACAGATGGCTGCGTTTGATGGGCACAGTGGCTGTGTTTGATGGGCACAGTGGCTGCGTTCGATGAGCACAGTGAGGCTGCATTTGATGGGGGAGGTTCAGTATTTTTCACTTTGTTTGCGCCCCCAAAAATATTTTGAGCACCAGCTGCCACTGGTCAGCACAGAGACAGTACAGGAAACTTCACAGGGCTGTTTGTCATCTGTGGATTGTAATCCCTTCTGACTTCCCAGCAGCCGCGTGTGTGTGAATCTCTGTACCCTGTAATGCACCGGATTAGTGCACTTTTTTAAGGGAGTGAGGTTTTTTTTAATTCAAAGCAGAGTTCGTCAATTTTTTGTTTATTAAAAGTCAGCAGCTACAAAAAAAGCGCATCTTCTGACTTTTAATAAAAAGATACTCACCTGTCCCACTATCCAGCGACGTGGCCACCCAAACCCTCCCTTCTCTCCCCCGCCTGTCCACGGCACTGGCAATACTACTGTGGGCATCCGGCTGTGACAGCTTGCAGCTTCACAGCCGGGTCCGCGTGTCTCACTGCGCTATCCTGTGCTATCGGCCTTTTGGCTAAGATCAAGTGTAATTTCTGCCTTGTTCTTGTCATTAGGTAACGACCGGTGCCAGTCCCTCTCGGCCTTGGGGTGTTTCCTTCGGGTGCGTCCCATGCTGCTATTGGGGGGGACGCCACCGTGAGTGCACAAGAGTGATCGCTTTTCCCTTCCATCCATGAGTTGGCCGTGGGATTGGTGGGCATAGGTATGGTGGGGGTAAATTTTGGGTAACCTTTAGGGCGGATCCAGAGGGTATAGGTGGTGTCAGGCACCCCCTCAGTCCTTTTCCATTGGGAGGAATCGTGGCTACCTGTGGTACCCTGGCCAGCCCCTCTTTTGCAGGCAGTGTTTTGCTTTCGGGCACACCAAAGACTAGTGCGAGGCCGAGCTGACATGCCGCAATTGCTTCAAGCAGGGTCACGGAGCCAGTCAGTGTCCGGAGAAGAAGAGCTGCCACATCTGCGGTAGTAGGACGCACCTTGCGAGACAGTGCCCGAAGGTTAACAGAGCGTCTAAACCCGCTCCAGAAGCTGTGGCAGTTAAAGCTGTGGAGGCAGGGGGCAAGCAGGTGCTATCCTACGCGGATGTGGCCAGACTGGGATCCATTCCAACAACCATGGTGAACTCTGTTGAGCAGACCATAGTGCTACCCGAGGAAGTGGTGGTGCGGGCTGATGTCTGCCTACCTATGGAGGGTGAGCCAGGTCCCTCCCCTGTTGACACCGTAAGGGAGGAGGGGTCCTCTCCTGTACCTGAGGAGAGTGTCCCTGGGCACCTCCTGGCCGAGGGGGAGTCAGAGGGGAGCGGTGAGGAATCGGAGGACTCAGAGGAGGAGGAGGAGGAGATGGAGGTGGGGCAGCTCTCCCTGAAAAGAAAGATGGCTGAGTCCTCCCAGGTCATAGGCTTCTTCCCGGACTCTCCAGGCCCTGAAGCATCGGATGTGGTGATCGACCTTTACACACCTTTAAAAAGGTATATGGTGGGAAGGTGGATTTGTCAAGTGTGTTGGATGAGAATGGACAGCTGGTAAGTGGAAAAAAGAGGTTGGGAGATGAAATCTGGAAGTTTTATTCCGATTTATATATGGAAAAGAAGAGGGATGAGAGGGTTGAGAAGGAAGTGTTGGAGCAAGTGGAGATGTGTCTGGATATGGAGGATAAGAGTATGTTAGGGGAGAAAGTGAGTAAAGGTGAAGTTGATGAAGGTTTGGGGAGTATGAAGAAAGGTAAGACGCCTGGGAGTGATGGTTTGCCAGTTGAGTTTTATTGTACGTTTTGGGAGGTGATTGGTGACTGTGTGTATGAGATGGTGATGAAAGTTTTGGAAGAGGGGAGGATGTCTGAATCTATGTTAAAAAGCGTGATTGTTTTGCTGTATAAAAAAGGTGACAAGCGAGAGTTGAAAAATTGGAGGCCGATATCATTGTTGAATGTGGATTATAAGGTGGTGGCGAAGGTATTGGCGAACAGGCTGCGTGCAGTGGCGGAGAAATTGGTGGGGGAGGAGCAAGCATGTGCAGTGCCTGGGAGGTCTATTGCAGAAAGCTTGGGGAACTTGAGGGATGTGTTATGGTTTTGTAAGGAGAGGAAGCAGGATGTGGCGGTGTTGGCTGTGGATTTTGAAAAGGCGTATGAGGAGTGTCGCATGATTTTATGCTTAAAGTATTGAGGAGAATGGGGTTACCTGAGGTGCTGATTGGGTGGATTAAGTGTTTGTATAGAGGTATGGTAAGTAAGGTGTTGGTGAATGGGTGGATGACGAATGATATAAGCATTAGGTCGGGTGTGAGGCAGGGTTGCCCGTTATCACCCGTGTTGTTTATTTGTGTGATTGAACCTTTGTTGAGGATGTTGATGAAAGATAAGTGTGTGAGAGGGGTGGAAATACCAGGGAGTGGTGGCAGGGTTTTGAAAGTAATAGGATATATGGATGATGTTACAGTGATTTGTAGAGATATGGCAGGACTGAAAAGAGTGAAGTTGTTGATTGAGATTTTTTGTATGGCAAGTGGTTTCAGTGTGAATATGGGGAAAAGTGAGTGTAAATTGTTTGGTGTATGGAGGGGGATTGAACAGTGTGGTTGGAAGTTTTGTGAGGGAGGAGTGAGGATTTTAGGTGTCAAGTTTGATTCTGATTTGTATGGGAGAGAGAGTTGGCAGGATGCTTTGGTGAAAGTTAAAAAGAAAATTGACTTTTGGTCTTTAAGGACTCTATCGTTGGAAGGGAAGGTGTTGATTGTGAAGGCTGTTGTGATTCCGATTCTGTTATTTTTATACTACGTGTTTCCAGCTCCAGATAGAGTGATGAAACAAATTGTGAGAGTGTGTTTTTCCTTTTTTTGGTCGTCTAAGATGGAGAAGTTGAAAAGAGAGAAAGTAATGAAAGGAGTAATGAATGGCGGGAAAGGTATGGTGAGTATTGAGAAATTTCTGGTGGTGAAGTATGTAAGTATGTGTGTGAGATTAAGTGAGAAAGAGAACGTTGCAGGGTGTATGGTAAAATATGCATGTGGGAGTGTGTTACGGAAATATAAGTTGTGTGAAGTTGATTTGAGGAAACCTGTATGTTTTATTGCACCTTGGTTTTATGTGAGGATTGAAAGGTGTATGAGGAGGTATGGGTTGCAGGATGTGACACGAGATAAATGGTGTGAGAGTAAGAAGGTTATGCAGATACTGAATGAAATCGAGGAGATGGAAGGAATAGGTGGTTTAAGAGTAGCCGAATGTAAGAAAGTCTGGAAGAATGTGTGCTGTAAGGGAGTGGATAATAGACAGTAGGATATTGCATGGATGGGGGTGCATGGGTGTTTGCCTACAAGAGAGTTTCAGAGAAGGAGAAGGTTTGTGGACAGTGAGGTGTGTCCAAGGCTGGGGTGTGGGGGGATTGAGAGGGTGGTACATGTGTTCTGGGAATGTCGCTATGCGAAGAAAATATGGAAGAGGATGGAAAAGATGATTGAGGGGTTGACTGGTTTGAATAGTGTAACGTATCAGATGGTATTATATGGTTTGTGTGATCTGGGGAGGAATGAGGAGAGGCTGTTATGGATTGTTGTGAGTTGTATTAAAGAGTGTTTGTGGGATGTTCGGAATATTTTGATTTTCAAGCAGGAAGTAGTTAAAGTGAAAGAATGCGTGGCCATGGTCCGAGGAAAGATTTACAATTACGCATATTATGATTATAAACAGTTAGGAGAGAAGGATGCAAGGAAATTATGGAAGTTGGAGGAGTGGAAACAATGGTGTATATAATGTAAATATGTGAATTATGTTATTGATGTTTTGAACGATTAAACCTTTTATTTTGTTTTTCAGGGTGAGCACAGATGGTGATAAAGGGACAGTGTGGAGAAAGAATATAGGAGTGTTTTTTGTTTGTGTAGGGATAGGGTGGAGCAGTGGTTCTCAACTCCTGTCCTCAGGACCCAGCAACAGGCCAGGTTTGCAAGATAGCTGAAATACATCACAGGTGATATCACTTGCTGCTCAGTGATTGCAGTATTCTAGTCTGCAACTCCCCAAGGTAATACTTAAAATCTGGCCTGTTGGTGGGTCCCGAGGACTGGAGTTGAGAACCACTGGGGTGAAGGGATAGTATATAATAGGGATAGTTTGTCATTTTTCGCTATGAGGGATGGGAGTGGGTTGTTTTGTTAATATTCTTGTTATCTTTATTGTTTGTTTTGAAACCGTTTTTGATATATTTATTGTTGTAAGATGTCTATTTTCTTTACTGTGTTTATGTACATTTTGGGGGTTTTTTTGTGGGTGGGTTTGGGAGGGAAGTGGGTGGGGTTTGGGAGGGAGGTGGGAGGGTTATGTAAATATTGTAAATACTTGTCTGATAATGTACGTCAATGTTATTTTATTGTTCAAACATATTCTTTTGATGTATGTTATTTATGTATTTTATTTGTGAAATTTTAAATAAAAGAATTAAAAAAAAAAAAAATCCTGCATAGCTGGACAATCTTTTGGGAACTGTGATGTGTCCCAGAAGATTGCAGGGTGGAAGGGACGCCTAGGAAGCCCAAGCGGAAGTGGGAGCTCATCGGTAATCGTGATGCATCGTGATGCATTGCGGGATCGAATCGAATCATTGACCAGATAATCGTAATCGAATCGTGAGACCAGTGAAGATGTGCACCTCTACTGTACACAAACTGTACACACTGTATTAGATACCGTGTACACCGCCTGAAGTGTATTAGAAACAGTACACCACAGAATGCAATGTAGATATAGGCTACACTGGATGCAGTGTCTATTATATATATATAGGCAGCCTTATATATTGTGGGATGTTGACTTAGTCCCCCTGAGCCATGAGTGGCCAAAGGCACCATGCCGCGAACGCCCCATATGATTCGCTGTTCGGGGGAACACCCGATGTTCGAGTTAAACTTATGTTCGACCTTAACATCGAGCTCATTTCTAGTTGAGAGAAGTTTGAAGATGCTTTAACTGCTTGCCAACCAGCTGCTGTCATTATACTGCGGCAGATTGGCTCGATCCAGCGAATCACAGTAGTTGTACGTCGGTCCCTTTAACAGCTATAGCATGCATGTGTGCATGCCTGCTGCATGACGGGGGAGCTGATGCATGTGGCCGGCGGCCGCCATGTCTGCCAGTCACCCGCTATCGCTCCACAGAGCGCCATAACGGGGATCTTTCAATGTAAACAAACAGATTCCTGTTTTGTCAGGGGAGTAGAGAGTGATTGTCTGTTCCTAGTGATTAGGAACAGCGATCTCTCTGTACTCCCAGTCAGTCCCCTCCCCCCCCACAGTTAGAAACACCTCCCAGGGAAAGCTTAACCCCTTGATCGCCTCCTAGTGTTAACCCCTTCCCTACCAGTGTCATTTATGCAGTAATCAGTGCATTTTTATAGCACTGATCACTGTATAAATGTCACTGGTCCTGAAAAAGTGTCAAAAGTGGCAATGTTGCAGTCCCACTAAAAAACGCTGATCACCGCTAAGGATGAGCCGAACACCCCCCTGTTCGGTTCGCACCAGAACTTGCGAACAGGCAAAAAATTTGCTCGAACACGCGAACACCGTTGAAGTCTATGGGACACGAACATGAATAATCAAAAGTGCTCATTTTAAAGGCTTATATGCAAGTTATTGTCATAAAAAGTGTTTGGGGACCTGGGTCCTGCCCCAGGGGACATGGATCAATGCAAAAAAAAGTTTAAAAATGGCCGTTTTTTCGAGAGCAGTGATTTTAATAATGCTTAAAGTGAGACAATAAAAGTGTAATTTTCCTTTAAATTTCGTACCTGGGGGTGTCTATAGTATGCCTGTAAAGGGGCGCATGTGTCCCGTGTTTAGAACATTCTGACAGCAAAATGACATTTCAAAGGAAAAAAAGTCATTTAAAACTACTCGCGGCTATTAATGAATTGCCGGTCCGACAATACACATAAAAGTTCATTGATAAAAACGGCATGGGAATTCCCCACAGGGGAACCCCGAACCAAAATTGAAAAAAAAAATGATGTGGGGTCCTCCTAAATTCCATACCAGGCCCTTCAGGTCTGGTATGGGTATTAAGGGGAACCCCGGCCAAAATGTAAAAAAAAAATGGCGTGGGGTCCCCCTCAAAATCTATACCAGACCCTTCAGGACACATGGGGACTTGACGGGGACTTCCCTGTGGCATTCCCCGTGATGTCAGAGGGGGGCGGGTTCACCAGGTGCCCCGCCCTCCGTTATTTAAGAACCGTCAGAAGAGGAGAAGCCTCACACAGCGTTAGGCTCCCTCCATGCCATCATGGATGCGGAGCGGCCCAGAGAAGAAGATGAAGAGAAGAAGATGCCGCGGAGGAGATGCCGGATGAGAACACCGGAGGAAGAACCAGAAGAAGAAGAAGATGGAGGAAGAAACCGAAGGAAGATAGAAGATAGAAGAAATAAGATAGAAGAAAGAAGAAGCATTTAAATAAAGGAATTGTCAAAAACTGTCTCTTGTCATTATTAACATTTTTGACAGTTTTTTTGTGAAATGGTAGGGGTACTTTTGTACCCCCTTACCATTTCACACAGGGGGGAGGGCCAGGATCTGGGGGTCCCCTTGTTAAAGGGGGCTTCCAGATTCCGATAAGCCCCCCGCCCGCAGACCCCCACAACCACCGGGCAAGGGTTGTGGGGATGAGGCCCTTGTCCCCATCAACATGGGGACAAGGTGTTTTGGGGGGCTACCCCAAAGCACCCTCCCAATGTTGAGGGCATGTGGCCTGGTATGGTTCAGGAGGGGGGAGGCGCTCTCTCATCCCCCCCTCTTTTCCTGCGGCCTGCCAGGTTGCGTGCTTGGATAAGGGTCTGGTATGGATTCTTGGGGGGACCCCACGCCATTTTTAAAAAAAAAATTGGCCGGGGTTCCCCCTTAATATCCATACCAGACCTGAAGGGTTTTTAAATTTTGGTTCGGGGTTCCCCTGTGGGGAATTCCCAGGCCGTTTTTATCAATGAACTTTTATGTGTATTGTCAAGTAGTTTTAAATGACTTTTTTTCCTTTGAAATGTCATTTTGCTATCAGACTGTTCTAAACACGGGAAACATGCGCCCCTTTACAGGCATACTATAGACACCCCCCAGGTATGAAATTTAAAGGAATATTACACTTTTATTGTTTCACTTTAAGCATTATTAAAATCACTGCTCCTGAAAAAACGGCCTTTTTTAAAACTTTTTTTGCATTGATCCATGTCCCCTGGGGCAGGACCCAGATCCCCAAACACTTTTTATGACAATACAATGCATATAAGCCTTTAAAATTAGCACTTTTGATTTCTCCCATAGACTTTTAAAGGGTGCTCTGCGGCTTTCGAATTTGCAGCGAACACCCCAAATTGTTCGCTGTTCGGTGAACTGGCGAACAGCCGATGATCGAGTCGAACATGAGTTCGACTCGAACTCGAAGCTCATCCCTAACCATTACAAGTAAAAAAATATATATATATAATAAAAATGCCATAAATATATCCCCTATTTTGTAGGCGCTATAACTTTTGCACAAACCAATCAATATACAATCAATATTTTTTGGGGGGGTGTTTATTATAGCAAAAAAAAATTCAAAATAGTCTGTTTTTTTTATTTTTGTTAAAAAAGTTAAGAAAGGCTGTTCTCAAAAAAGGAGAAAGGTTCCTCGTGGGGTGTTGAGTTGCAGCAACAAAATACAAAAATTAGAAAAAATATATAATTTTATTAAGAAGAAGTAATAGCATCAAAAAGACATAGTTTATGTTAAAACATGAGCTCTGTGCGTGAGGCTAATACATGTGCATAAACTTACAGCCATGAATACAGAAAGGAAAAACATAGCATGATAGTATGTAAATCATACTGAAGAACCCCTATGCGTTTCAACCTTTAACAGTAGAGGTCTTCTTCTGAGAGAACTAGCAAGCAACTCTGAAGAGAAAAATATACATATGTAGTAATAGAATCATTTAGAAACCAAAATGTCAACAGGCAAAAGTATTGATATTGACACATCTGTCAATAACAGTTGTGTCAATATCAATACTTTTGTATAGTTTGAGAAAACCTTTCTCCTTTTTTGATGCCATATTAGGGGCGTGCAGCATTCTTTTCCTCGTTACCATATTGTTTTCCATTTTTCTAAGAAAGGCTGTTCTAATGTGACATCTTCCAGGTCACTCGCTGAGCAGAGGAAAGTGAAGTCATAACCCATTGCCTGAATTTCTACAGAATAATGACATCTGCATCTGTGTGTGCTTTACTCTATGTTTATTAGACCTCTAACCTTTCAGTAAACAGTCACTCTCCCTACTGAGGCCACAGCAAATAATGAAACTACAGTGTAAATAATCAACTAATCATAATCATTAACTTGATAGTCCACAGCTAGAGCTACATGCATCCCTTAGTTTACAATGCTTACTTCGTTGTTAGCCCTAAATTGCTTTATCTGGAAGAAATAAAAATAAATGTATTCAGTACATCACTGCAATGTGTGCACATATTCCTCTTAAAAAAAGTAAAAGGTACCAAAAAATATCTGTTGATATGGCAGAAATCCAGTGTTTTCTTATAGTCTTCTTTGTTTGAGTTGGCAATTTCTCATATCCATAACATAAGGTAGAGAGGGGGTCTGTCTGGGAAAGAAAATTCTCAAAAGACTGCTAACTAGACATGTGGAATTTGTTTTGTTCCGAATTTGTTTTTTTAACAAATTTCGACAAATTCAGAAATATCCAAATTAACAAAAACCCGAAAATTCGAAAATCTGAAGACAAGTAGGGATGGGTAACAATATGATTAGATGGATTTCGAGTATCTATACACAACCATCAGCTCAGGTTAAGGTGAATGGGGTGCTATCTCAGTGTCACAAATGGAATGAGGCAGGGATGCCCACTATTGTCCCCAATATTATTTGTTTTGTTGTTGGAGCCCTTAATGTGTAGGATCCGGTCAAATCCAGATATAGGGGTTATATCAATAGGAGGTATGCAGTATAAAGCTTTGGCGTATGCAGATGATATGTTGTTTTCATTGACTAATCCGATTGTATCATTACCTAACCTTCTTCAAGAAATAGAGACATATAGCTCCTTATCAGACTTTAAGATCAACGTATCAAAATCCGAGACAATGGGAGTTGGGATATCTAGCAACATATTAGGAACACTGAAGGCAAGTTACAAATTTAAATGGTCAGATCAAGCCTTGAAATACCTGGGAACTTTTACCCAGCAAATCTTTCCCATACATACAATCTTAATTTCCCACCAATATTACATAGAGTGCGAGTCCTCTTGGAAAGGTGGCAGAGAGGGTTCCACTCCTGGTTTGGGAGGTGTAATATTATTAAAATGAATATCCTGCCGAGGTTTTTTTATTTATTCCAAGCATATACCTAAATATTATTTCAAACAGATACATTCCCTTCTTGTCAGATTTATCTGGGCAAATAAACACCCAAGGATTAGCAGAGCCCTGTTGACTATACCCAAACAAAAGGGTGGACTAGCTGTACCAGACATGTACAAATACTATCAGACGGCTTTATTAAGCCGCTTGATTGATTGGAGTAGACATGGAGATGGGAAGTTATGGCCGGGCCTGGAGCAGGCTCAGAGCAGTGCTTTACTGCAATGAGCCACTTGGTGTTATAAAGACCTTCCGACTATTACGGAGGCACACCCTGTAATAGGACCCACCTTAAAGATAGGCTTTGAGCTTTTTTCTAAGGGTAAACTTTCGTCAATATTCTCACCGTTGTTTCCAATACTGGGGAATCCCCAGTTTGAGCCAGGTCTGAGGAAGGGAAATTTTACGGCATTGATGGAACAGGGGATTTTCCAGGCCTCTCATTTTTTAACAGGGGTAGCATGGCCCACGATATTTTCATTGACAAATGGATCTTTACCATACTGTTTGGATTTTTAGCGTGCGGTACAGCTGAGACATTTTTTGAACACTTTAATCCTGCCAAGTAGTTATGGGTGCACTCTAACAATCTTTGAGGAATATTGTAACGGAAGCGGTGTATTCCACCAAACCATTTCTAAAACGTACGCGCTGCTGGTAGCACCCTCGGAGGACTTTAGGTTGCCCTTTTTTAGGGGGTGGGAGAGAGATCTGGGTCAAACCTTTAAGGAAGAGCAGTGTACTAATATGATACACAATATATTTGAGTCGTCAATCTGCATAAGAATGCAGGAGACAAATTTTAAGATTCTGTCCCGGTGGTACCGCACCCCAGCATTCCTAAACAGATGCTACCCGGAGGTATCAGATAATTGCTGGCGTTGCGGGGGGGGGGAAGGAGGGAACGTTAATGCATATTTTTTGGTCCTGCCCCAGAATAGAGAACTTTTGGAAGGAAGTCCGGAGAATTGCTCAAAAATTTAGTGATCAGGAGATTCCGGAGGATCCATCTTTCTTCCTATTACAAGATACTAAAATCCCAGTTAAATCATATAAGAAATCTATTCTATGTCATCTGCTGAATGCAGCTAGAGCATGTATTCCACTCACTTGGAAGCAGGCACAACCACCAACGGTAGGATTGTGGCTTAAAAGAGTAGAACAATTGAACCTTATGGAAGGTTTGGTTTGGACATCCCGGCAAAAAAGAGGGATATATATGAAAACATGGTCTCCATGGAATCTTTTCATTAATACAGAAGAGGGAAAAAAACTTATAGATGTAAGTTCTAATGACTGAAAACAGAAGATGTGGCCATTGGATTCTTGGCAGGGGAGGGGGATGTGGGGGAGAGGGGGAGGAGGAGGGGATGGGGAGGCAGGTGATGGGCTCTGCCCCTCCCTCCCCTTAGGGTTTTATTTATTTATTTATTTATTTCAATTTTTTTTTATACCTTTGTTGTGTTTTTTTTTTTTTTTATATCTTTGTTGTGTTTTTTTTTTGTAAATATAGAGGTAAGAGAGAGTTAAAAACTTAAGGAAAATATAGATGGAACCCCCCCAGGACGGAGTTGGAGATATCTTTTGATTAGGGATGGGAGAGGATCTCTGCTTTAATGTGTTTGGGGGATTGTAATGAGGTTTTGACTTTGTTGTAGTTAGAGAGCATGGTCTTGGCTTTAGAAGAAAATTAATTTATTTGTATATTAGATTAGCATATAGACATGCGTAATATGTTATATTTGATGTTGGTAAAGTGTATGCCTTTCTTCCTCTTAAACCAGTAATAAAAATATTAAATATGAAAAAAAGAGAAAAAAAAAGAAAAAAAAGAAAAAAAAAGAAAAAAAGGAAAAAAAAAGAAAATCTCAAATCATAACTAACTAATAATAACTTAACTATTTGGAACTGGATTATTGAGGTTCCAAATTTCAGACTTTTCAAATTTATGAATTTACGCATTTCAGTACTGAAAGGGGAGGATTGATGCCAGAGGAATGCTGTGTATTGACGGGTGTAAGCTCCAAACTGGAATCTGGGGAGAGTACACAGATCCCCCCTAACTTCTGCACTCCGTACACAGATCCCCCCTAACTTCTGCACTCCGTACACAGGTCCCCCCTAAATCCTGCACTCCGTACACAGATCCCCCCTAAATCCTGCACTTCATACACAGATCACCCCTAAATCCTGCATTCCATACACAGATCACCCGTAAATCCTGCACTCCGTACACAGATCCCCCCTAAATCCTGTACTCTGTACACAGATCACCCCTAAATCATGCACTCTGTACACAGCTCAACCGTAAATCCTGCACTCCGTACACAGATCCCCCCTAAATCCTGTACTCTGTACACAGATCCCCCTAAATCATGCACTCTGTACACAGCTCACCCCTCAATCCTGCATGCCATACACAGCTCACCCCTAAACTCTGCACTCTATACACAGCTTACCCCTCAATCCTGCACTCCGTACACAGCTCACCCCTCAATCCTGCACTCCGTACACAGCTCACCCCTCAATCCTGCACTCCGTACACAGCAATCCTGCCCTCTGTACACAGCTCACCCCTAAATACTGCACTCTGTCCATAGTGCACCCCTTAACCCAGCACTCTTTATGTAGCTCACCCCTCCACTCTGCTCTACTGCAGGTGGCATAACTAGTCATTTATTTCTGGTAGCCTGTCCTCAGGGATACTGCTCCTATTGGGCTCTGTTCCTAACTGCACTCAGTTAACATTCATAGCTGTGTGTGCTCTGCTCTGCTCATTGCTAATAGTAAGTTCTAGGAATTTTCTGTCTATTGGCGGGTCCCCTCACCTCTCCGGTCCATGGTGTGCAGGCAGTGAGGAGATGATGTGCTGTAACCTTCAGCAACCAATCAGTGAGTTGTATTGATGTGCTGTGACCTCTAGCAACCAATAAGTAAGTGGTAATGATGCACAGTAACCTCTAGCAACAAATCAGTGAGCGGTAAACATGTAACCTCTAGCAACCAAATCAGTGAGCTGTAAGCATGTAACCTCTAGCAACCAATGAGTGAGAGGTAAGCATGTAACCTCTAGCAACCAATCAGTGAGCGGTGAGGCTGTGCAGGTGCATCTAGCAACCAATCGGTTAGCAGAAATGATGTGCTGTAACCTCTAACAACTAATTGATGAGTCGTAATGTGTGCTGTAACCTCTAGCATGCAGTCAATGAGCGGTAATGATATGCTGTAACCTCTGGCAACCAATCTCAATTGCTGCCTGACCTGATTTTAAGTCGATGCGGGGGGGCCAAAGGCAATGTTTGCCCAGGGTCCAATCAATATTAAAGACGGCCCTGTGACATGTCTCTCGGAGTTATTTCTGGGTTCGCGGGCTCCAGTGCTATGATTGGCCGGAGCCGCGATGACACGGCGCGGCTACTGAGGAAACTGCACTGAACCGTTTCCTCGGTGCGCATGTGCCGAAGTCGTTGGCACATGCGGATACAGTAAATATCTTCTAAACTGTGTAAGTATAGGAGATATTCACAGTACCTACAGGTAAGTCTTATTATAGGCTTACCTGTAGGTAAAAGTGGTGTAACAGGGTTTACAACCACTTTAAGAGGTTAACAGCTGGGTACCTATTCAACATCACCAAGGAATGTTAACCTCAGCAATCACACATTTACTAAATCAAAATGAAGTTACTTACAGTTTGGCTTCCACAAAGCAGGAGATGTGAAGAAGGACTAGACCCGCACACAACACCCAGGACACCATTGTGCAGGGCTGCAGGGATTAGTTAGACTGCCTGAAAACTATGCGGCTGCCTTTGTATTTTTTGCTGCCTCCACACACCCCCCTCCTACGCGGCAGGACATGGGCTTCCCAGCAAGACCACTGACCTCAAAACAACAAACATGCCTTAGGCTGTAACTGGTCAGCAGATAAGTTGCAGGATTAACAGTATTTGCAAATAATTACTTTAGATATTGCATTTTCATGACTCATGCATTTACCCACACTTCTGAAGAACTTTGTATGCTTACTGAGATGGTCAAGCTTTTAAGATTTTTGTATAAAGTACACTGTTCTTGACCTATGACAAATATTTGTTGTATACCTATATTTTTTTTCAAACGCAAACAGCAAATCTTTTGTGTGCTGAGCACAGAAACCTTTGTATCTAAAGCCAAATTTTTTGTTTAAGATTAAATTTAGAATGGTCAAATATATATTTGAAGAATAATGGTGTCTCCGCGCTCAGGATAATAAAGGGTTGCAGCCTCCCCTAATTAGCTCCCTAAGGGAACTAACAATAGTGATAATGAAAAAAATGGAGTGTATGGCGCTACCCTAATTCTATCAAAATAGGGATAAACAGAAAAATGTTGATGGGAGCAGTCTCCCTAATGTGCAAAAAAGTGATGTGCTCCCTTGCCTAATTGATAGTGCTAAATAGAAATGGATATGGATATCCCAGACTTATCCACACAAAAGATATATGGTCACAAGAAAATTCATATATATGTGTATATAAAAGTAAAAGGTTATCAAAAAATAAATATAAAAAATATGTAAGTAATTATATATACCCGTGATATACATAAAAACCTAATCAGCCATAAATTATGAAAGTGCTGTGAAGTCCAAAACTCAATGTGAAAAAAAGTCCAAAAAATGCCAAAAATTATAATAAATAGGGATAAAAATATATTCAAATTGATCAAAGTCAGTCAAAAAGTTCTTGGTGACTCTTGTGCTCAAAAATCCAGGTGACTTGTGTGCTCCCCCTTTCGGGTCCCCACTCACCAGCTCCTTTTACCCCTGCAGGGGTGATAGGCATGTATGGTTATCCGTGATTGATGTCAGCAACCCATCCATGGCTCGTCAAGCCTCTGCAACTTACTCCACCAGCTCAAATCATCCAGATCGATCCTTCAGTGCCCGTATCAGAATATAATGAATAGCAGATTCCCGTACCGGCTTCCTACAGGCTTTGCTGCTTTTTCTCTGTAACACTTTCCTTTGTTTTTTGTCCCATTGTATGGGAATATTTTGTTTTTAAATACATTATTTTTTAATACTACACCATGGGAGGCTCTTTTCTCCCATAAGGACCATTCCTTGGGAATTTTCTATTCATTATATTCTGATACGGGCACTGGAGGATCGATCTGGATGATTTGAGCTGGTGGAGTAAGCTGCAGAGGCTTGACGAGCCATGGATGGATTGCTGACATCACTCACAGCTGCCGGCCACACGCATTGGGTTCCCCGCCGTGCAGCAAGCGCCTGCTATGGCTCTTAAAGGAGCCGACGTACATTTACGGTGATTTGTGGGAACGAGCCGACCTACCTCCGAATAATGACAGTGGCTTGTTGTAAAGTGGTTAAGCCAAAACTTTTTTTTTGTTTTGTATATGTAGCATAACCCCATGTAGGGACTGCTGGTAATTGTGGTACATCTCTCACCCTGCACAGCCAGGCACACACATTTACAGACACGGCAGTCAAGAAATAGTCCTTGCACTTGCTTTTTTGTTGTTTTTATTGAAGGGATTTAACTTGGATAGGGATAGGGTACATATGGGATGCCCATGTGATCAATAGGAATTCTTCAGGGATACAACTATATACATCCGGTATATACACACTTCTCCTCTTCTACCTCCAGCAAAAACTTCTGTGTAGAACTACAACTCCCAGGACCAGTTAGCACTGAATTGCAGGCCTGACACTGGCTCAGCCAGGCCCAAAGCAAATACCATTTGCAGGCAGGGACTGTGGGCCCCTATGGTGTAGCAAAAATGGTAGTCCTAGTGCTAGCTGTCCCACATGGCTACTGATCCTAGTACCACCTCTCCAGGCCCTGCCACTCCTTCTAGCTTCAGCTGCCACTTTCCACTGCCTGTGCCACCACAGTCCTCCTTACTGGCTCTGCACCCATCCCAGACTGCTTGCACCCAGTCCTCTCAGGTGTGCCTCCCAGTCCTCCCGACTGTGTGTCACGCAACAGCCCTCTTGGCTGCTCCTGGTTGTTCCTCCTGGAGACTTGTCTGGCAGTGCTCTCCTGCTGTCCTCTTTGCTGCCAGTGCCTCCTGTCCAAGACACCTCCGTGTGTCTTGAGAGGGTCCTGTCCGCACACAAGCCCAGGCTCAAGGTCACCCCCCACCCAGACTGGGGAGCTCCCTCAAAGGCCATTACAACCTAACACACCATCTCCAGCTTCCACCTGAACACAACCCCCAAGCTGGGCTGACCCTGAGTATTTGAGAAGGACTGCCCCCTGTCAATCCAAGTTGGGAGTTGGTCAGGGCCCTCAAAATACTCCAGGAAGCTCCACCTTACCTCCCCTCCTCCTTTCCAGAATGTTCTAGTGTCTTCTAGAAAGAGGGGGAAGGTCTCAGGGATGCTGCCTGTGAGTCATCCAGCTCTCCCTGGTTTTCTGTCCAACCCAGGAAACAAAAACAAACATGCTTGGCTACCAGCCAAGGCTACATACATTTACCTGTACTAAAAACAAAAAAACTATTTCTACTTCTAGCACTAGAGGGTGCTACAGATATAATGTGCATTCAATAGGAAGTGATGACTATTTTCCAATGTGAGGAAAATACCCAAATAGAGATTTCACCTCTATTCCTGTTTTTGTGGCAACTCGAAATTTTTAATTTTAAATGGTGGTCAGAACAATTAGCGAGAGTAAAACCCTCACAGAGACACAGACAGCAATCAACACATGACAGTCTTTCTAACCCCTCACCGCCAGGGCTTAATCTAGCCTGTCTAATGTGGGGGTGCAGTAAAAAATGTCAGGAGGGCACAGGATGTGAGGTCAGCAGGGCATTGTATAGGAGTCATTGGGACTCCTATAGTGTTCTGTCATTTTCCGGACTTCACTGCCTCGGGCTGCCCTCCCCTTGTCCCAGCCCTGAGTGCAGGAATGGGGAGAAGGAGCTCAGTGGCCATGCACAACATCCATATGAACTGAAATCTGGGGGGTGCAGCCCACCCCAGCACCCCCTAAATCTGGCCATGCTGGAACGCGGCACCAGGTGTGATGACATCACTGGCGGGTCAGCAACCCACCAGTGATGTCATTATGCCCGGCATCACATTCCAGCCCTCACCATCAGCCCAATCCAAGCCTTGTTTTCATCGCCATGGTCCCAGAGATCCTGCTGGCTAAGATTTCTCCCCAACAGGCAGAAAAATCAGCTGTTCAGTACGCCGCTATGCAGTGAATGCCACGCCAGTGTGGATAGACTTGTGCCTTACTTCCTTAACCTCCATGTAAGTGGATGATGCACCTGTATCTCATTAAAATGTTTACAGTTCTAACCTAGAGGTGCCTGTGCTTCTCTTCTTAGGGGCAGACTGGAGTAGTTTATAGACAGGCTAGGGCGGTATATAGACAGGCTAGGGTAATATAGGGGCAGGCTAGGGTAGTATATAGACAGGCTAGGGTAGTATAGGGACAGGCTAGGTTAGTATATGAACTGGCTAGGGCAGTATAGGGGCAGGCTAGGGCAGTATATAGACAGGCTAGGGTAGTACATAGACAGGCTGGGGCAGTATTGGGGTAGGCTAAGGTAGTATAAGGGCAGGCAGAGCGGCCGGGGGGGGGGGGGGGGGCAGTTGTCATCATGGCACACAAAACTGTGCAGAGCACAACCCTGCACAGCACACAAAGGAAAACAACCGTGGGAATTTTGGTAAAGGCAAGGCAGTTTTAGTAAAAGGAATGGGAAGAGCTGGAGGCATATTTGATTAGTATGGACAGTGAAAGGTAGATTTGGAGGTTAGTGAGTTTTTTAAGACAAGAAAAAAAAGCTTGGAAATTGATGTCTAGGTAGCAAAAACGGAACATATAATCAGCAATTTCAAGGATAAAAGATAAAAATAGTGTGGTACATCTATTACAAGATAAGATAGCAAAAGTATTTGAGGAATATTACAAAAATCTGTATAAGTCTACTGAAATTGTTAATGGATGGACAGTCCTTTTGGTCACAGTGTAATTTCTCCCTGTTTAACCCTGATCAAAATTAAATTCTGAATTCTCAAAAAAGAGTACTGTTGTATGATTAAAAATGACTGATATTGTATAATGAATATTTTGAGGCAGGTAATCGATTCCTGAAGGAATGTTTGGCAGCAAATATCATCTTGATTTCGAGACCTGGGAAGGACTCTGGAGAGGTGGCCCCCTACAATTCGGTCTCAGTATGTACTCAAAAATACTGACGCCGATCATGGCAGGAAGAATGAAGTGGGTGGTTTGAGATTAGGTCCACAAAGACCAGCTGGGCTTTATGCCTGTCCTGTCAATATATAAGAACATAATACAGTTAATGGTGGGATTACAATACTTATATAAAGAAGCAATAGGTGAGCAAAATTTCAGCTTTGGTGTTCTTGGCAGATGCCAAGAAGGTTTTGACAATATTTACTAGAAACATATTGTTGACACAAAGAGGAATTCACTTTTAAGGGAATTTCCTGAAGTGTACATTGGAGAATATACCAAGAAGCTAGCACCAACATAATAATATACAGTTGAGCCTCTAAGCCATAAGGATTTATAGGGGAGTGTGACAGGGTTGTCCTCCCCCATTCTTCATTTTTAATTTGGCATTTGAGCCCTTAACCCAATTTTCAAGAATCAATAATCCTGGTTTGTAGTGAGTACAAGAACCATGATATTATCACTATCTACAGGTGACTTGGAAACACACTATCTACACCCTGATCTGAAAACACACACGCCAAAAATGTAGAATTTAATTGAGGAGTTTGTTTGGTACTGGAGAAACCCAGAGAAGTCAGAGTACATGCGGTTGGCAGCAAAGCAAGTCTCTATTAGAGGAAGGGATTGCAAAAAATAATTCTATTACTTGGCATTATACTTCTCTCGAAAACTGGGGTAAATCTACCATTTAAACCATCTGTTGCAGATTGAGGGAAGATTGATAGAGAAGAGATACTTTATCATAAATGGAAAGATTGCATTGGTGAAGACTAGGGATGAGCCGAACACCCCCCGGTTTGGTTTGCGGCAGAACATGCGAACGGACATTCGAACACCGTTAAAGTCTATGGTACCCGAACGTGAAAAATTAAAAGTGCAAATTTTAAAGGCTAATATGCAAGTTATTGTCATAAAAAGTGTTTGGGTACCCGGGTCCTTCCCCAGGGACGTGTATCAATGAAAAAAAAGTATTACAAATGGCCATTTTTTCGGGAGCAGTGATTTTAAAAAATGCTTAAAGTGAAAAAATAAAAGTGAAATATTCCTTTAAATATCGTACCTGGGGGTGACTATAGTATGCCTGTAAAGTGGCGTGTGTTTCCCGTGTTTACAGTCCCTGCACAAAATGACATTTCTAAAGGAATAAAAGTCATTTAACCACTTGCCGACCGCCTAACGTAGATATACGTCGGCAGAATGGCACGGGCAGGCAGAATCACGTACCTGTACGTGATCTGCCTCCCGCGGGCGGGGGGTCCAATCGGACCCCCCCCCTGGTGCCAGCGGTGGTCGGCATTTCACTGGGAGGGTTGGGAGGCGAGGGGGAGACCATCCGATCGTGGCCCCCCCCTCGCGATCGCTCCCAGCCAATCGGAATCCTCCCCTGCCTGTGTGTAGTTTCACACAGGTAGAGGATGTGATGTCATCTCTCCTCGGCTTGGCAGTTTCCGTTCCAGCGCCGAGGAGAGAAGACATGTAAGTGCACAAAACATTACATACACACAGTAGAACATGCCAGGCACATAAAACACCCCCGACCCCCCCCCCTGATCGCCCCCCGATCCCCCCCCCAACCACCCCCCCTGTCACAAACTGACACCAAGCAGTATTTTTTTTTTTTTCTGATTACTGATTGGTGTCAGTTTGTGACAGTTACAGTGTTAGGGCAGTGAGTGGTAGCCCCCTTTAGGTCTAGGGTACCCCCCTAACCCCCCCTAATAAAGTTTTAACCCCTTGATCACCCCCTGTCACCAGTGTCACTAAGCGATCATTTTTCTGATCGCTGTATTAGTGTCGCTGGTGACGCTAGTTAGGGAGGTAAATATTTAGGTTCGCCGTCAGCGTTTTATAGCGTCAGGGACCCTAAACTAATCTAATAAATGTTTTAACCCCTTGATTGCCCCCTAGTTAACCCTTTCACCACTGATCACCGTATAAGTGTTACGGGTGACGCTGGTTAGTTCGTTTATTTTTTATAGTGTCAGGGCACCTGCCATTTATTACCGAAATAAAGGTTTAGCCCCCTGATTGCCCGGCGGTGATATGCGTCGCCCCAGGCAGCGTCAGATTAGCGCCAGTACCGCTAACACCCATGCACGCAGCATACGCCTCCCTTAGTGGTATAGTATCTGTACGGATAAATATCTGATCCGATCAGATCTATACTAGCATCCCCAGCAGTTTAGGGTTCCCAAAAATGCAGTGTTAGCGGGATCAGCCCAGATACCCGCTAGCACCTGCGTTTTTCCCCTCCGCCCGGCCCAGCCCAGCCCACCCAAGTGCAGTATCGATCGATCACTGTCACTTACAAAACACTAAACAAATAACTGCAGCGTTTGCAGAGTAAGGCCTGATCCCTGTGATCGCTAACAGTTTTCTTGGTAGCGTTTTGGTGAACTGGCAAGCACCAGCCCCAGGCAGCGTCAGGTTAGCACCAGTACCAATAACACCCAAGCACGCACCGTACACCTCCCTTAGTGGTATAGTATCTGAACGGTTCAATATCTGATCCGATCAGATCTATACTAGCGTCCCCAGCAGTTTAGGGTTCCCAAACACGCAGTGTTAGCGGGATCAGCCCAGATACCTGTTAGCACCTGCGTTTTGCCCCTCCGCCCGGCCCAGCCCAGCCCACCCAAGTGCAGTATCAATCGATCACTGACACTTACAAAACACTAAACGCATAACTGCAGCGTTCGCAGAGTCAGGCCTGATCCCTGCGATCGCTAACAGTTTTTTTTCGTAGCGTTTTGGTGAACTGGCAAGCACCAGCGGCCTAGTACACCCCGGTCGTAGTCAAACCAGCACTGCAGTAACACTTGGTGACGTGGCGAGTCCCATAAGTGCAGTTCAAGCTGGTGAGGTGGCAAGCACAAGTAGTGTCCCGCTGCCACCAAAAAGACAAACACAGGCCCGTCGTGCCCATAATGCCCTTCCTGCTGCATTCGCCAATACTAATTGGGAACCCACCACTTCTGCAGCGCCCGTACTTCCCCCATTCACATCCCCAACCAAATGCAGTCGGCTGCATGAGAGGCATTTTCTTTATGTCCTCCCGAGTACCCCTACCCAACGAACCCCCCCAAAAAAGATGTCGTGTCTGCAGCAAGCGCGGATATAGGCGTGACACCCGCTATTATTGTCCCTCCTGTCCTGACAATCCTGGTCTTTGCATTGGTGAATGTTTTGAACGCTACCATTCACTAGTTGAGTATTAGCGTAGGGTACAGCATTGCACAGACTAGGCACACTTTCACAGGGTCTCCCAAGATGCCATCGCATTTTGAGAGACCCGAACCTGGAACCGGTTACAGTTATAAAAGTTAGTTACAAAAAAAAGTGTAAAAAAAAAAAACACAAACAAAAATATAAAATAATAGTTGTCGTTTTATTGTTCTTTCTCTCTCTATTCTCTCTATTGTTCTGCTCTTTTTTACTGTATTCTATTCTGCAATGTTTTATTGTTATTATGTTTTATCATGTTTGCTTTTCAGGTATGCAATTTTTTATACTTTACCGTTTACTGTGCTTTATTGTTAACCATTTTTTTGTCTTCAGGTACGCCATTCACGACTTTGAGTGGTTATACCAGAATAATGCCTGCAGGTTTAGGTATCATCTTGGTATCATTCTTTTCAGCCAGCGGTCGGCTTTCATGTAAAAGCAATCCTAGCGGCTAATTAGCCTCTAGACTGCTTTTACAAGCAGTGGGAGGGAATGCCCCCCCCAACTTCTTCCGTGTTTTTCTCTGGCTCTCCTGTCTCAACAGGGAACCTGAGAATGCAGCCGGTGATTCAGCCAGCTGACCATAGAGCTGATCAGAGACCAGAGTGGCTCCAATCATCTCTATGGCCTAAGAAACCGGAAGCTACGAGCATTTTATGACTTAGATTTCGCCGGATGTAAACAGCGCCATTGGGAAATTGTGAAAGCATTTTATCACACCGATCTTGGTGTGGTCAGATGCTTTGAGGGCAGAGGAGAAATCTAGGGTCTAATAGACCCCAATTTTTTCAAAAAAGAGTACCTGTCACTACCTATTGCTATGATAGGGGATATTTACATTCCCTGAGATAACAATAAAAATGATTTAAAAAAATTAAAAATGAAAGGAACAGTTTTAAAATAAGATAAAAAAAATAATAATAATAAAGAAAAAAAAAAAGCACCCCTGTCCCCCCTGCTCTCGCGCTAAGGCGAACGCAAGCGTCGGTCTGGCGTCAAATGTAAACAGCAATTGCACCATGCATGTGAGGTATCACCATGAACGTCAGATCGAGGGCAGTAATTTTAGCAGTAGACCTCCTCTGTAAATCTAAAGTGGTAACCTGTAAAGGCTTTTAAATGCTTTTAAAAATGTATTTAGTTTGTCGCCACTGCATGTTTGTGCGCAATTTTAAAGCATGTCATGTTTGGTATCCATGTACTCGGCCTAAGATCATCTTTTTTATTTCATCAAACATTTGGGCAATATAGTGTGTTTTAGTGCATTAAAATTTTAAAAAGTGTGTTTTTTCCCCAAAAAATGCGTTTGAAAAATCGCTGCGCAAATACTGTGTGAAAAAAAAAAAATGAAACACCCACCATTTTAATCTGTAGGGCATTTGCTTTAAAAAAATATATAATGTTTGGGGGTTCAAAGTAATTTTCTTGCAAAAAAAATTATTTTTTTATGTAGTCAAAAAGTGTCAGAAAGGGCTTTGTCTTCAAGTGGTTAGAAGAGTGGGTGATGTGTGACATAAGCTTCTAAATGTTGTGCATAAAATGCCAGGACAGTTCAAAACCCCCCCCAAATGACCCCATTTTGGAAAGTAGACACCCCAAGCTATTTGCTGAGAGGCATGTCGAGTCCATGGAATATTTTATATTGTGACACAAGTTGCGGGAAAGAGACAATTTTTTATTTTTTTTATTTTTTTTTGCGCAAAGTTGTCACTAAATGATATATTGCTCAAACATGCCATGGGAATATGTGAAATTACACCCCAAAATGCATTCTGTTGCTTCTCCTGAGTACGGGGATACCACATGTGTGAGACTTTTTGGGAGCCTAGCCGCGTACGGGACCCCAAAAACCAAGCACCGCCTTCAGGCTTTCTAAGGCCGTAAATTTTTGATTCACAGTTTCGGAGGCCATGGAATGCCCAGGTGGCAAAAAACCCCCCCAAATGACCCCATTTTGGAAAGTAGACACCCCAAGCTATTTGATGAGAGGTATAGTGAGTATTTTGCAGACCTCACTTTTTGTCACAAAGTTTTTTTTTTTTTTTTTTTTTTAATTTTTTTTTCACATCAGTCGACCATACCGAGAGGTGTAAATCAACTTTGCAGTTCATTTCCATCACTGTCCCTCTCTCGTTTGTCTCATCATCGTGACTCTTTGCCATAACAAAAGTGTATAAGAACAATTAGAGCCACCAATAACCCAAGGCTAGTGGATTTACTCAATCTCGTCTAGTGTCCCTCATATGTGATAAAAAGTCTTGGATTCTGCTACGAATACCCCTACCCACCCACCTACCCCCCACCCGACCCTCCCGTACCCCCTCTCCAGGGTCTAGTTTCAGGTTAACCACTTTTTTTTTTTTTTTTTTTTTTTAATTCATTATTAGGCTAAAAATTGGATCTCTTTGGCGTAGTTCCAAGTTTTTTTGAATTTTTTCCAACCGTCCCACCTGCCCGAATTTTTACTCCTTAAGTCCTCCAATCTACTCCCCAGTGTCTCCATATTGCAACTCTCCTCAATTGCGTCGAACCACTCCCATAGCTCAGGACTTTCCCTCTTCTGCCAGTTCCTTGGGATCGTTCGTTTTGCCGCATTCAGGAGCAGTGGAACTAAGGACTGTTTGCAGTTGTTTGGGTCCCTTAGTCCCCCGAGGAACAGGACCTCCCAGGGGTCATCTGCTACCTCTATTCCTGTAATTTCCTTAATAAGAGGCAATATTTTGCCCCAAAAGCTTTGGATTGTAGGACAGCCCCACCACATATGTCCCATTGTTCCAATAGCCTGGCAGCCTCGCCAGCAGGTGGCTGGCCCTTTTTGATATTTACTTAATATCTCAGGGGTCAGGTAGCTTCTACTGATGCATTTGTAATTCATTTCGGCCGTTCGAGAATCTATTTTTGAATTGGCGCTCATTTTGAAAATTCTTTTAATTGTATCTGTGTGCTTTTTAGTGCCTAAATCCTTCTCCCATTTAACTATATATGGCGGTAACTCCAATTTTTCTGAAGCCAACAGGATTTTATAAATCTGGGAGACTATATTTCTTGGCGCCTCCTTATCACACAATTTTTCAAAATCTGTTAGTTGCTCTCCCGACCTAATTGGCTGCGGGAGCCTTTTCAGAAAATGTTTTAATTGGAGATATCGCCATCTATCCAAGCCCCGTGGGATCCTACCGTGTGTGAGCTGTTGGAGAGACAAGATTTTACCTTCGTTCGTGACTTCTCTCAATTGTGTTTTCCCCCAAAGTGCTTCCTTTCCTCCTATACTCTCCATTCCTGGTGTGAACAATGTGTTGTCTATTAAAGTGATCAAGGGTGAATTATACTTCCCATTCACCTTCTTGTAGACCCCATCCCAAATTTTGAAGACATTTCTAGTTATTATGTGTGTACTATCTGCCAGTGATCTAAAGTGTGGGGGGTTCCAAACTATAGTGCCTAATTGTGTTTTACTTAAATCTGCTTCTAATTTCACCCATTTTTTCCGTTTACTTCTTGTCGCCCATTCTACAATCCTAGATAGCACTACGGCCTTGTAATACAACTGCACATCGGGGACAGCCAGGCCCCCATCCAATTTTCTTAGTTTTAATGTCTGAAATGAGACTCGCGGTTTTTTCTTTTTCCAGATAAAGGTCATGAGAATTTTCCTAAGCATCTTCAGATAGTACTGAGGCAGTGGGACTGGTAGCATCTGAAAGAGGTACGTAATCTTGGGTAATAAAACCATTTTAATGACGTTGATGCGACCGATCCAGGACAGGGCTTTGCAATAAAGTCTATTACATTCTGATCTTACTGAGTCTAGTAGGGGCATATAGTTGGTATTAAACGTCTTCTTGATTGAATTAGGTAGTTTAATACCCAGATATTTTAGTTCTTTGGTCCATTTAAAACTAAATTCTTTTTTTAGAGTTTCTATCCCTGACATACTTATATTTATATTTAATATTTCTGATTTATTCATATTTATTTGAAAGTTGGATACCTCTCCGTATTTCCTTATTGCTTTTAATATGTTTGGCATCGTCGTGGTGGGGTCGGTTATAAAAAATAGCACATCGTCCGCGTATGCTGCGACTTTGTGCTCCTCGCCATCTACCACAACTCCTCGAATATCAGGGTCTCTTCGAATTGAGGCCAAAAAGGGTTCCATGGCTAAGACAAAGAGAAGCGGAGACAGGGGGCAACCCTGTCTCGTGCCCCTCTCCACCTCAAAGGGTTGAGAAGCAGTGCCATTGACTTTAATTACCGCGGTTGGATGATGGTATAGGGACTTTATCTTACTGATCATTTTAGGGCCCAGACCCACTGCCTCCAGAGTCTGAAACATGAACCCCCAGTCTACCCTGTCGAAGGCCTTTTTGGCATCAATAGACAGGAGTAGTCCTGGGGGTCCATCCTCCCTCATTTTCCCGGTCAGGAGAAGGGCTCTAATCCCATTATCCTTTCCCTCCCTATTAGGGACAAACCCCGCCTGGTCTGGATCAACTAAGAGGTTCATAAATTCCTTCAGTCTTTCTGCCAAGACTTTTGCGAGGATTTTTGTATCGTTATTCAGGAGGGAGATTGGGCGGTAGCTCGAGCACAGTAATTTATCTTTCCCTTCTTTCAATATTGTGGTGATAGATGCCTTCAATGCGTCTCTGCTCATCTCAAATCTATCGCCCAACCCATTTAAATAGCGACATAGCCTTGGTACTAAGACCTCTTTATATGTTTTATAATAGAGTATTGTTAGGCCATCTGGGCCAGGGCTTTTCCCAAGTGCCATTCCTGCCAAAGCTTTATTTATTTCTTCTTCAGAGATTGGTCTTTCTAGCAGTTCTCTATCTTCCTCAGATATCTTGGGGAGCGCCGCCTTTTTAATGTAGTTGTTATTTCTTAGTATCTTATTTATAGAGGGAGTGTCTTGCTTGGGAGCTGAATAAATCTCCTTGTAATAATCTCTAAAAGTTTCTGCCACCTTCTTAGTTGAATACTCTATATGTCCCTCTTTAGTTTGAATTTTTTCTATAAAATTCCTAGTTTTTTCCTTTTGTACCCTTTTTGCTAGCAGCTTACTGGGTTTATTATCCCATCTAAATCTTTCCCAGGCTATCTTATTTAGTGATGTTCTAGACTCCTGTTCCAGTAGCGTTTTTAGCTCAGATCTTTTAATGACCATCCGATGGTGTATCTCTTGGGGTCGTTGACCGGAAATTTTTTTATGTATTTGTTCTAGTTCCGTGAGCTCGTCAGTTAATTTTTTGATTTTTTCCTGTCTGTTCTTTTTCCTCCTCGTACCCATTTCAATAAGCACTCCTCTAACATAGGCTTTATGAGCCTCCCATAATACGGCCTCCGAAGTCTCTCCTGTATCATTAATCTCGAAGAAGTTCTCTAATTCCTGTCTGATTCTGTTATACCCCTCGACATCACTTATCAGCTCCTCGTTTAACCTCCACTGTCCCCTCGCGGCTTGTTCTCTTTCGGACATCACTTCTATGGTCATGGGAGCATGGTCTGAATAGGTTATGTTTCCTATCGTGGATCCCTTAACCCTATCAATACCCCTATGCTCGATTAGGCCCCAGTCAGTCCGCGAATAGGACCCGTGTACAGGGGAATAAAACGTATAATCTTTTTTATATGGATGTTGAACCCTCCAGATGTCTACTAGGTGCCAGAAGGAGAGCCTTTGCTTTAACTTCTTTAAGTAAGTACAGTCCTTCCTCTGGGGGCGGGCCGTGCTGTCGATGCTCGGGTTAAGGCAAAAATTAAAGTCCCCCATCAAAATCAAGTGCCCTCTCCTGAACTCCATTATTTTCCCCAATATGTTAGCCAGGTACTTCAACGGATTTTTATTAGGAGCGTAGATGTTGACTAGCGTATATTTTTCCTCATTTAATCTACCTCTTAGGCACAAAAACCTTCCCTCTGGATCTACTAGCCTTTCCTCCAGCTCAAACCTTGTATTCTTTGCAAAGCCAATAGCTACTCCCCGTGACCTATTTGAGATAGTGTCTCCTTGAAACCAGACCGGGTATTCCCGAGAAAACAATCTAAGTCTCGATTGGAGTGAAATATGTGTCTCCTGAAGGAACACCACGTCTGGTCCCAGTAATTTTAACTCATTGAAGATATTAAGTGAATTTAAACCTTTAACATTATAACTTGTAAATTTTATTGTTGCCATCGCCCCTTTTAAGGCCTCTCGGAATATCCCTTTTCTTTAGACCCTGGAGAGTTCCCCCTTTTCTTGGGGTTAAGGTTAAGCCTACCCCGCTAATCCAAAAACACCCCCTCGCCATCCCCCCCCCCACCCCCCCTCCGGTACCTCCCACCCCCCACCATCCCCCCCCTCCCTCCCCAGTACCCTCCCCCTGTTCTCCCCCTCCCCCCCACCCCCCCATTTGGTCCCTAACGAACCCTTGGACCATTGAGGGTCACAATCATTGTGGCCCACCATTGGTCTCCTCCTCTGAAGGTGAAGTTTTAGGCGTACCGTCTCTAGATTTGTATTTACCCTAACAACAAACTTTGTTACCCTACATGACCTTTTACTCCCTCTCCCCTCTATCCCCTCCCGCCGGGAAATTCCCTCAACCCATGCTCAGTTCAATCCAACGTTCCATGGACCAGTCCAATGTTGGAGGCGCCTGTAGCCCCAGTTTCTCGCAGAACTCATCTAATTCTCCTGGAAATCTAAGTATTGCGGTTCTCCCATCTCTCGTGCCCACCAGACAGGCTGGGAATCCCCATGTATATTTAATATTTTGGTTCACCATGTGCTCTAATAGGGGTTTTAGGTGTCATCTTCTTGCCAGTGTACCTTTGGCTAGGTCAGAGAAAACATGAACTCTTGCTTCCTCAAACTGCAGTGGGGCATGACCCTTGATTTTATGCCAGATGTTTTCCTTGTCTTCGTAAAATCTAAACCTCACGATTACATCTCGGCTTCTTTCAGTCTGTCTGGTGTCTAACCTGCCTACCCGGTGTACCCGTTCAATTTTTGGGAAGTCTTCTCTTCCTAGCCCCAGGAGTGGACTAAAGATAGTCGCCACCGTCTGCCTCAGATCTTCACCCCTATTTTCTGGAATCCCTCTAAGTCTCAGATTTTGTCTGCGATCCCTGTTTTCCTGATCTTCCAGCCTATAACAGGCTTTTATCTGGTTTTGTTGAGTTGTTTTAAGTTGTTCTTTTAGTCTGGAGATCTCCCGCCTTTGCCTATCAAGCTTATCCTCAGCCTCTTCCACTCTTGTCAGGAGGTTACCTAAATCAGACCTCAACAGAGTGATCTCCGCCTTAATTGATGATTCAAGCGCTTTAAGCATTTCTGCTAGGTCTCCCTTCGAGGGGGGCTGTGAATCATGGCTATATTCACAGCTTCTAGATGCTTCCAACGTGTCATCGGTCAGTGGCTCATCTCTGGAATGGTCTGGAGTCAGGTCCTCCCTCTCGCCTCGTCCCTTCTTCTTTTTATCAGCCAGACTTGCCTTATGCGACTCTAGATGGGAACTCACCGGACTCTCCCCTTTAACCATATATTGCTTGATAGTACTGGCGGGATTGCTCCCAGCTAGGTTATCTTTTGGGGTTTTTGGTGGGCCCCCCTCCCAGCTTTAGATGAGCTGCGACTCATATTTCTATTTTCGATATCCAGTCCTCCTGAGTTTGATCGCTAAGACCGCTATTGACCATGGCGATAAGTCTCCTAGGTTTCCTCCTTTTTTTTTTTTTTTTTTTTTTTTGGGGAACCAGGAAAGTTGTATTTAAAGTGCAAGTGCTGATGTAGAAGTGGTGTAGGGTTGATACAGTGGGTAGGCCTTGTATCTCTGGGCTGAAATCGTACCTACGTGTGGGACTAGTGCAGAGGGCTCCTGGGTATATTTTCCGCCAAACTATGCCCGCCTTATAAGTACTTAGACATTGAAATACAGACTTGAAGATATCACAGTCCTGTAATAGGTATTAGTATGTTACCGATGTGGGAAAAGGGAACCGAAATAACAATCCACTGCTTCACCCCAGTATCTCAGCAGCTCCAACGCAGCCCCCCTTGACAATGTTACACTTTATATTAGGTTTAGGTATAGTTATGCAGTAGAGATGTGTGACATGGTATAAAGAAACCTCTTTTCCCTCCAGCCTATTACCGTATTAGAGGATGAACTCTTGCAGGTGTTTCTTACAGGATAGCTGCAGGCTTAGTTCACCAGGCTTATCTCTAAGGCATTCTTACCTTTGGCTTTATTAGGTATTAGTTGTCTCTTACCACCACCATATATGACTCCCTGTCACCACTCCAGGTTACCAAGCGGGGCTCGGCTGTTTCCTTGTCACTCCCGTAGTGAGGCTCCTAGCTTCTGACGCCTGCTTCCTACAGCGTCTATCTGCTTGAATTAAAGCTGATGTTGTATGCAGGGGGGGTGAAGGAGGGAGGGCGGGAGAGGAGAGCGGAGCTCACTGAACCGGCATCGGAGACTGTCGCTTCGTCCGTGTACTGTCTTCCTCCAGCGGGGGGCCCACCGGCTTTCAGCGTGCCGTCACCCTGCACGCTACACCCGTGGCTCCTCGCTCAGGCGTCTCGTCCGGTCATCCCGCTCTGAGGAGGGGAGAGGAGGTCCGCCAGAGCTTCAGCTGGGCGGCACGCCCGTTGCTCCTCCCTTCCCCTCAGCCGTCTGACGTCTCACGTCATCCCCCTTGTCACAAAGTTTTGAAAATTGAAAAAAGAAAAAAAAAAATGTTTTTTCTCGTCTTTCTTTATTTTCAAAAACAAATGAGAGCTGCAAAATACTCACCATGCCTCTCAGCAAATAGCTTGGGGTGTCTACTTTCCAAAATGGGGTCATTTGGGGGGTTTGTGCCACCTGGGCATTCCATGGCCTCTGAAACTGTGATAGGCAGTGAAGAGTGAAATCAAAAATTTACACCCTTAGAAATCCTGAAGGCGGTGATTGGTTTTCGGGGCCCCGTACGCGGCTAGGCTCCCAAAAAGTCCCACACGTGGTATCCCCGTACTCAGGAGAAGTAGCTAAATGTATTTTGGGGTGCAATTCCACATATGCCCATGGCCTGTGTGAGCAATATATCATTTAGTGACAACTTTGTGCAAAAAAAAAAATTTGTCACTTTCCCGCAACTTGTGTCAAAATATAAAACATTCCATGGACTCAACATGCCTCAAAGCAAATAGCTTGGGGTGTCTACTTTCCAAAATGGGGTCATTTGGGGGGGTTTTATGCCATCTGGGCATTTTATGGCCTTCAAAACTGTGATAGGTAGTGAGGAGTAAAATCAAAAATGTACGCCCTTAGAAATCCTGAAGGCAGTGATTGGTTTTCGGGGCCCCGTACGCGGCTAGGCTCCCAAAAAGTCCCACACATGTGGTATCCCCATACTCAGGAGAAGCAGCTAAATGTATTTTGGGGTGCAATTCCACATATGCCCATGGCCTGTGTGAGCAATATATCATTTAGTGACAACTTTTTGTAATTTTTTTTTTTTTTTGTCATTATTCAATCACTTGGGACAAAAAAAATGAATATTCAATGGGCTCAACATGCCTCTCAGCAATTTCCTTGGGGTGTCTACTTTCCAAAATGGGGTCATTTGTGGGGGTTTTGTACTGCCCTGCCATTTTAGCACCTCAAGAAACGACATAGGCAGTCATAAATTAAAGGCTGTGTAAATTCCAGAAAATGTACCCTAGTTTGTAGGCGCTATAACTTTTGCGCAAACCAATAAATATACACTTATTGACATTTTTTTTACCAAAGACATGTGGCCGAATACATTTTGGCCTAAATGTATGACTAAAATTGAGTTTATTGGATTTTTTTTAGAACAAAAAGTAGAAAATATCATTTTTTTTCAAAATTTTCGGTCTTTTTCCATGTATAGCGCAAAAAATAAAAACGGCAGAGGTATTCAAATACCATCAAAAGAAAGCTCTATTTGTGGGAAGAAAAGGACGCAAATTTTGTTTGGGTACAGCATTGCATGACCGCGCAATTAGCAGTTAAAGCGACGCAGTGCCGAATTGTAAAAAGTGCTCTGGTCAGGAAGGGGGTAAAACCTTCCGGGGCTGAAGTGGTTAAAACTGTTTGCGGCTTTAATGTAATGTCGGGTCCCGGCAATATGGATGAAAATTACTGTACATACTCTAGTATAAGTCGATCCGAGTATAAATTGAGGTCCTAATTTACCACCAAAAAATGGGAAAAAATTATTGACCCGAGTATAAGACGAGGGTGAGAAATGCAGCAGCTACTGTAAGTGGAAAAAGAGGGTCAACAATGCCCATCTGCAGCTGTATACCTCCCTGTGTCCTGTGTATGTGTCCTGTGCATGTGCCATGTGTCCTGTGCATGTGTCATGTGTCCTGTGTATATGTGCATGTGTCATGTACCTGTGTCCTGTGTATATGTGCATGTGTCATGTGTCCTGTGTATATGTGCATGTGTCATGTACCTGTGTCCTGTGTCATGTGTCCCGTACCTGTGTCCTGTGTATATGTGCATGTGTCATGTGTCCTGTACCTGTGTCCTGTGTATATGTGCATGTGCCATGTACCTGTGTCCTGTACCTGTGTCCTGTGTATATGTGCATGTGTCCTGTACCTGTGTCATGTGTATATGTACCTGTGTCCTGTGTATATGTGCATGTGTCATGTGTCCCGTACCTGTGTCCTATGTATATGTGCATGTGTCATGTGTCCTGTACCTGTGTCCTGTGTATATGTGCATGTGTCATGTGTCCTGTATCTGTGTCCTGTGTATATGTGCATGTGTCCTGTACCTGTGTCATGTGTATATGTACCTGTGTCCTGTGTATATGTGCATGTGTCATGTACCTGTGTCCTGTTTATATGTGCATGTGTCATGTGTCCTCTACCTGTGTCCTGTGTATATGTGCATGTGTCCTGTACCTGTGTCATGTGTATATGTGCATGTGTCTGTGTGCATCCTACCTGTGTCCTGTGCATGCCTCCGTGTGCCGCTCGGCACCGATCAGCGTGTGCTATTCCTATTCGGTGGCCATTCACTGTTCAAAGGCTGCGCCTCCTCGTCATCCATGATAGGCAGAACTCCATTTCCCAGCAGTCAGCGGTCAGCCTATCACGGACATTCTCTCATCCTCATACCACGTACGAGGATGAGAGAATGTCTGTGATAGGCTGTACACTGACTGCCTATCACAGACGAGGAGGCGCGGCTTTTGAACTGTGAGAGCCGAGAGCCGCTGCTGAGTGGTATGCAGCACACACTGGCCGCCGTCTGCCTGCATGACACGCTGATCATGTAGGCAGATGGTGGTGAATGGTGTATAAGTGGAGGGGGGGCACTTTCAGCCCCAAAAAAGTGGCTGAAAAATTCGACTTATACACAAGTATATACGGTATTGAAAAAAACGGCATGGGTACCCCACCCCCTACCCCAGCTCATTAACAGACCCTTTGGGTCTTGTATGGATATTAAGGGGAACCCTGCACCCAAATTAAAAAAAGAAAAGGCGTGGGGCCCCCAGGTCCTATGTACTCTGAACAGCAGTATACAGGCGGTCCAAACAAGACAGGGACTGTAGGTTTGTTCTTAAGGTCAGTCTGTTTGTAATTTGGAACAGGTACATTTTGTAAGTGTTGCTCCAGCCAAAAAATCTATTTTTAAGCTTTTAGGATAACATAGGGAAGGGTCATCACCCCTGTAACATTTGTTTTGCTGTCTTTGCCCCTTTTCAGAAGATTTCACCTCACTTTTTGTCCCAATGACAATGGGATTTTGAAAATTTGGGGTTATTAGGGAAACAAGGATTGATGATAAGGCATCAGTGGAGACACCTTTTTCCCATATTAACTCTTACAGGAGAGAATTTCTCTTCCTAGGGGTAGATTTCCTCCCACTTCCTGTTGTCTCTCTCTGTTTGTAAGTAGGAGTCATTTGTAAGTCAGATGTTTGAAAGTAGGGGACCGCCTGTATATACTATACGGCCTACCCTATATACTTTGCAGAAAACTGAGGTGTTGGTGGTACCAGAACACTGTGAGCCCTCACAGTTATGCTTGGTGGGTGCTGGAATGGGCCCTGCTGTGAAATATTATATCAAGAATTGTAATTACATGGCCCTGTTGAACAGGGGCAGAAAAATTGGACCTTTGGTGGTGGTGTGGTGGTGGTGCCACAACACTGTAAGCCCTCACAGTTACTCCTGGTGGGTGCAGGAATGGGCCCTGCTGTGAAATATTAGATCAAAAATTGTAATTACACGCCCCTGTTAAACAGGGGCAGAAATATTGGTTCTTAGGCAGTGGTGGTGCCACAACACTGTAACCCCTCACAGATTCTGTTGTTGAGTGTAGGAACGGGCCCTGGTGTGAAATATTAGAGCAAATATTGTAATTACATGCCCCTGTAAAACAGGGGCATAACAATTGGGCTTTAGGCACTGGTGGTGGTGCCAAAACACTGCAACCCCTCACAGATACTCTAGCTGAGCGCAGGAACGAGCCCTGCTGTAAAATATTACAGCAAAAATTGTAATTACACGCCCCTGTTAGACAGGGGCAGAAAAATTGGGTCTTAGGCAGTGTTGGTGCCACAACACTGTAACCCCTCACAGATTATGTTGTTGAGCGCAGGAACGAGCCCTGCTGTGCAATATTAGAGCAAATATTGTAATTACATGCCCCTGTTATACAGGGACCGAAAAATTGGGCCTTAGGCACTGGTGTTGGTAGCAAAACACCTCACAGATACTCTAGTTGAGCGCAAGAACGAGCCCTGCTGCTAAATATTACAGGAAAAATTGTAATCACACACCCTTGTTAAACAGGGGCAGAAAAATTGGGCCTTAGGCACTGGTGGTGGTGCCACAACACTGCAACCCCTCACAGATACTCTAGTTGAGCGCAAGAACGAGCCCTGCTGCGAAATGTTACAGCAAAACATATGATTATACGCCCCTGTTAAACAGAGGCAGAAAAATTGGGCCTTGGGCACTGCTGGTGGTGCCCTGAAACAAAACCGTTCTTAGAAGCTATCAACATGAACATTGAGGAGGAATAGGATAGTCACACAGCATAACAGGATAGTTAATCAGCATAGGCAGTCTTCAAGGGATCTCACATTCATAGAAAAATTAATTGGTTACATCAGCACCAGGTGCTTGGTAGCTGGTGATCCAAGACTGATTCATTTTTATGAAGGTGAGCCGATCAACTGAGTCTGTGGACAGGTGCACTCTGTGATCGGTTACAAAGCCTCCAGCAGCACTGAATGTGTATTCAGAAAGAACGCTGGATGCAGGGCAGGCCAGTAGCTCAATTGCATATTGTGCAGTGAACCATCCTCAAGAATCAGTAACCCAGTTGATTTTCGGTTGGAAAGGTCTCCAAGTCTAATCTTGCCCCTAGGTATTCCTGCACCATGTAAATCAGACGCTGGCGATGGTTGCTGGAACTGATCAGACCTTGGGCTGCAGACTAAAGAATTGTCTGAACGCATCAGTCAGACGGCCACCTTCTCCACCACTCCTTCTGTGACTGAGCGAAGCCTCAGCGACATGTTGTCCAGGAGGACCAGGAAATTGTAACCTCCCAGGCTCTGGAAACGCATTGCACAAACCTTTCTGCAAGGCCTCCCAAAGATGTTTCATCCTCTGCTCCCTCTGCGAAGGCTGGATAAGATCCGTAACCTTACTCTTGTAACGTGGATCAAGAAGGGTTGCCGGCCAGTAATGATCCCTCTCCTTGATACCATGAATCTGAGGGTCCTTTCGCAGACTTTGCAGTATCAGGGAGGCCAGGCAGCGAAGGTTTGCTGAGGCATTTGATCAGGAGTCCTCTGGGTCACTAAGGATGACATGATCCACAGCCACCTCCTCCCAGCCAATTACAAGTCAATGGATTTCTGGGGACTGAAAATGATCCCTTGAGGGCTGATGCTGTGTGCTAGGCTCCACCTCCATTCTGACACAATCTTCATCCTCCTCCTCCTCCTCTTCCTGTGTGATCGGCGGGCCCGCAGGAATACTGTCTTGATAAAAGGGGCCTTGAGACGTAAGGAAGTCCTCCTCTTCTTCCCTCTGTTCTGCTTCAAGTGCCCTGTCCATTATTCCACAAAGCCTGTGTTCCAACAGGAAGACAAGAGGGACAGTATCACTGATGCATGCACTGTCACTGCTCACCATCCTCTTGGCCTCCTCAAAAGGTGACAGGACAGTGCATGCATCCTTGATCGGTAGTCACAGGCGTGGCAAAAAAAAGCCAAGCTCAACTGATCCTGTCCTGGTGCCATACTCACACAGGTACTCATGATGGCCCTCTGCTGTGTGTGCAGCTGCTGCAGCATTGCCAACGTTGAGTTCCACCTGGTGATCATGTCACAAATGATGCTGTTCTTGGGCAGGTTGCATTCCTTTTGAAGGTCAGCCAGCCGAGCACTGGAATTATATGACTGGCAGAAATGCCCACAGACTTTCCTGGCCTGCCTCAGGAGATCCTGTAAGCCTGGGTACCTGCACAGGAACCACTGCACCACCAAATTAGTGAGCCAAACAGGGAACATGGGTGAAGTGTCCTTGTCAGAGGGCGGAGAGGAGGTTGGTGCCATTGTCGCAAACCACCATTCCTGAAGCTGGCGTGGCGTCAAATTCCTCTGAGTCTGCCCCTGCAGAGCTGACAGAATCTCTGCCCCAATGTGGCTCCTGTCCCCTAAGCAGACCAACTGAAGCACTGCATAGCATCTTTTTGCTTGAGTGCTTGCGTAGCCCCTTGAACGCCTACGGAGCACCGCTGGTTCCGAGGACAAATCTGCAGAGGAAGAGGCCATAGAGGAAGAAGAAGAGGAGGGGTGGAGGAGAGAGGTGTGGCAGAATCACCACTACTAGCATTTTGGAGGCATGGTGGTGGTGGAACAAGCTCCAACAATACTGCACCCTGTTCTGCATCCTTCCCAGCTGCCAGCAGAGTGCGCCATGAAAGAAAGGTAACATCCCTGTCCATGCCTGATGGATCATGAGTCAGCTGTAATATTCACCTTACCGCTGACCACCCTGTCCAACGAGGCAAGACATTGCCTTCCACATGCCGGTAGAGAGCGAGAATGGCCTTTGGGAAATGGCCTTTGGGAACCTGCCACTGAGGTACCGCACATTCCACAAATTCATGAAAGGGGGCAGATTCTACCAGCTGAAAAGGCAGCAGTTGGAGTGCTAGCAATTTAGCCAAGCTAGCATTCAGCCACTGAGCATGTGGATGGCTGGGACCGAATTTCTTTCGACGGTTTAGCAACTGGGGTAGGGAAATTTGCCTGCTACAATCGGATGTTGGTGTAGCGATAGTAGATTGCCAGCAGGTACTTGGCACACCTAATTCTACACCTTCATTCCTCTCAGTGCACGTTTCTGAGAGGACTGAAGTTATAGTGGGGTTGGAGATCCCAGCTGATGAGGAGCAAGGAGAGGTCCGCCTTGTTCTTTGGTAAGGGTCTTTTAAATACTGTTGCCAACGGACTGCATGGGAGGTCGACATAAGACCAATTATGGTCAAGCATGTGGTGCCCAAGCGGCTGCTGTTTTGGCCATGCTTGATACGTTTCAGACATATGTTGCAAACAGCAATGGTGCAATCTGCTGCACACGTATCAAAAATGGCCCACACCAAAGAACTTTTCAAAATACGTAGGGAGTCAGCAGCACCCTGCACATGCGGAGCTCTGCGGTGTGATACAGTCAGGTGGCTGCCCTTAATCTGGCCCCTGGAGGGCATCCTGCCTCGTTGGAGATGTGCCTCCTCCTCCTCTCTTCTATCAGGCACCCACGTAGAGTCAGTGACCTCATCATCCCCTCCCTCCTCATCACTGGAGCAAACCTGTCAGTATGCTGCAGCTGGGGGAACATGACTGCCAGTTTCTTGTCCTTCTTGGGCACCCCCTCTCTCTGGGCTCACGTTACTGCCTTTCTCAACCTGGGTACTATCATCGGAGCCTTCAAAATGCTGCACATCCTCCTGCAGCATGTACCCGACACTGTGGTCGAATAGTTCGGGGGACACCTCCGTGCATGATGGTGGGGTTAGGGAAGGAGTGACTGATGACATTAAGCTGATGGAATAGGCCGCTTTGGCAGCTGCATTGGCAGGCAAACTACTCTGAGCCTGGGTGACAGAGGATGAGGAGGATGAGATGAGAATGGCTTAGTTATCCACTCTGCCAACTCTTTTGCATATTGTGGATCAACATGGCCAACTGACGAAAAAAAGGACAAGCGTGCCCCACGGCCACGTGCTGAGGATGCACCGTGTCCACGACCAGCACTTTTGGCTGTAGACACAGAGCTTGCTTGCCCTCTTTTAGTGGCCTGTGAGCGTCTGCCTCTCCTTGGTGGACTTCCAGTCATGCTGTAAAATTTTATTAGCAAAACACTGCCTGAAGTTTACTAGAAAAAGTACACCAGGAATGGCCTGCAGTCAGATATAGCCTTGGCTAGACTAGAATGCAGTGGATATATATATGTAGGAGACTGTATATATATTTAATGCACTGCAGATAACTGAATCACCTGCCTGCCTGCCTGTCTGAAAGTATATTTGAAAATGTACACCAGGAATGGCCTGCAGTCAGATATAGGCTTGGCTAGACTGGAATGCAGTGGATATATATATGTAGGAGACTGTATATACATTTTATGCACTGCAGATCACTGAATCACCTGACTGCCTGCCTGAAAGTATATTTGAAAACGTACACCAGCAATGGCCTGCAGTCAGATATAGGCTTGGCTATACTGGAATGCAGTGGATATGTATATGTAGGAGACTGTATATATATTTAATACACTGCAGATCACTGAATCACCTGCCTGCCTGCCTGCCTGAAAGTATATTTGAAAATGTACACCAGGAATGGCCTGCAGTCAGATATAGGCTTGGCTAGACTAGAATGCAGTAAATATATATATTTGTAGGAGACTTTATATATATTGTATGCACTGCAGATCACTGAATCACCTGCCTGCCTGCCTGAAAGTATATTTGAAAATGTACACCAGCAAAGGCCTGCAGTCAGGTATAGGCTTGGCTAGACTGGAATGCAGTGGATATATATATGTAGGAGACTGTATATATATTTAATGCACTGCAGATCACTGAATCGCCTGCCTGCCTGCCTACCTGAATGTATATTTGAAAACATACACCAGCAATGTCCTGCAGTCAGATATAGGCTTGGCTAGACTGGAATGCAGTGGATATATATATATGTAGGAGACATATATATATATATATATATATATATATATATATATATATATATATATATATATATATACATATATATAATGCACTGCAGATCACTGAATCATCTGCTTGCCTGTCTGAAAATATATTTGAAAACATACACCAGGAATAGCCTGCAGTCAGATATAGGCTTGGCTAGACTAGAATGTAGTGGATATATATATGAAGAAGACTGTATATATATTTAATGCACTGCAGATCACTGAATCACCCTCCTGCCTGCTTGAAAGTATATTTGAAAACGTACACCAGGAATGGCCTGCAGTCAGATATAGGCTTGGCTAGACTAGAAATCAGCGGATATATATGTAGGAGACTGTATATATATTTTATGCACTGCATATCACTGAATCACCTGCCTGCCTGCCTGAACGTATGTTTGAAAACGTACACCAGCAATGGCCTGCAGTCAGATATAGGCTTGGCTATAATGGAATGCAGTGGATATGTATATGTAGGAGACTGTATATATATTTAATACACTGCAGATCACTGAATCACCTGCCTGCCTGCCTGAAAGTATATTTGAAAACGTACACCAGCAATGGCCTGCAGTCAGATATAGGCTTGGCTAGACTAGAATGCAGTGGATATATATATGAAGGAGACTGTATATATATTTAATGCACTGCAAATCACTAAATCACCTGCCTGCCTGAAAGTATATTTGAAAACGTACACCGGGAATGGCCTGCAGTCAGATATAGGCTTGGCTAGACTATAATGCAGTGGATATATATATGTAGGAGACTGTATATATATTTAATGCACTGCAGATCACTGAATCACCTACCTGCCTGCCTGAAAGTATATTTGAAAATGTACACCAGGAATGGCCTGCAGTCAGATATAGGCTTGGCTAGACTAGAATGCAGTGAATATATATATTTGTAGGAGACTTTATATATATTGTATGCACTGCAGATCACTGAATCACCTGCCTGCCTGAAAGTATATTTGAAAATGTACACCAGCAAAGGCCTGCAGTCAGGTATAGGCTTGGCTAGACTGGAATGCAGTGGATATATATATGTAGGAGACTGTATATATATTTAATGCACTGCAGATCACTGAATCGCCTGCCTGCCTGCCTGCCTGAATGTATATTTGAAAACATACACCAGCAATGTCCTGCAGTCAGATATAGGCTTGGCTAGACTGGAATGCAGTGGATATATATATGTAGGAGACATATATATATATATATACATATATATAATGCACTGCAGATCACTGAATCACCTGCTTGCCTGTCTGAAAATATATTTGAAAACATACACCAGGAATAGCCTGCAGTCAGATATAGACTTGGCTAGACTAGAATGTAGTGGATATATATATATGAAGAAGACTGTATATATATTTAATGCACTGCAGATCACTGAATCACCCTCCTGCCTGCTTGAAAGTATATTTGAAAACGTACACCAGGAATGGCCTGCAGTCAGATATAGGCTTGGCTAGACTAGAAATCAGCGGATATATATGTAGGAGACTGTATATATATTTAATGCACTGCAGATCACTGAATCTTCTGCCTGCCTGAAAGTATATTTGAAAACGTACACCAGGAATGGCCTGCAGTTAGATATAGGCTTGACTAGACTGGAATGCAGAGTGGATATATATATATATATATATATATATATATATATATATATATATATATATATATATATATGAGACTGTATACAGTGGGGACGGAGAGTATTCAGACCCCCTTAAATTTTTCAATCTGTTATATTGCAGCCATTTGCTAAAATCATTTAAGTTCATTTTTTTCCTCATTAATGTACACACAGCACCCCATATTGACAGAAAAACCCAGAATTGTTGACATTTTTGCAGATTTATTAAAAAAGAAAAACTGAAATATCACATCGTCCTAAGTATTCAGACCCTTTGCTCAGTATTTATTAGAAGCACCCTTTTGATCTAATACAGCCATGAGTCTTTTTTGGGAAAGATGCAACAAGTTTTTTACACCTGGATTTGGGGATCCAATGCCATTCCTCCTTGCAGATCCTTTCCAGTTCTGTCAGGTTGGATGGTAAACATTGGTGGACAGCCATTTTTAGGTCTCTTCAGAGATGCTCAATTGGGTTTAAGTCAGGACTCTGGCTGGGCCATTCAAGAACAGTCACAGAGTTGTTGTGAAGCCGTTATTTTAGCTGTGTGCTTAGGGTCATTGTCTTGTTGGAAGGTAAACCTTCGGCCCAGTCTGAGGTCCTGAGCACTGTGGAGAAGGTTTCGTCCAGGATATCCCTGCACTTTGCCGCATTCATCTTTCCCTCAATTGCAACCAGTCATCCTGTCCCTGCAGCTGAAAAACACTCCCACAGCATGATGCTGCCACCACCAAGCTTCACTGTTGGGACTGTATTGGACAGGTGATGAGCAGTGCCTGGTTTTCTCCACACATACCGCTTGGAATTAAGGCTAAAAAGTTCTATCTTGGTCTCATCAGACCAAAGAATCTTATTTCTCACCATCTTGGAGTCCTTCAGGTGTTTTTTAGCAAACTCCATGCGGGCTTTCATGTGTCATGCACTGAAGAGAGGCTTCCGTCGGGCCACTCTGCCATAAAGCCCTGACTGGTGGAGGGCTGCAGTGATGGTTGACTTTCTACAACTTTCTCCCATCACCCGACTGCATCTCTGGAGCTCAGCCACAGTGATCTTTGGGTTCTTCTTTACCTCTCTCACCAAGGCTCTTCTCCCCCGATAGCTCAGTTTGGATGGACGACCAGCTCTAAGAAGGGTTCTGGTCATCCCAAACTTCTTCCATTTAAGGATTATGGAGGCCACTGTACTCTTAGGAACCTTAAGTGCAGCAGAAATTTTTTGTAACCTTGGCCAGATCTGTGCCTTGCCACAATTCTGTCTCTGAGCTCTTCAGGCAGTTCCTTTGACTTCATGATTCTCATTTGCTCTGACATGCACTGTGAACTGTAAGGTCATATATAGACAGGTGTGTGGCTTTCCTAATCAAGTCCAATCAGTATAATGAAACACAGCTGGACTCAAATGAAGGTGTAAAACCATCTCAAGGATGATCAGAAGAAATGTACAGCACCTGAGTTAAATATATGAGTGTCACAGCAAAGGGTCTAAATACTTAGGACCATGTGATATTTCAGTTTTTCTTTTTTAATAAATCTGAAAAAATGTCAACAATTCTGTGTTTTTTCTGTCAATATGGGGTGCTGTGTGTATATTAATGAGGAAAAAAAATGAACTTAAATGATTTTAGCAAATGGCTGCAATATAACAAAGAGTGAAAAATTTAAGGGGGTCTGAATACTTTCCGTCCCCACTGTATATATTTAATGCACTGCAGATCACTGAATCAACTGCCGACCTGCCTGAAAGTGTATTTGAAAATGTACACCAGCAATGGCCTGCAGTCAGATATAGGCTTGGCTAGACTAGAATGCAGTGGATATATATGTAGGTGACTGTATATATATATATATATATATATATATATATATATATATATATATATATATTATAAACTGCAGATCACTGAATCACCTGCCTGCGTGCCTGAAAGTGTATTTGAAAACGCACATCAGGAATGGTGTGCAGTCAGATATAGGCTTGGCTAGACTAGAATGCAATGGATATATATGTAGGAGACTGTATATAAAAGAAGTACTATGTGGACAGTGTCAGTAGTTCTTTTTTTTTTACAATTCTTTTTGTTCAAAATTTTTTTGGGGGCCACTGGATGGTGTCAGTAGAACAATGGACAGTGTCAGAATTGTTGTGTTTTTGTTATTTTTTACAATTTATGTTTGCATTACATTTTTTACAATGATTGGGGGGGGGGGGTGGACAGTGACAGTAGGGCAGTGGACGGTGTCAGCAGTTTTTTGTTTTTATTATTTTACTATCTCTTATTTTTTATCCTTTTTTTATCTTTTTTTTTTTCACAGTGCTTCTGGATAAGGGGTGGGAGGAGGGTTATGGGGCAGTGGACTGTCAGTAGGGCAGTGGACAGTGTCAGTAGAGCAGTGGATGGTGTCAATCGTTTTTTCATTTCTATGTATTTCTTTTACAATTTAATTTGTTTTTCATTTTTTTTTTAAATGTTTTTTGGGGGGAAGGGGTTGGGACTGTGGATAGTGTCAGTAGGGTGGGCAGAGGGCGATGGTGTTAGTAGTTTTTTATTTTATATTCTTTTGTTACCCATTTTTATCATTTATTTACATTTTTTTTGTAATATTTATTGGATTTTTTTTATATATCAGTTGGGGGCTTTGGTGACATCTCCCCTTTGAGACAGAGAAAGAGACTGAGGACACAGATTCCCCAGTCCCTTTCTCAGGATTGTTCGTTCATAAACTGGAGCAGAGTAACACACAGGTTACTCTGCTCAGTTATTACAGGACATAGAGAGCGTCCAGTAGCAATCGCTCTCTGTGTCCAATTCAGAAAAGGAAGGGGTCGGTAAATGACATATTTACAGGGCCCTTCCTCTGCTCTCCATCCTGACACATCCCCCACAGCAGCTGGGACAGGAGAGGAGGAGAAGTGGCTGTCTAAAAAGCCATGCAGGGAGATCGGTGCTTGCAATTGTCCCTGTCACACCGATCATCGTCCCGATCAAGGGACAATAATCCATGTGTGCAGTGTGGGTCACAGTGGGCCACCCTTCTTGATGGCTCATGTGCAGTGAACATCCTGCACACATGGATGATGCGCCACTGTATAGGTGTGTTCTGATAACTTTGCTCTAGTGATCTTTGGTACATTTCTGTGAACCTACTTTAATTATACATTTTTTATACCATTTATTGAGGAACAATCCCATCATCCCATCCCATCATTCCTGGTATATAGATGTGTAGTCCTAGCTTGCTAAGAATTGTTGACTGGGCACAGACGATACGATATTGTCAGGGCTGGGCTCAGCCCTTCCTCGTCATAGCTGGCCACTCAGCTGACGGCTAATTGCCAGCTCCTTTCTCTCCACAGTGACTCACCTGTTGATGATATTCTGCTCGTCAGTCCTGCCTACTTAAGCCGTCCAGCCCAGATGATCTCTGCATTTGCCTTGGTCAACATCAGAGAGACTTTCCTCCTGCGCTCCTGTTAAAGACTTGCTTGGCTGACATTCCTTCTGGCTCCAGATCCTGCTTGGTATTCTACTGCGCTCATCTCTGGCTCCCTGACATTTTGGCTTGTCTGGCTATCCGTTCCGGTTCCTGAACTCTGGCTATGTTTTGAATATGTTTACTTGGTTTACCTTTTTATTATTATTATTACACAAGTGTGATTTAACTGTACTTCTGTCTCAGTCTGATTCATGGTTTCTGACAGTAGGCAAAGGCCATGAATTCAGAAGATGCAGTCAATCTACTTGTTGGCAATATTTTTTACAGATTGGATGAGCAGGATCACCGCACCATTTGCCATGGCGTTACAAATGCTCCTGAGTCGCATGGCTCACCTGGAATCTCCCACTGTGGCTGCTCTGGTACAACCTGTGTTGCAGGCCATCCCTGCTGCTGCTCCAGTCTCTATGCAGGCACCCGCCTGGAGTATTACCTCTATAAGGTAAGGCTCTGCTTCCCCAGCAATTTGGGGTCGATCTAGTCCAATGCAGAGGGTTTTTCAACCAGAATGAGATATACTTTAAGATGCTGCCCCAGCCGTTTCCCATGGACAGAAGCAAAGTAGGTTTTGTGATATCTTTGCTTTTTGAGAGAGCCTTGGCCTGGGCAAACCTTCTATGGGAGATGCAAAAACCTGTTCTCTTGAGTTACCCAGAGTTTGTGACTTCTTTTAAAAGGGTATTTGATGTTCCCACATGCTCCACTTCTGCTGCCAAGTGCCTCATGTCCATCAAACAGACTATGAGGACTGTTGCCGATTACACCATTGAATTCCGTACTCTCTGGCAGCAGAGGTTGCTGGGAACAATGAGGCCCTCGTGGCTGCTTTTTCTCATGGTCTCTCAGATAACATTGAGGATGAGATAGCAGCCCTAGATATACCACTGAGCTGGAGAAGTTGATCACAATTGCCATCCTCATTGACTCCAGACTCAGAGAAAGACTCCCTTTTAAGGAGCGCTTGTGGAAGCTTCCTGTACATTTGTCTCTGAACTTTGCAGTCCCACCCTTGCCTCCCTCACCTCCCATTCCTCCTGGTACCGAGTCATTCAGTGAAGATGAACCCATGCACTCGGCTTCACGCGTCTCTCTGAGGATGAGAGAACCCTTAGGATGAGGAATAGATTGTGCCTTTATTGTGGCCAGGCAGGTCACTTTTTGAAGTCTTGTCCTACCCATCCAGGGAACACCCGAACCTTGAGGCCCTGTCATGGACAGACCTTAGGTGGCGTTGTTTCGTCCCCAGTTATCCAGAAGGATAAGCCCCTGGTTTTGGTTACCCTTTCTTGAGCTGAGTCGTCCGTCAAGATACAGACTCTAATCGACTCTGGGGCTGCAGGCCTGTTCATTGATGCTGCCTTTGTATCAAAGTACTCAATTCCACTGCAGCTGCATGACATTCCACTTGCCATTGAGGCTCTTGATGGGAGACCTCTATAGCCTGCCCATGTGACTCATGAAACTGTTCCGTTGTCGTAGGGGCTCTTCACCATGAGATAATCCAATTCCAAGTTATTTCCTCACCTAAGTTTCCACTGGTTATTAGTTATCCTTGGTTACAGAAGCAGAACCCCTCTTTTGATTGGCTCCGTGCTGAGGTTCTCTCCTGGTCGCCACAGTGCAGTAATACAGTAAGTAATGCTTCCAGAAGGTAGCCAAGGTCCAATGCACCTCTTAACTCTCCTCCTTGCCGGAGGAGTACCGCTATTTTAGATGTCTTTGACAAAGGTCAAGCAGGTAATTTGCCTCCACACCGGTCGTATGATTGCACAATATAGAGCCATGGAGGAGTATGTTGCAGACGCAACATGCAGACACCATGTTGGTGGACAGTGACAGTAGGGCAGTGGATGGTGTCAGCAGTTTTTCGTTTTTATTATTTTATTATCTATTATTTTTTACCCAAAATTTCCAAGCGGCTCCTTGGGAGGTAGCGCTACATTTGTTTACATTTTTTGTAAAAAAAGATGTTAAATAATGAGACTAATTACATGACTTTTTTGCACAAAAATAGATCCTGGGCAGTTGAAAGGAGCTTTGGTAACCCTTAGTAGCCATTTAAAACCCATTAGACTTTTAAAAACCATCTTATATTATTGAATGCAATGCATTTTACCGGAATGGAAGGACTATACTCAAAATGTCCAGCTTTTCAAAGAATTCCAGGTTCACACTGGTCCGACATGCACTCCCGACTTCAAGAGCACAAGTCGCAGGACATGTCAAAATAAATAGTTCCCTATGAGAGCCGTCTTAACTGGTCCAAATTGTGTCGGTCCGACTTTAAAAATGATTCCTGCACTACTTTGGTCTGACTTGGGCACGATTTTAGCCAATTGATTTGAATCACATTTAAGTCGAATAATCATCTTAACTGATTTGATTGGGGCATGCGACTTGTGCTGTGAGGCTCTTGAGGGTAAACCCCATGCCAAAATTGAAAAAAAAAATGGCGTGGGGTCCCTGCCCAAGACCATGCCAGACCCTTATGTGAGCATGCAGCTGGGCAGGTCAGGAAAGGGGGTGGGGGGTGAGCCCCCTCCAGGACCATACTAGGCCACATGCCCTCAACCTGGGGGGTGGGTGTTTTGTCCTCATGTTTAAGGGTCACTGCTATGTCTCCGTGTGATGTCCCCCAGAAGGCCATGCCCCATGGCTATATAAGAATTAGCAGACACTGGACCTGACATAACAGTGAGAGCTATCGTCGTAGGAAGACCGAGTCGGCTGAGGAAGAAGTCATCGGCAGAGGGGGAAAGCGGAGGGAGAAAAAGCAGAGGGAGAAGAAGAACCAGAGGGAGAAGAACTGGGAGAAGCAAAGGGAGAAGAATGGAGGAAGAAGGCATGGAGCTACAATGGAGGACATTCTTCATTCTTAATAAAGGAATTTTCCAAAACTGTCTCTTGTTTTTTTTGTAACACTACACTTTTTTGGGTGAATGGGTAGGGGTACGAAGTACCCCATACTCATTTACATAGGGGGCTGGGATCTGGGGACCCCCTTCTTAAAGGGGGCTTCCAGATTCCGATAAGCCCCATGCCCGCACAACCCCCCTGACCCCCACAACTATGGGCCATGGTTGTCGGGAAGAGGCCCTTGTCCCATCAACATGGGGACAAGGTGCTTTGGGGTGGGCGGTGCCCCCCCATGTTGAGGGCATGTGGCCTGGTATGGTCCAGGAGGGGGGCGCTCACTGGATTTTGAGGGGGCCCCATGCCATTTTTATTTACATTTTGGTGTGGGGGTTTTCCTTAAAATTCATACCAGACCCTTCTGTCTGGTATGGCCTTGGGGGGGCCCCACATGTTTTTTTTTTCAATGGAGTTCCCCCTCAAGATGCATATCAGACTCAAAGTCGGATGCCGTTCATTGAAGTCGCATGGAATTCGGACATTAAGTCGCAGGGCAAAGGAACTGTGTGAACATAGCCCAAAACTCTCATTTATATCAAGGATTTAGTTCTTACCTAACATTTTTTTAGAAAAAAACAAATAATTGACAACATACAACTGGTCTCTGTCTCCATAATGGGTTCCTCACCTTCTCCCACCTGGATGCAGAGGAGAGATCTGTGATTTAGCTACCTGGGCTCCTCCAGAGATCACAATGTAATGACACATGCTGCTACTAATTGGATAAAATATGCAGGTTCACCCTGTGCTTTACCATAACATTTTCCGTTGTTATTGGGAGTATTTGGATACTACAGTACTGAAAAAACATCTAGATTAAATATATATATATTGATGAGCCATTACTAAGGCTGGGCGAACAGTTTGGCCCAAGCATGGGTTCAGGCTGAACATTGACTGTATGCTCTATTCAGAGAACACCCGAATTTGAAGGGTGTTCAGCGGGCATTTGCGCATTCTGCGCCGTGATTTGGCAAAGCCAATAAGGGCACAGTAAAAACTGGTCGTTAAGGAGTGGGGCTGGGAAGCTGGCCTCTGTGTCCTTAACAACCGATGTGTTATCAGCTGCCAATGGTCTTCCTCACAGACAGCTGAATAAAAAATAAATTTGCAGGTAAAAAAATTGTAAAAAAACAAAACAAATGCTATATATGAGGTAAGTGCCACTTGGCAATAGAGGGGTTAATGTGTTCACTAACTCACCAAAGTATGGTGTGGTGCTATTGCTTAAATAGACTAAACAAAAAAGTTACTGCTGTATAGTACAGACTGTGGAATAGTAGGCAGTATTAGTCAACCAAGCAGTGTAATGTATAAACAAGTTTATTGAGTCTAGTTAAAAAATTATGTGGAATTCCAAAAAAACCTTCCAAAGATTGAGCAACACAAAAACATACATTTAACATGAATAAAAATAATCCGTATTGTTACAAGTGGCAGCTGGTGTTTTCTTTGGGGGGCGGGCTGTTTGCAGGGCAGTCTGGCACTTACCCCATCATGGCGGGTGGCAGGCAGCATGGTGCAGCGACTCAGGTCTGAGTCCCCCATGGCGGCTTCCAGCTCCTCAACCTCCTCCTCCTCCTAGGTGTCCAATAGGATCGCCTGTCCATTCAGGCAAATTGGGTGACCTTTGTCAAAACCCGCTTCCTAAATGACCGGGAGGAGGATCAGCATTACAACAGCAAATATTGATTAGCTGTTGTAACACACCTGGGTGGGCTCGGAGTGCACTCTCTGCAACCCGAGTCCACCCTATATTGAAGGCTATTAGAGCCTCTGGCTCTAATCGGTGCTTCAAATAAACACCCCCTCCCCATTGGAATCTATGCACTGGTGTCCTGAAAGGGGCCGGACGCATGGATAGGGGAGGCGGCGATGGACAGGGGGGACTAGCCGCCCCTGATTGTTACCCTATGGGGAATGGGGGACACAATGGGGTAGAGTTACTAAGACTGGAGCACTCAAAATCTGGTACATGGTAGCCAATCAGCTTCTAACGTCAGCTGATTGATTTCTATGGAGAGTTGAGATTTTGCACGCTCCAGTTTTAGTAAATAACCCCCAATGTATTTCCAAAAAGGGTTAGATGGCTGGTGTAAATGCTTGTATTAGTAAACCAGTATTGGCTAACAAAATTTAGGTACAACAGACTGTGAGCAATCTAGATATTGGGTCAGCACAGCGCTGAGTGTTTATAGTAAGCCGTTGTGTAAAGCTGGTTTTAAAGAAAGATAACCATAGTTCTTGAATGAGTCCCCTCACTTGATGTGAGTCTATTGCTGTGATGACTGTGACAAGCAGCTGTTCCTTGGGTGGAGGGTTTTAAAGGATGTCTTTTAATCCAATAGTGAGCAGTATCTAGACCACAATGTGTAAATAATCCCTTGAAGGTTTACCACAGATGCAACGCCAAACAGTAAGGCTACTTTCACACTGAGGCACTTTACAGGTGCTATAGCACTAAAAATAGCCCCTGTAAAGTGCTTCTCCTGTCATTCCAGTGTGAAAGCCCGAGTCCTTTCACACTGGAGCGGTGCGCTGGCAGGATGCTAAAAGAAGTCCTGCAAGCAGCATCTTTGAGGTGCTTTAGGAGTGGTGTATACACCACTCCTAAAGCGCCACCGCCCATTGAAATCAATGGGCAGTGCCGTCGAAGCTTTGCGGGCACCTTAACACTTTTTCGGCCGCTAGCGGGGGTTAAAACACCCGGCTAGCAGCCGAAAAGCACAGCTAAAACAACGGTAAAGCGGCGATTTACCGCCGACGCCATAGCGCCTCAGTGTGAAAGTGTCCTTAGAGCCCTTTCATACTACCAGTGTGGGGGCATCGGCAATAAAGCGCCGCTAGTTTTAGCGGCACTTTACCGTAGTTTTAGAAATGCTTTTTGGCCGCTAGAGGGGCGCTTTAAAGCCCTGCTAGCGGCCGAATGAAGAGTTAAAAGTGCCCGCAATGAGCTGCTGCCGAGGTGCTTTGCAGGTGCTTCGGTGGCGTTGCCCATTGATTTCAATGGGCAGAGGAGCTTTAGGAGTGGAGTATACTCCATTCCTAAAGCGCCCCTTTAAAGAAGCTGCTTGCAGGACTTTTTTAGACGTCCTGCCAGTGCAGCGCCCCCAGTGTGAAAGCACTCGTGCTTTCACACTGGGATTGCAGATAAGACATTTTTCAGGCGCTTTACAGGCGCTATTTTTAGCGCTAAAGCCCCTGAAAAACACCTCCAGTGTGAAAGGGTTCTAATGCTAAAGCAACAGGCAATAGATAATGTAGCAGCAGAAGATCAAATATTGCTAAAGGTAGTGTAGAGCTGCAGAATCTACCATTGTAACAGTTTCTTGCTTACTGCTTCTCTGTTAAAGTAATCCACTGTGATGTTAATTTACTAGTGTTCAGTATTCTTTATAGCAGTATCTTTGGATTTCTATGTAGCCATAGTGCAACAGATTTTATAGCTTGCTGATAATTTAAAAGTCCAAACTAAAAGTTTATGAGATGCGTGAGTGTTAAAAGCAAAGCAGGAAGATAGCAAAGCAAGCAGTTTCACGGGATATAACTCGACCCTAAGGTGTACATTGTGGGTGCGGGAAACGCATGCTCAAAAAGACTATGTGGTTTCCATACAGCCACGTTTTAAAAAAAAGTGCACTGCCTTTTTTGTGCATTTCACACAGCACAGCAGCCCATTCAAATGATTGGGCTGCAGTGCCTGAGCAAACACGGAACGCATGACCCGCACTAGTGTGAACCGAGCCTTATGCCCCGTACACACGGTCGGACTTTGTTCGGACATTCCGACAACAAAATCCTAGGATTTTTTCAGATGGATGTTGGCTCAAACTTGTCTTGCATACACACGGTCACACAAAGTTGTCGGAAAATCCGATCGTTCTAAACGCGGTGACGTAAAACATGTACGTCGGGACTATAAATGGGGCAGTGGCCAATAGCTTTCATCTCTTTATTTATTCTGTGCATGCGTGGCACTTTGTCCGTCGGAATTGTGTACATGCGATCGGAATTTCCGACAACAGATTTTGTTGTCGGAAAATTTTATATCCTGCTCTCAAACTTTGTGTGTCGGAAAACCCAATGGAAAATGTGTGATGGAGCCTACACACAGTCGGAATTTCCGACAACAAGGTCCTATCACACATTTTCCGTCGGAAAATCCGACCGTGTGTACGCGGCATTATGCCGCGTACACACGGTCGGACTTCTTTTCGTCTACAAAAGTCCGACAGACGCCGACAGACTAAAGCTGGCTGACAATCCGATCGTGTGTGGGCTTCCCCGGACTTTCAGCGGACTTTCACCTGACTTTTCCAGCCGCAAATCTGACGGACTTTAGATTTGAAACCCACGCTAGGGCAGCTATTGGCTACTGGCTATCAACTTACTTATTTTAGTCTGGTGTACGTCATCATGTACGAATCCATCGGACTTTTGTGTGATCGTATGTAGGCAAGTCCGTTCGTAAGAAAGTCTGCCGCAAGTCCACCAAAAGTCTGACAAAAGTCAGTCGAAAGTCTGTCGGACAGGCTGTCGGACTTTTGTAGCCGAAAAGTCCGATTGTGTGTACGCGGCATTAGTGTGTATCAGGTTGGAAAATGATAAACCCACTAAAAATCATTCATTTTATACACAGGAGGCTCTGTTGGCTCTGAAGGAGCAGTGAGCTCTGAGCGCGTAGCCTCTATTGTCTCTCAGTCTGTTCCTGTATGTGCCTGTCCATCCGGTGACATTGTTCCAGGCTGGTTTCATTTCCTGGTGGCCATAGGATGGCTATGGAGCCTGCAACTGGATGAAACATCTCCATGGGCAGCGCTATACTGAAGGACTGATTGGGACAAGAATTCTCCCCTCCTACTTCAACCATTGAGCTTGCCATTGACTTGCATTGTAGGGTCCATCCCCACAACATCTACCATGGACCAGATCCCCATGGTATCCAAGAGATGCCACCTGGCATTCTCTAATCAGGCAAAGGAATTGCAAGCTATATGTCGTTCAACCCTTACTCCAAATTTGGTTGGACATATCATCCTCAGTCAGTAGCAGCTGGAGGTAATTTTTTTTGGGGGGGCGGGAAACAGTCCTCAGGCAGCTGCTCCCCCGGTCGGGTTGGTTGGTCGGTCGGTGCACTTACCCCATCCATGGCGGGCAATCACTGTGGTTTCCCCTGCTCTCCTCCACAGGCATCACGGCGGCAGGCATAACAAGCAGCTTCTCCTTCCCTTGCTCGGCAGCTTCCGTCTCCTCCTCGGCGGCCAATCAGAATGCTTCCAGGTCTCAGACCCCGCTTCCTGATTGGCGGAGAGGAGATTCAGTGTGAGAATAGTGAATATTCATTCGCTATTGTCACACACCTTGGTTGCCCACCCTATTTTGAAGCCTTTTACAGCCTCTGGCTCTAATCAGTGCTTCAAAAAAACATCCCCCACATTGGAATTCATGCGTCCGGCATCCTGAAAGGGGCCAGATGCATGGATGGAAATCGAATTTTCGGATTTCCATATTTCACATTTGCAAATTTTAAAATTTTTCGAATTTTAAAATTTTCAAATTTTTTGAATTTTAAAATTTTAAAATTTTTCAAATTTTCAAATTTTCAAATTTCGAATTTCAAATTTTGAATTTCTGAATTTTCAAATTTCCAAATTTTGAATTTTCGAATTTAAAATTTCCAAATTTTCAAATTTCTGAATTTTGGAAATTCAAAAATTCGAAAATCGGAAAATTCAAAAATCTGAAAAAAGAAAGGAAATCAGTAAAATTCTAAATAATAACTAACCAATAATAACAAACTATTAAATTATAGGTATTGGAATTTCCTTTCAAATTTGGCTGTTTGTGAACGTAACGAATACAAATTTATTTGAAGTTACGAATTATCCGAAATAACGAATGCTGCATCTAAACAAATGGAACTGAACAAATTATTAATAAATAATAAAAAGGTTTTATTATTATTATTGTTATTTAGTATTATTAGATTGTTACATTCCATTTGTTTAGATACGGTATTCGATATTTCAGATAATTCGTAACTTTGGATAAATTCTTACTCGTTACGTTCCCTAACATCCAAATTTGAAAGGAAATTCCAATACCTATAATTTAATATCTATTATTAGTTAGTTATTATTTCAGATTTTCGGGTTTTTGAATTTTTAGATTTTCATTCTTTTGAATTTTCAGATTTTCATTCTTATTTTTGGATTTTCAAATTTCCAAATTTTTGAATTTTCATATTTATGAAATTTCGAATTTTCGAATTTCCTAATTTCAAATTTCCAAATTTCCGAATTCAAATTTTTCAATTTCCAAAATTTTCCAATTTCCAATTTCCGAATTTCCAAATTTTCCAATTTCTGCATTTCGAATTTCCGAATTTCTGAATTTTGAATTTCCAAATTTTGAATTTCCGAAATTTCGAATTTTGAAAATTTGAAATTCGGAAATTTCAGAAATTAAAAATTTCTGAAATTCGAAAAATTCGGAAATTTGGAAATTTCGGAATTAATGAATTTGTCAAAATTTGTTAAAAAACGAATTTGGAACTAAACAAATTGCACATGTCTACTGTTGGGGCGCCTTCAGGACTGGAGTTGAGAAACACTGGCGTACACCATACTCCCAAGCATATATCCGTACCCTAATCCAAAGCCTCCTGATCCTCTGATGGCCTCCCCTTTCCTCGCTCCCCATGCGCGCTCACGAGCGCGCAACGGGGAGATTCTGTGTTGGCTGTGTCCCTTGGACACAGCCAATCACAGATCGCTGTAAACGGCCAATCACAGCGGCTGTTTACAGCGCGATCGCTGCCTCCAATGAGAGATGATCTGAAATGTAAACAATTGAGATCAGCTCTCATTGCCGGCTCTCTCTCCTCACACAGAGACAGCGTGTGAGGAGAGAGAGATCTGTCAGCGATCTGTGAGTGTTTACTCTGCATTTTACTGTGCCTACAGTGCCCACAGTGCCCATCATTACAGTGCCCATCATTACAGTGCCCCATCAGTACAGTGCCCCATCAGTACAGTGCCAATCGGTGCCCACCTGTGCCAATCGGTGCCCACCTGTCTGCCCAGCGGTGATCAGTGTCCAGTTGCACATCTGCACAATCAGTGCCTACCTGTGCCACCTCATCAGTGCCCACCTGTGCCAATCAGTGCCCATCTGTTCAATCAGTGCACATCTGTGCCGCCTCATCAGTGCCCATCTGTGCTGCTCCATCTCTGCTGCCCCATCTGTGCCGCTCCATCTGTGCCGCCCCATCTGTGCCGCTCCATCTGTGCCGCCCCATCTGTGCCGTCCCATCAGTGCCCAGCTGTGCCACCTCATCAGTGCACATCTGTGCCACCTCATCAGTGCAACCCAGTGCCACCTCATCAGTGCACATCTGCACATCTGTTCCACCTCATTAGTGCAATCTGTTCCACCTCATCAGTGCACATCTGTTCCACCTCATCAGTGCCCCTCTGTGCCACCTCAGTGCCCATCTGTGCTCATCAGTGCCCACCTGTGCCACCTTATCAGTGCCCACCAGTGCCACCTCATCAGTGCACATCTGCACATCTTTTCCACCTCATTAGTGCACATCTGTTCCACCTCATCAGTGCACATCTGTTCCACCTCATCAGTGCCCCTCTGTGCCATCTCAGTGCCCATCTGTGCTCATCAGTGCCACCTCATCAGTGCCCATCAGTGCAGGCTTAGCAACCATGTCCAAAAGAAGCTTTTCCACCGAGGAGGCGTACCAAATACTGTCCCAGGCCGACGAGAGCAACGGGGAGTCCTCTTTTTCGGATTCCCTTTCCGACTCCGATTCTGAGTCGGACATAAATTATGAGTCAGTCCTCAGTAGTGGAACACTGAGTGACTCAGAGGAGGTAGAGATTCGGCCCGCCAAACGAAGGCGTTCTAGTGGGGAGGCAGTGGCATCTACCAGCACCGCAGTGCCATCCACCAGCACCGCAGTCCCATCCACCAGCACGGCAGTCCCATCCACCAGCACGGCAGTCCCATCCACCAGCACCGCAGTCCCATCCACCAGCACCGCAGTGCCATCCACCAGCACCGCAGTGCCTCGGCAAGAAAGGCCAAGGACCCAAGCCAGCCTTCCCTATGCCCTGCAGAACCCCTTGTGGCTTCCTCCTAATTCAGGAGAAGCCAACATTCCCCCTTTCACTGCCCAGCCAGAAGCCCAGGTGAACACGGATTTATTTATTTTTTACAGAGGACATGCTGTCAAATATTGTGGCCCAGTGCAACCTTTATGCACAGCAATTCATTTCGAATAATCCAACGTCCTACTATGCCCGTCCCTATGAGTGGAGAGACCTATCGGTGGAGGAGTTGAAAGTTTTTTTAGGGCTCACATTTAACATGGGACTCACAAAAAAAAACACTTTGCTGTCCTATTGGTCAACCCACCCCCTCCAACACATGCCAGTATACTCCAAGGTAATGCCCAGAAACAGATACCTCATGATATTGAGGTTTCTTCATTTCAACGACAATACCCAGTGCCCTCCCCGAAATGACCCAAACTATGACAGACTTTTCAAAATTCGGCCACTTTTAAATTATTTTTCTGCATTATTCCCCCTGCTGTTTACCCCGGACAAAAACATATGTGTGGATGAGTCCCTTGTTAAGTTTAGTGGCAGGCTTAAAATAAAACAATATATTCCCAGTAAAAGGGCCCACTATGGGGTGAAGGTATACAAATGATGTGACCGAGTCACAGGTTACTTGTATGCCTTCAAAGTGTACGAAGGAAAGGACACCCAGCTGCAACCCCCTAATTGCCCAGACTACTTGGGATCAAGCGGGAAAATTGTTTGGGACCTCACATACCCCCTACTGGAGAAAGGCTACCACCTGTATGTAGATAACTTCTACACATCTCTGCCCCTGTTCCACAACCTTCATCGGAAGAAGACGCCTGCATGTGGTACCGTTAAAACGAACCGGAAGGGCTTTCCTCAAAGTCTGGTCAATAAAAAATTGAGAAAAGGAGAAACGGCAAGTCTACGAAACAACGAGATTTTGGCAGTGAAGTGGAGAGACAAAAGAGATGTGTACATGTTGTCTTCAATCCACGATGATACCTTCATGGAAATCCCCAGAAGAAATGGCCCCATACAGAAACCTAAATGCATCTTTGATTATAATTTGTTTATGGGGGAGTCGACTTGAATGACCAGATGCTGGAACCGTACCTTGCTACAAGACGGACATACCATTGGTATAAGAAAGTCGCAATTTATTTTTTTCATTTGGCCATCTACAATTCATATGTCATTTATCGTAACTCCACCCAAAACCCCAAATGCTTCCTTGGTTACCAGGAGGAAGTTTTCCCTGCCCTTACATTCCCGAACGGCCCCCCAGAAAATATCCGATCAGATGTTCTAAGTCAACTCTCCGATCGCCACTTTCCCGATAAGATCCCTCCCAAACCAACAGGCCAACGACGGCAAAAAAAATGTAAGGTGTGTACCAGAGCAGGATTCAGAAGAGACACATCTTATTATTGTGCACAATGTCCTTCTGAACCAGGCCTCTGCGTAGGTGAATGTTTTTGTCGTTACCATACTTCACTAAATTTTTAGTGAAGTATGGTAAACGTAAGCCTCCCTTCCTGCAATTTACCCTCACACCCCTTATGCCACTGCCTCCTCTGTAACTGACCCTGGCTTGTTATTTGACCACGCTTCTGCCTAACGATTCTGTACATACCTCTGCCTGATCTGGAACTGACCCTGGACTGTTATTCGACCATGCTTCTGCCTAACGATTCTGCACATACCTCTGCCTGATCTGGAACTGACCCTGGACTGTTATTTGACCATGCTTCTGCCTAACAATTCTGTACATACATCTGCCTGATCTGGAACTGACCTTGGACTGTTTGACCATGATATTTGCCTGCCTCTTGGACTGATCTTGTACCCTGATACTGGACTAGTGGGATTCAACACAGGGGTCTTACATATGTGAGGGGCTCCAGAATTGTTTTTCTGGATGAAGAAAACAATTTTTTGTTTTCTCAATCCTAGATTAGGGTCTGGAGACTCGGAGGCTTCAAAGAGATTTGGGTGGGAGAAGCCTCTACCCCTGTCCCCATTCTGTCCTGAACGAGGCCCTACTTCTGCCTGTAGGACTTACTGCCGTCATGTCTCTGCCTGTCGCACTGACCACACCACATGGACCTGCCTACTACCAGGACCAATATTTTTGGCACTGTGGACAATATCTCTGCCTGCACTGACCCTGGACTTTATATGGACAGTAGGGATGAGCCGAACACCCCCCTGTTCGGTTCGCACCAGAACATGCGAACAGGAAAAAAATTCGTTTGAACACGCGAACGCCGTTAAAGTCTATGGGACACGAACATGAATAATCAAAAGTGCTAATTTTAAAGGCTAATATGCAAGTTATTGTCATAAAAAGTGTTTGGGGACCCGGGTCTTCCCCCAGGGGACATGAATCAATGCAAAAAAAAGTTTTAAAAACTGCCGTTTTTTCAGGAGCAGTGATTTTAATAATGCTTAAAGTCAAACAATAAAAGTGTAATATCCCTTTAAATTTCATACCTGGGGGGTGTCTATAGTATGCCTGTAAAGGGGCGCATGTTTCCTGTGTTTAGAACAGTCTGACAGCAAAATGACATTTTGAAGGAAAAAACACATTTAAAACTACCGCGGCTATTGCATTGCCGACAATACACATAGAAGTTCATTGATAAAAACGGCATGGGAATTCCCCACAGGGCAACCCCGAACCAAAATTAAAAAAAAAAAATGATGTGGGAGTCCCCCTAAATTCCATACAAGGCCCTTCAGGTCTGGTATGGATATTAAGGGGAACCCCAGCCAAAATTTAAAAAAAAAATTGACGTGGGGTTCCCCCTAAATTCCATACCAGACCCTTCAGGTCTGGTATGGATTTTAAGGGGAACCCCGCGCCAAAAAAAAAAAAAAAAAAACGGCATGGGGTCCCCCTAAAAATCCATACCAGACCCTTATCCGAGCACGCAACCTGGCAGGCCGCAGGAAAAGAGGGGGGGACGAGAGTGCGGCCCCCCCCCTCCTGAACCGTACCAGGCCACATGCCCTCAACATTGGGAGGGTGCTTTGGGGTAGCCCCCCAAAACACCTTGTCCCCATGTTGATGAAGACAAGGGCCTCATCCCCACAACCCTGGCCGGTGGTTGTGGGGGTCTGCGGGCGGGGGGCTTATCGGAATCTGGAAGCCCCCTTTAACAAGGGGACCCCCAGATCCCAGCCCCCCCCCTGTGTGAAATGGTAAGGGTACTTACCCCTACCATTTCACTAAAAAACTGTCAAAAATGTTAAAAATGACAAGAGACAGTTTTTGACAATTCCTTTATTTAAATGCTTCTTCTTTCTTCTTTCTTCCTTCATCTTCTTCTTCTTCTGGTTCTTCTGGCTCTTCTGGTTCTTCCTCCGGCGTTCTCGTCCAGCATCTTCTCCGCGGCGTCTTCTATCTTCTTCTCCTCGGGCCGCTCCGCACCCATGGCATGAGGGGGGAGGCTCCCGCTCTTCTCTTCATCTTCTTCTCTTCTTCATCTTCTTCTTCATCTTCTTCTTCTTCTTCTTCTTCTTCCTTCTTCTCTTCTTCCTGTCTTCTCCGGGCCGCTCCGCAGCCATGCTGTGGCATGGAGGGAGGCTCCCGCTGTGTGACGGCGTCTCTTCGTCTGACGGTTCTTAAATAACGGGGGGCGGGGCCACCCGGTGACCCCGCCCCCCTCTGATGCACGGTGACATGACGGGACTTCCCTGTGGCATTCCCCGTGACGTCACAGGGAAGTCCCTCAAGTCACCGTGCGTCAGAGGGGGGCGGGGTCACCGGATGGCCCCGCCCCCCGTTATTTAAGAACCGTCAGACGAAGAGACGCCGTCACACAGCGGGAGCCTCCCTCCATGCCACAGCATGGCTGCGGAGCGGCCCGGAGAAGACAGGAAGAAGAGAAGAAGGAAGAAGAAGAAGAAGAAGAAGAAGATGAAGAAGAAGAAGATGAAGAAGAAGATGAAGAAGAGAAGAGCGGGAGCCTCCCCCCTCATGCCATGGGTGCGGAGCGGCCCGAGGAGAAGAAGATAGAAGACGCCGCGGAGAAGATGCTGGACGAGAACGCCGGAGGAAGAACCAGAAGAGCCAGAAGAACCAGAAGAAGAAGAAGATGAAGGAAGAAAGAAGAAGCATTTAAATAAAGGAATTGTCAAAAACTGTCTCTTGTCATTTTTAACATTTTTGACAGTTTTTTAGTGAAATGGTAGGGGTAAGTACCCCCTTACCATTTCACACAGGGGGGGGGGCCGGGATCTGGGGGTCCCCTTGTTAAAGGGGGCTTCCAGATTCCGATAAGCCCCCCGCCCGCAGACCCCCACAACCACCGGCCACGGTTGTGAGGATGAGGCCCTTGTCCTCATCAACATGGGGACAAGGTGTTTTGGGGGGCTACCCCAAAGCACCCTCCCAATGTTGAGGGCATGTGGCCTGGTACGGTTCAGGAGGGGGGGGGGGCCGCACTCTCGTCCCCCCCTCTTTTCCTGCGGCCTGCCAGGTTGCGTGCTCGGATAAGGGTCTGGTATGGATTTTTAGGGGGACCCCATGCCGTTTTTTTTTTTTTTTTTTTGGCGCGGGGTTCCCCTTAAAATCCATACCAGACCTGAAGGGTCTGGTATGGAATTTAGGGGGAACCCCACGTCAATTTTTTTTTTAAATTTTGGCTGGGGTTCCCCTTAATATCCATACCAGACCTGAAGGGCCTTGTATGGAATTTAGGGGGACCCCCACATCATTTTTTTTTTTTTATTTTGGTTCGGGTTGCCCTGTGGGGAATTCCCATGCCGTTTTTATCAATGAACTTCTATGTGTATTGTCAGCAATGCAATAGCCGCGGTAGTTTTAAATGAGTTTTTTCCTTCCAAATGTCATTTTGCTGTCAGACTGTTCTAAACACAGGAAACATGCGCCCCTTTACAGGCATACTATAGACACCCCCCAGGTACGAAATTTAAAGGGATATTACACTTTTATTGTTTGACTTTAAGCATTAATAAAATCACTGCTCCTGAAAAAACGTCCGTTTTTAAAACTTTTTTTTGCATTGATCCATGTCCCCTGGGGCAGGACCCGGGTCCCCAAACACTTTTTATGACAATAACTTGCATATAAGCCTTTAAAATTAGCACTTTTGATTTCTCCCATAGACTTTTAAAGGGTGTTCCGCGGCATTCGAATTTGCCGCGAACACCCCAAATTGTTCGCTGTTCGGCGAACTTGCGAACAGCCAATGTTCGAGTAGAACATGAGTTCGACTCGAACTCGAAGCTCATCCCTAATGGACAGTAACCCTGCCCGCTGCCTGGACAATTGTGTTCGCCGCTGCTGACCAAGTCCCTGCCTGCTGCCTGGACCAGTGCTATCCTCCTGTGTACAACTGCGCTACTACAACCACAGGTAATCTTTTGTTTACGCTTTGCTCAGCATAATGTATTTTGGGGTGTAATTCTTGGTATGTGCATGCTATGTGTCCCTGGAACACCTGACGGTGTTCCTTGCATTTTGGATCTCTGTATGTGGCCAGGCTGTGTAGAAGTCTCACACATGTGGTATCGCCATACTCAGGAGGAGTAGCAGAATGTATTTTGGGGTGTCATTTTTGCTATCCAAATGCTATGTGTTGGAAATATCTTATAAACCGACAACTTTGTGTAAAAAAAATGCGTTTTCATTTTTTTTCCACATTTTTCAAAAACTTCTGGAAAAAAATGAACCCTTTCAAAAGACTCATTATGCCTCATAGATTATACATTGGGGTGTTAGCTTTCCAAAATGGGGTCATTTTGTGGGTGTTTCCATTGTCCCAGTGCTCCAGGGCCTTCAAAAGTGTAATAGGTGGTTGAGAAATGTGATGTGTAATTTATGCTCCTAGAACACCTGATGGTGCTCCATGCATGTTGGGCCTCTGTATGTGGCCAGGCAGTAAAAAAGTCCCACACATGTGGTATCGTAATACTCAGGAGGAGTAGCAGAATGTATTTTGGGGTGTCATTTTTGCTATCTAAATGCTATGTGTTGGAAATATCTTATAAACGGACAACTTTGTGTAAAAAAAAATGCGTTTTCATTTTTTTCCACATTTTCCAAAAACTTCTGGAAAAAAATAAAGCATTCAAAAGACTCATTATGCCTCATAGATTATATGTTGGGGTGTTAGCTTTCCAAAATGGGGTCATTTTGTGGGTGTTTCCATTGTCCTGGTGCTCCAGGGCCTTAAAAGGTGTAATAGGTGGTTGAGAAATGTGATGTGTAATTTATGCTCCTAGAACACCTGATGGTGCTCCATGCATGTTGGGCCTCTGTATGTGGCCAGGCAGTAAAAAAGTCCCACACATGTGGTATCGTAATACTCAGGAGGAGTAGCAGAATGTATTTTGGGGTGTCATTTTTGCTATCTAAATGCTATGTGTTGGAAATATCTTATAAACGGACAACTTTGTGTAAAAAAAAATGCGTTTTCATTTTTTTCCACATTTTCCAAAAACTTCTGGAAAAAAATAAAGCATTCAAAAGACTCATTATGCCTCATAGATTATACGTTGGGGTGTTAGCTTTCCAAAATGGGGTCATTTTGTGGGTGTTTCCATTGTCCTGGTGCTCCAGGGCCTTAAAAGGTGTAATAGGTGGTTGAGAAATGTGATGTGTAATTTATGCTCCTAGAACACCTGATGGTGCTCCATGCATGTTGGGCCTCTGTATGTGGCCAGGCAGTAAAAAAGTCCCACACATGTGGTATCGTAATACTCAGGAGGAGTAGCAGAATGTATTTTGGGGTGTCATTTTTGCTATCTAAATGCTATGTGTTGGAAATATCTTATAAACGGACAACTTTGTGTAAAAAAAAATGCGTTTTCATTTTTTTCCACATTTTCCAAAAACTTCTGGAAAAAAATAAAGCATTCAAAAGACTCATTATGCCTCATAGATTATACGTTGGGGTGTTAGCTTTCCAAAATGGGGTCATTTTGTGGGTGTTTCCATTGTCCTGGTGCTCCAGGGCCTTAAAAGGTGTAATAGGTGGTTGAGAAATGTGATGTGTAATTTATGCTCCTAGAACACCTGATGGTGCTCCATGCATGTTGGGCCTCTGTATGTGGCCAGGCAGTGAAAAAGTCCCACACATGTGGTATCGTAATACTCAGGAGGAGTAGCAGAATGTATTTTGGGGTGTCATTTTTGCTATCTAAATGCTATGTGTTGGAAATATCTTATAAACTGACAACTTTGTGTAAAAAAAAAATGCGTTTTCATTTTTTTTCACATTTTCCAAAAACTTCTGGAAAAAATAAACCATTCAAAAGACTCATTATGCCTCATATATTATACGTTGGGGTGTTAGCTTTCCAAAATGGGATCATTTTGTGGGTGTTTCCATTGTCCTGGTGCTCCAGGGCCTTCAAAAGTGTAATAGGTGGTTGATAAATGTGATGTGTAATTTATGCTCCTAGAACACCTGATGGTGCTCCATGCATGTTGTGCCTCTGTATGTGGCCAGGCAGTGAAAAAGTCACACACATGTGGTATCGTAATACTCAGGAGGAGTAGCAGAATGTATTTTGGGGTGTCATTTGTGGTATACACATGCCATGTATTACAATGGCAATTTTGTGGGGGAAAAAAAAAAAATCTCAATTTTGCAAAGAATTGTGGGAAAAAAATACAACTTCAAATAACTCACCATGCCTCTAACTAAGCACATTGAAATGTCTACTTTCCAAAAAGGGGTTATTTGGGGGGCATTTGTACTTTCCTGGCTTGTTAGGGTCTCAGGAAATGAGATAGGCCACCAGTACATCAGATGTGATAATTTTTTTATGATTTGCACCATAGCTTGTAGACTCTAAAACTTTCACACAGACCAAATAATTTCCACAAACGTTTGGTTATTTTTACCAAAGATATGTAGCAGTATAAATTGTGGCCAAAATTTATGAGGAAAAATTATGAATTTGCAAAATTTTATCACAGAAATTAGGAAAAATGCGTTTTTTTTTCAAAATTTTCGGTCTTTTTTCATTTATAGCGCAAAAAATAAAAAACCCAGAGGTGATCAAATACCACCAAAATAAAGCTCTATTTGTATGAAAAAAAGGACAAAAAAAATCATTTGGGTACAGTGTTGCATTGTCATTCAAAGTGTGAGAGTACTGAAAGCTGAAAATTGGTCTGGATAGGAGGGGGGTTTAAGTGCCTAGTAAGCAAGTGGTTAAAGGTCCACCTTTTGCAAAAAAAAATAAAATACCCATAAAATGTGAAATTACTATTATTTTTGTTTTTTGCAAATGAGCTTGCAAAGTATTGCAACCCCAATCAGTGTATCACAGGTGCCATGCCAGGCTCCTGCAGACTCTTCCTCCTGTTCTGTCTGTATCGAGGTGCAGACTTTCAGGCAAAGAGCCAGAGGAAGTTTTGATGGACAACGAGTGATCACTGCACTTGTTCTGTTGAGAACTACAAATCTGTCAGAAGGGACTGATTTCAAATCTGTCAGCTGCTGTAGGGGAGAAGAACCTGCATGCTTTTGGAGGGGGATCCATTTTAGTGGTGGGGGGGTCTGCTTGGCACAGTGTTACATTTTACACAATAAATATGGGTGTAACATGATTCTAAAGGTTGGCCATACATTATACAATTTTCTTGTACAATTTTCCTTTAGATTTACCAAATCCATATAATATGAGGTCAAGCTTAAACACTTTCAATTTGTATGCAATCAATCAGGCCCTTGCACTACCTAGTTGAAGGTAAATCTAAAGGAACTTGAATAAGAAACTTGTATAATGTATGGGAAGCTTTAGCCTTCAACCTCACAATTTTCTACAGATGTTCAAATGATTCTGCCAACAAAACAACCAGATTGGTACCCTGTTGGAGTGAGATGAATTGCTTTGGGTTCAGTTTGAGCCAGGTAAGGCCAACTTCAGTGAAGTTCAGATGCTGACCCTCAACATGGAAATAAATGGGAGCTAAATCTGTCAAATCAAAAATGTCAGTTTTCCGGGCTAATGGTTAAAGTGGTCGTTAACCCACTAAGTAAAAATTACGCTATCCTCTCTGTTTATTAATGTAATCTGCTCCTGTGTCTGTGCCTTATAAAAAAATTTAGCTATATACCTGATTTTTAGAGCGCCGATCAGCGCTCACATGACCACCGCCTCTCTCCTCACTCGGCCTGACAGCTGCAGCGGACGGGGCCGAGGATCCCCCGCTGACATCAGTCAGGAGGGGAGGAGAGAGACGGCGGGTCATGTGAGCGCCGATCAGCACTCCAAAATCAGGTACATAGCTGCATTTTGTTTATAAGGCACAGACACAGGAGCAGATTACATTAATAAACAGAGAGGATACTGTAAAAATGTAACAGTATTTTGAGCAGCAGGAGGGGAGGGGGCGGGCATGGACATGGAGCTGACAAGCAGGGAGGGGAGTGGGAGTGGACAGAGGGGAACACAAAAGAGGACAGAGGAGAGCTGCGCATGGCGGAGGCACGTAAACTGACCATGGTGTCAGGGCTCAGAAGCCATGATTTACAGTAGTCAGTTTACAAAGGGGAGGGTAGAACCAGGCAGGATCAGCCAGGTATTTCAGGTGTTACTGGGGGCCAAATGACACAGCACAAGCACTGTGCTGTATAACATTCTTTAAAGGAACAGGATTTTCTTTTTTTTTCTTTTTTTTAGGTTAACAAAAGCTTTAAGGAATTGTCAAAAATGTCATTGCCCTGGGAAATATGTACCAATGCAAAAAAAAAAAAATCTTTTTTTTTTCTTTAAATTCTATTTGGTCAGGAGCAGTGGTCCTTTTTTTTTCAATTTTTCTGACCTTTAAGGGTCTTCTATGTATTTTGGGGACCTTTAAAGGGGATTGCACCCTATTTTTCTTTTTCTTTAAGAAACCGGCAATGGAGTGTCTTTTACTGGCAGTTCAAACCTCTCTGGCAAGGTAAGCCCCATATGTTGAGGGCATGTAACATTTAACGGTCTCCAGTCACAGGAAAAAATACTGACAGGTAAAATTTGCTTTAATTACTCAAAATGTTAATGTACATACAACATCATTTCAGTTTAAAACCATCATCACAGAGAATGGCAGCGTCATAGCACCCAAGTACTAGATGCAGTGCTTGTCACATGGTTTATGGATGCCATAAAGCTCATTTATGGAAATAGTGATATATTTTATAAATTCGTGTTCATTTAGTGACATTAGTGACTTTGTCTTCATCTTGAATTGCCAGAGTCCCCTACAAAATAGAACAAAAGTATAGAAAAATTACAGTTTTGTTTATAAGTGAGTTAGAATATTATATGAGAAATGGCAAAAATGTTTTAGATAGTCATACGGAAGTTAAAACATCGGCAATACCTTTTGTGTGGCTAACAGAATAATTTTTGAGATTCAAGCTTAAAAGATTCTTCAGGCATGGTTTCATAGAAATAACTCAACAAAAATATATTTACTGTACACTCTATATACACACAAGCACTGTGGACATCAAAGTACAAAAGTTAATCAAGCCAATGAGAAAGAAGGAAATGTAGATGCACAGACAAAGAGACAGATGTGTTTGGGCAAGAAAAAGTTTTTTTGCAGATGAGTCTAGACAATTAAATAAAATAAGCCTGCTTGGACATAGCAGTTTGTCCTTATACCTGTATTTGATGGATAACAGATAAAAGGATGAATTGCCATACCTGAATGGGCTTTTTTTACATCTACAGGCATTTACAGGCATACTATAGACACCCCCAGGCACGATATTTAAAGGAATATTTCATTTTTATTGTTTCACTTTAAGCATTAAAAAAATCATAAAAAGCTCCCGAAAAAACGTCCGTTTTTAAAAAAAAATGTTTGGATTGATACATGTCCCCTGGGGCAGGACCCAAACACTTTTTATGACAATAACTTGCATATAGGCCTTTAAAAAGTGCACTTTTGATTTTTCATGTTCATGTCCATTAGACTTTAATGGTGTTCGTGTGTTCTTCTGAATTTTTTGCCTGTTCGGTATTTTCTGGTGCAAACCGAACCGGGGGGGGTGTTCGGCTCATCCCTGTTTGGTAGCACACCCCTTGGAAAAAAATAACTGAAATCAATCGCTTCCTGTAATCATTAATGAGTTTCTTACACCTCTACTGGAATTTTGGACAGCTCTTCTTTTGCCAACTGCTCCAGGTCTCTCAGATTGGAAGGGTTCCTTTTCCCAACTGGGATCTCTCCACAGGTGCTTTATGGGATTTAGATCTGGACTCATTGCTGGTGAGTTCAGTACACTCCAGCACTTTGTCTTTTCTGGGTGCTTTTTGACGTGTGCTTTGGGTCATTGTCCTGCTGTAAGACCCATGACCTCTGACGGAGACCAAACTTTCTGACACTGGGCCCTACATTGCACCCCAGAATTCTTTGGTATTCTTCGGATTTCATAATGCCATGCACACGGTCAAGACATATATGGCCTGAAGCAGCAAAGCAACCCCAAAACATCAGTGAACTTCCAACATGTTTGACGATAGGGACTGTATTCTTTTCTTTAAAGGCCTAATTTCTTTGACTGTATTCAAGATAGATATGGATTAGCAGTCTAGAAGAGGGGTCATGTCATCTCTCATTGTATCGTAATTGTACTGTCTTCCCTTATGCTGTAAAACGCTGCGCAAACTGTCGGTCCTATACCACACCTGGCAAAAGGTATGGAGTCACCACTTTTGGAAAATGTTAATTTAATTGTGTAGAAAAAAAACGAATCACAGACATGCCTCAAACCTATTTTCAACATTCAAACCTTCTGGCTTTAAGAAACACTTAAAAAAATAAAAAAACTAAAGAAAATTGTAGTCAATTGCAACTGGTTTTTCGCAGATCAAGCAGAGGAAAAAAAAATGGAATCATTAAATTCTAAGGAAAATATTATGGAATCACCATGCACTTTGCAGTTCTAAAACAAACATCTGCATCCGATTACATCCTGAAAAATTGTGCCATCATCCCCAAACATCCTTTCAATTGATGGAATAAGAAAAGTGTCCAAAATCTCAAAATAAACTTGTGAATTTATTGAAGATTTAATAACTGTCATCTACCCCGTACCTTTACCTGCCTGTATCATCAATGATTATGGAAATTTGCATGTTTTCTTCAGGAAGTCATATTCATAAATGTCATTGGAATGGCACCAAACAAAAGTTCCAGCATCATCACCCTGCCCAATGCAGATTGGTGATTCAACGCTAAATATCACTTTCATCCAGCCATCCACAGCCCATGAATGCTTTTCTTTAGCCCACTGTAACCTTGTTTTTGTTTTCTGTTTAGGTGTTATTGATGTTTTTCATTTGGCTTTTCTGTATGTAAATTCCATTTCCTTTAGGTGATGTCTTATGCCTCGTATATACGATCAGACTTTCTGACAACAAAATCGTGGATTTTTGTTCGAAGGGTGTTGGCTCCAACTTGCCTTGCATACACACAGTCACACAAATGTTGGCCAACAATTACGAACGTAGTGACGTACAAGACGTACGATAAGCCTATGTGATGTCTCCATTACAAACGCTAGTTTTACAAGACTGAGCACTTCCGGCTCATACTTGATTCCAAGCATGCGTGTTTGTACTTTGGACTTTTGTCCGATGGACTTGTGTACACACGATTGGAAAATCCGGCAACACACATTTGTTGGCTGAAAATTTGAGAGCATGCTAGCCAACATTTGTTGGTGGAAAGTCTGACACCAAATGTCCGATGAAGCATACACACGATCGGACTTACCACCAACAAGCTCCCATCCAACATTTCCCATCGGAATATCCGATCATGTGTACCCAGCATTACAATTTGGTCACAGACATTGAGTCCATTTTCTGACCATTTGTTCTTCGTTTGTTTTGTTGTGCATTTTCTGTTTTCAAGGCTTATTGCTTTAAGTTTTCTATCTTGACACTTTGATATCTTCCTTGGTCTACCAGTACGCTTCCCTTTAACAACCTTCCCATTTGATTTGTACTAACGAAAACCATTATTAACACCTAAACAGAAAAAAATAAGGTTACCGTGGGCTAAAGAAAAGGATCATGGACTGTGAATGACTGGATGAAAGTTATATTCAGCTATGAATTGCCAATCTGTATTGGGCAGGGTGATGATGCTGGAACTTTTGCTTGGTGCCAACCTTGTTTTTTTTTGTTCAGGTGTTAATGATGGTTTTCGTTAGTACAAATCAAATGGGAAGGTTGTTAAAGGGAAGCGTACTGGTAGACATCAAAGCGTCAAGATAGAAAACTTAAAGCAATATGCTTCGAAAACAGAAAATGCACAACAAAAAAAAAACGAGGAACAAATGGTCAGAAACCGGAGTCTGTAACCGGACTGTAAGACATCATCTAAAGGAAATGGGATTTACATACAGAAAAGCCAAATGAAAACCATCATAAACACCTAAACAGAAAAAACAAGGTTACAGTGGGCTAAAGAAAAGCAATCATGGACTGTGGATGACTGGATGAAAGTGATATTGATTTCAGAATGTAATCTGATGCAGATGTTTGTTTTAGAACTGCAAAGTACATGGTGATTCCATAATATTTTCCTCAGAATTGAGTGATTCCATATGTTTTGCCCATGCTTGGTCTGCAAAAACAGTTGCAATTGACTGCAGTTTTCTTTCTTTTTTATACGGTTTCTTAAAGCCAGAAGGTTGGAATGTTAAATGAAAATAGTTTTGAGACATGTCTGTGATTAGTTTTTTTCTACACAATTAAACAATTGAATGAACATTTTCCAAGAGTGGAGATTCCATACTTTTTGCCAGGGGTTGTATAAATCCTGAATAATAATAATAATAATAATAATAATAATGAATCGGTTTTGAAAAATTTTACCCATCTAATTTAAAATACACAAGTTTGATATCCTTACCTGTGTTGCAGGGGTGGTTGTATTCTGCCACTGCATGTTCATCTGGAAGGTAAGAACATTTAAAATGCCATAAAATGCCATCAAAGACATACACATGATATATAAGACAGATACTCCAATCAGTAATGAGGGTGTGGTATATAGAAGGGGTGATTTCATACCATACCATTATTCCATCACCCTCCAGTCAAAAACAAACTCTAATGCCCCTACACATGATCGGACATTCCGACAATAAAACCATGGAATTTTGTTTGACGGTTGTTGGCTCCAACTTGTCTTGTATACACACGGTCACACAAATGTTGGCCAACAATTATGAACATGGGAACGTACAAGACATACGGCGAGCCAATAAAAAGGAAGTTCAATAGCCAGTGCGCCACGCTTTGGGCTCCTTCTGCTTGATTCAGAGCATTGTGAACTTTTGTGTGACGGACTTGTGTACACACGATCGGAAAGTCCGACAACAAAGTTTTTTTGGCTGAAAATTTGAGAACCTGCCAGCCAACATATGTTGGCAGAAAGTCTGACAACAAATGTTCGATGGAGCATACACACAGTCGGACTTTCAGCATGCTCGCATCCAACACTTTCTGTCAGAAAGTCCGATCGTGTGTATGCGGCATTAGAGATGTAGGAAAAGGTCTTCCTGGTTTAACTTAATGGCTCATTATTTTTTTTTCAAAAAAGCTGTCATGTGAATGATAATGGTAACCAAACTTGAGAATGCCATTACCTGTCTCATAATAGTCATACACTTTTACTATGGCTGGTTTCCGGTTCTTGACTTCAATGTCCTGCTCCACCATAAAGGAAAGGTTTACAGGATCATGTCCCACCTATAAGCAAATTAACATTACAGTGCTTGATAACAGTGAAGAACAAGACAAAATGGCAGATAAAAAAATGCAAAGGAAAGGTTGGTAACAGTTTGGTTTCTACCAGTTGCAGAATGATATCAGGTGTGAAAGATGAGACAAGTGTGTGACAGATGTACTAAAGGGTGAAGACTTATTAATAAACAAGTTAATGAATACAGTAAAGAGTGATTTTATGTTGTATTTAAAGTGTATATCTCATGCCATTTTTTGCTTTTGAGTAGGGTTTTGGAAATGTTGTCAGTTTTAATTGTTGAATCTAAAGTTAAAGCAATACTAAACCCAAAGGAAGTCTGTCCCAGGAGTCAGGAGGGCTACACATAGGGTTACCACCTGTCCAGGATTAACCCAGACAGTTCGGGTTTGAAATCATGTGTCTGGGTTTCAGATTGCCTGAAACCTGGACACTTTATTTAGACTGGACTATGTCTTCCCAGCAGGGTTGCTGGATGAAGTTGTCTAAGTTTAGAGTGTCTGTTACACTCTTTCACACTGCCCAAAGCCAGCACTAACAAACCCCCTCCCCAAACACACACACAGACGGGAGAGGAGAGAGGGCTCAATCTGCACCTCTTCCCCCCACCCCTACCCCTCTGTGTCTGCTCACACTCCAATTCCTGGCGCTGTGCCTCAGAAGAGGAAAGTTGGGGTCAGAAATTTGAAGTCCAGCAGCCTCAGATGGGAGGTGCCAAGGGGTGAGTGGGCTCACCATCCATCCCTGTCTGGGACTGAAGTCTCCCCCTTCTCTCTCCCGCATCTGAGTGAGTACACTAAGGCAAATCAGGGTTCTCCGAGCACCCCTTACATTAGAGTTCCCCTTTACACCAGAGGCCACAGTGTTTCCCCTTACATCAGAATTCTCAGTGCCCCCCCTAAATCAGGGTTCCCAGAGCATCGCTTATGATAGATGCCTCAGAGTTCTCCCTTACATCAGAGTCTGCAGAGTCCCCCCTTACAGTGAAAGGGAACTCTGTGAGTTCAGATGTAAAAGGGGAACTCTGTGGACTCTGATGTAAAGGGGGACTCTTGTTATTAACTTCATATGATTAGAAATGTTATTTAATAGCAAAATATATGTATAGTTTATACTATAAAAAAATTGCCGTGTGCCGCTAAAGTGTTCGGGTTTGACTTGAAGAAAATGTGGCAACCCTAGCTCCACGTGGGAGCCAGTGCAGCAAGAGGCTTCTAGCTGTGTGCACCAAGTTGGTTGGTGAACAGTCTGTAGGACACAGTCAAGGGCCTGGAGTGTAAGGCCAGAGCAGCAGTGCTGCAAGTACAAGCCAGAAAAGGGCTGAATGTTGTTTATGTTGAAGGAGAATAAATGCTGAAAACCCCTGCGAGGGAAACTTACGTTTATGTTTTCTGAACTCTCTTTTAATAAAAATGGGCAAACAAAGCCCTTAAAAAGAAGAAACAGTAGGTGGCAGTGTCCTTAAAGTTCTACACTTGGAGTGAAACCCTTATGCCCCGTTCACACGATCGGACATTGATCGGACATTCCGGCAACAAAATCCTTGGATTTTTTCCTACGGCTGTTGGCTCAAACTTGTCTTGCATACACACGGTCACACAAAGTTGGTCGGAAATTGCGAACGTCAAGAATGTGGTGACGTGCAACACGTACGACGAGCCAAGAAAAATGAAGTTCAACAGCCAGTGTGGCTCTTCTACTTGATTCAGAGCATGTGTGGAACTTTGTGCGTCGGAATTGTGTACACACAATCGGAATGTGCGCAAACGGATTTTCTTGTCGGAAAATTTGAGAACCAGATCTCAAATTTTGTGCGACGGAAATTCCGATGGAAACTGTCTGATGGAGTCTTCACATGGTCGGAATTTCCAACAACAAGCTCCGATCGCACATTTTACGCCAGAAAGTCCGACCGTGTGTACGGGGTATTACACTTATTTTCTCCTGTTTTCATCTGGTGATTCAGCAAGCAAGTCTGTTATTTTTCAAAATCTCAAGCTCTCCAGCAGAATGTATCAGTTTACATGGATAATACAAGCCATTTAACACTGGAAGGGTTGGTTAAAATGTTCAGCTTTTATTTACTATTTATAAAGAGTAAAAACGTTATCCCAAAAGTAAGAAAAAAAAATCCCTTTGCAGTAACTGGTTATAAAGTGTTATCTGGAGTTTGGCTTCATTAGTTAGTGTATTTGAATCCGCTAATACATTTACCACTACTCCCCCCCCCAGACTGATAATGGTGCTGTCTACTGTGCCTCCTGTTCTTATTCATCCAGAGTTTTGTCTCACTAATACAGAAGCTGCATTACTGACCAGATCACCAGGTGCAAACAGAGGGAAAAAGACAAAACAAAAAGGAAAACTGATGCACCCACCACATCTAATAATTAGTAAGCTGCAAAATATAACATTTTTGGTTTTGGGTTTAATACTGCTTTAATATAACAAGCACATAACTCTTATGCCCCGTACACACGGTCGGATTTTCCGATGGAAAATGTCCGATCGGAGCGTGTTGTCGGAAATTCTGACCATGTGTGGGCTCCATTGGACATTTTCCATCGGATTTTCTGACACACAAAGTTGGAGAGCAGAAGATAAAATTTTCCGCCAACAAAATCCGATCGCGTCAATTCCGACCGTGTGTCGCCTGTTCCGACGCACAAAGTGCCACGCATGCTCAGAAGAAATTTCTACACGGAACAGCTTAGCGTTCTCAATGGATACAGCACTTTCGTCACGCTGCAATGTTAAAAATGGTTTAATGGTTTAATGGTTTTAAAACAGTAGTTTTGCTGCTTGTATTCACACACACTTCTCACAAACGTATTTTTTTTGTTTTTTTTCTTGGGATTCCCTGAATATATTGTTATTTGTCAAATCTGACATAATTTTTTTTTTTTTGTTTTATTTTTTTTTATTTAAAGCCATTTTTCGTTTAGATTTTATGTTTGTATTTTTTCCAAGGCTGATCTTTGTTTAATGTTATTTTTAGTTTTACTCCAGACTATTTTTGTGTGTGTTTTGTGTGTCAAGTTACCACAACACCATTGATATCTTTTATTATTTAATCTCAAGGAGATTGTTTGTTGTTGGTGTCCCTTGTTAATTTCACATTGTATTTTTGAAATGTACCTGAATCCTCACAAACCAACTGTCCTTTTGAAGTAAAACACACATAGGCAAGTATAATTCAAAACAAAAATCCTTTATTAAGGGCTCAGAACCAAACAAAGAGGGAGGCAACGCTGGATCAACAGGAGAAATTAGCGAAGCCTGGGACCCCCAGGGCAGACATTAATTCTTGAACATCAAAATTGGTGGCCTGAGGAGTCCATATGTAAGGGAGGGCAGTCTGGTCCAGAAGTCACAGAGATCTGGAAAGCAGCAGATGACATCTGTGTCCCCAGGCTGTGGTACCACAAGAGGCTGCATCTTTTGGCCGACCAGACTGGATCCAGGGTCCTCACTTTCTGGTCTTCCTTCCACGCTTCCTTCCTGGCTGTGGCTCTGCTGTTGGAGATGTGGCAGGAGGAGGAGTAGGACCTGGAGGAGGAGGAGGACTGGGAGGACCTGGAGGAGAAGGAGGAGGAGGACCTGCAGGAGGAGGAGGAGGACCACGTGTGAGTTCGCAAAAGTGTGTCTCAGATTTAATTTGGGCCCTCATACCTTTATTAAGAGCCTCCAATATGAGCGACTCACACATGAGTTGTTGTCCCTCCTCCATCCTCTGCATTGTAGAGGCAATAAAGTCAGCAAATTCATCCTCCACGGTGTGTGGTGCTCCCAGGGCCTCTGTAGCCTTCCAAAAGAGGCCTATGGCAGCCTCCTCTAGGGCACTCCTTCTCCTGCCACTTTCTCTTTCCAGGGGGAGGGGAGGGACCTGCAGATCAGGCAGCCGGCTCGGCCCGGCCACCTCCTGGCTGAGACTTCCCTGTGTATGAAAAAGGGACATGGTTTTAGTTTTTGCTTCATCAATCACAATCCTAAATTAGTACTCCAAACTAACATCTAGTTAACATCATTGATTGGACAAGCAGAAATATTTAGAGGAATGCTATACCTGGCTCAAGCTGGGCTCCTCCACATGTTGCTGCCTGGAAGGCCCAGGTTGGGCGTCAGAAGCCTCAGCTGGAGGGGAAGGAAGCGTGGAAGGGAGACTGGAAAGGGATGACCTGGGTTCAGTCTGGCCTGCCAGAAAATGCAGCCTGTCATAGTACCACATCCTGGGGACATAGATGTCATCTGCTGCTCCGGATCTCTGTGAATCCTGGACTTTCTGGTGCTCCCTTACATATGTGCTCCTCAGGCCACCAATTAGGATCTTCAAATATGTGATGTCTGCCGTGGGTATCACCTGCTTCACAATTTCCAACAATTGATCCAGCGTTGCCTTCCTCTTTGTTTGGTTCCTGTAATGTGGGTGGTTGATCTCCCACAGACAGGGCAGCTCCCTGAACATGTCAATAAATATTGACATGAAGTCATTATCTTGTAATAAGATATCCATGTTCACTGCAAGACACAACACAAGACAAAGCCAAATGTCAGACCAAACTCTCCTAATCTTGTTACAATATAGGCCTCAATCTAGAAGCAGTATAGGCACAAGTATGTCTCTTACCTTCGTTCTTACGATCGGCGCGTCCAATGCTCCTTCCTCCGCTCACAGATCGTACGTAATACGCACGTGTGTTATGCTTTATACACACTGCGCATGCGTGTAACTCCGCCCGCCCCTGACATTCTTTCTAGTCTATTCCCCGCCCCTTTTCGTTCGGCGCAGTGGGTGAAGAGCACATGGCGGAGAGCACATGGCGGAGTCAGAGCAGGTGCGTGCTAATTACAGGAACGAGGAGGAGGAGGAGGAAAGCCCGGATCCGGACACGTCCCTATCCAGAAGGAGAAGATTTAAGGCCACAAATATGTCCTTTGGGGAGATGTTGGAGATGGTGGACATCCTGAAGAAGGCCGACTATGATGGAAAGTATGGACCTTACCCCAACCCCAATATCAGAAAGGCCAAGATCATTGCGAAAGTGGTCAAAAGTCTGCACAGGAATTTCGGGGTACGACGATCGAAAGATCAGCTCAGGAAGCCGTGGTCGGACCTGAAATTAAGAGAGCCCGAGCAGTACCGAAAGATCCGGAGAGTGCTGCAAAAAAGTAAGTAGTTGTGCTGTGTTCCTATTCTTTTTGTCTTTATTACGTTCGTGCTGCTCCATATGCTTTTCTTAATTGTTGAACAGTTTAAAATGTTAATTTTAATGTTCATGGGCCCATTATTCGTTCGTATCAAACATTTTTTTTTTTGGCCTCTAAAACATCATTGTTTAGGCCATATGTATTTTCCTACATTTTTTAGGGCCTACTTGGATGCAAAATATTTGGTTGTGTAGATGGCTTTGTTACTAGAATGAAATGCAAACTAGATTCTGTGTAAGGAGAGGACACTCAGCAGCTGTTTTCACATCTGGACGCTGGAGCACTAGTGTGGGACACAAGAACACCCTTTTTATTAGGGGGCCCACACAGGTGCTCCAGTGTATACTATAGGGGGGTCTCCATCTGTGAAGCTTGTACAAAACAGGTAAAGTATTGCAGGTTGACAAAGGACACTAAAAAAGCGACATCTTGGAACTCTGCTAAAATTGACAATTGTACACCACTTCCAAGCAATGTTTCCTATTTATAGTTCTGCCATCAAATATCTGTGTGCTAATTATACCATTTTTGTTTTACATAGGGGAGAAAAGACTCGGAGGACACCCCTCATCCGAGGAGACCAGAGACCCACCACCTCTGGAAGAAGGTGAAATACCCCCAACACAAGTGGAGCAGGAGGAGGAAGAAGATGTGGTGGAAACTGGCACCACAACAGGTGAGTGTCTGCGACCACAGGCTCAGGTAAGAGATGGATGCTGGCAGATTTTTGATACCTGTTTTTGTTTGGTTTCTCTCTTTTTAGGTGATCGTGAGGTTATGGATCGAGATCCTTTCACATCATAAAGTGCCCAGATCCTGATCAGGGAGATAATGGGGTGTAATTTAGAATTGGAAAACATCAAGAAAAAAATCAATGATGTGATTCAAAAAAATAATAACATCATTGATGTTTTTAGGCGAATTTAAAACCCCACAAAATCACTTTTTTTTTGTGTGGTACAATCTTTTAAATTTTTGAGCGATGTTTCGAAATGCCAAATTTGGAGGATGCACACAGTGTGCCAACATGTGCTATCTGCCATCACGGGAGATCAATGGATGCGTTTTAGGGGTGCAACCCCTTCCCCAATAATAAAGTAGCAGTGAGGGAGGGGTTGCTCCCACAAAACATGGCCCTTGATGCCCCATGATGGCAGCTAGCACATGTTGACCTTCGTAAATTGGTGTGCATCTTCCAAATTTGGCTTTTCAAGGGGTGACTTCACCCCATCTGAACGCAATATCAAACACAGTTCCTAAATACTCATGTCTGATATTGCCTTCAAGTTTTACCATATGTTAACTTTGTAAGTTCAAGATTGTTGTGTTTCTTGTTGGTTTTACACAGGCCTGTTTTATCGTAAATGGACATTTCTATTTTTGATAATGCCACCCCAAAAATTGTTATACAACAAACATGTTGGTTTGTTTTAAAAAACGTTTCTGTTTGTGCACCTGATTGTGCAGGTAATACCTGATTGTGCAGGTATTAAAAAGTTTGTTAATCAAGAATGTGTGGATTATTGTCTCAATGCTACAACACTTTTGTGGTGATGTAATTGCTGTTTTCTGAGAAAATGGTGGTTATTTCCTAAGGGCAAATCCTCTTTGCACTACAAGAGCATTTTCAGTGCAGTTTCAAGAGCACTTGTAGTATAAAAAGTGTATACGCCTTTAATAAATAACAGCCAACAGTGCTTTATATAAGGTTACACAATCACGCCATTTTCAGGACTCCACACATTGCTGTCAGGGTCAGCTAAAACAAACACAAGCAGTAAATGTCACCAAAGATTAAATTTGTTTTTTTTTATTTGATAAATGCTTCACAAATTGTCTGGCATATTGATGGCCCCCTACCCGCAAAGAACTCAAGGTATCTTAACCGGACATCACGGGCACTCAGGGAGGGCAAGCCAGGACGGCCACTTTCAAGCACCATCAGGGTTGTATCATGTAGATTTCCGGCCTCAGGCCCAACTGAGCCAGCATAGTTGGCAGAATGTTGGCGTAAAAAGTTAAGGAGAACAAAGCACGCCAGGATTAGATGATTAAGTTTATACTCCGCCATATGGATGGGTGTAAGAAATAGGTGGAACCGGCTGGCCATGATTCCAAATGTGTTCTCCACCACTCTTCTGGCTCTGGCCAGCCGGTAATTAAAAACCCTCTGTTCCGGGGCGAGGGTCCTCATCGGGAATGGCCGCATAAGATGTCCCCCAGCGCAAATGCTTCATCCGCAACAAAGACGAATGGGAGTCCTTCCATATTGTTCTCTGGAGGTGGCAAGTCCAAGCTGCCATTCTGGAGTTGCCTGTAGAACTCCGTCTGGGCGATGACTCCACCATCGGACATCCGGCCATTCTTCCCCACGTCCACATACAAGAAGTCGTAATTAGCCGACACCACCGCCAACATCACAATACTATTGAACCCTTATAGTTGAAATAGTACGACCCCGAGTTGGGTGGTGGGACGATGTGGACGTGTTTCCCATCAATTGCCCCTCCGCAGTTAGGAAAGTCCCACCGCTGGGCAAAGTGGGAGGCCACAGTCTGCCATTCCTGTGGCGTGGAAGGAAACTGTTGAGGAAAACAAAAATAATTTACTATTTTTGCACATAAACATGGCAAGCAGATTAGGCACAAACATTCTTGGCCAACCTCCAGATAGCATTTATTAAGGGGAAATTAACACCAAAGTATAAGGTACACCTATCATATTCAACCTCCCCCCTTCTCGTGGGCAATTTCTAACATTATAGGGGGGGAATCATGGACAGGTAACCCTCTTCACTTCATTGAGAGATGAATGCCTAAATATAGGGTATTTCTTGTAACTGCCCCTTCTTAGTTACACTATTGGCAGCCCACTGGACAGGTAAGAAGTGTCATCATACAAAGATATAAATACACACTGTACACATTTGAGGACATTTGGACATTCTGATATTACCTATCAAGATAATAATAGAATCCAAAAACTTTAAACAGTACCATTGGAAAGTATACAGGCAGGCCCTTGCACTACATGCTTTGGGGAATTCATCCATAAATCTGACCAGTAAAGAGATGGGTATAGTGTGTATGGGTTTGGAAAAGTCAGCAGATAGATGATTGAGGATAGATAGAGAATTGGGATCAGCTGACTTAGCAGTTGGGGGGAGGGAGGGTTTAGAAAAATGATTTGGGGACACTACAAAAAAAAGCCTCTTGAACTCTGCCTGAATTTAAAGCACAAATCAAATTTCTAAACATTTTAGGGGGTGTTTGGGGTAAAGCACTACTATGGAGCTGATAAAATACATTGTTAAGTGACTACATGAGGTGAATATAGGGGCAGGAGAGCATGTTGGGGAGGTAAGTGAAGGCAGATATGTATGAAGGACTTAAAAAATAAATACCTAAAAAACCAGCATGCATGAGAACAAAGGGGACATTCACAGCATATTACAATCATGGTCATTAGGGAATGAGGAAAGAAATACAAGATATTAGCAAACATTAATTACAATAAAATGTGATATTAAAGGATAAAAATCTTACCTTCATATACTCCTTCTGCAGGACCTGGATGATGGCAGAACAGGTCTCTGGGATGATGATACCCAGAGCCTGGGGGGAGATGCCTGTCGAGAACTTGAGGTCCTGCAGGCTTCTCCCTGTCGCCAAGTACCGCAGGGTAGAGACGAGCCTCTGCTCCAGAGTGATGGCTTGCCTCATGCAGGTATCCTGCCTGCTGATATAGGGGGTCAGCGAAGCCAGCAGACGGTGAAATATGGGGTCCGTCATCCTGAGAAAGTTCCTGAAATCATCAGGATTATTCTCACAGATCTCACAGAGCAAAGGCATATGAGAGAACTGGTCACGCTGAAGCAACCAATTCTTGGTCCATGAACTCCTCCCCACCCTGTTCATGGACTGGACTTGTGTCAAAGTCAGGACCCCAACACCAAGCCCCCGCACAGCATGAACTCTACGAGGAGTACGTATACGAAACATGGCTAGAAAACGGCCGGCTGCTCAGAACGAAGTAACAGAATGCACTGAAGAACAGCAAGGCCTGTGAAGAGCGACCTGAAAAACAGTAACGAACGAACAAGAACACAATGACTACTTAAAGTCACGCGGAACTTGCTTGCACGCACTGAAGAGCAAATACAAACCCACAAGCACAAACTGAACGGCAGAAAACGATCTGAAAGCCACGAGTCTGAAAAAGCGTGAATCGTCTCTCACCAAACTTTTACTAACACGAGATTAGCAAAAGGAGCCCAAAGGGTGCCGCGCTTGGTTCTGAACTGGCCATTTCTAGTCTCGTCGTACGTGGTTGACGTCACCGCGTTCTTGGCGATCGGAAATCCCGACAACTTTGTGCGACCGTGTTTACGCAAAACCAGTTTGAGCCAACATCCGTCGTAAAAAATCCTAGAATTTTGTTGTCGGAATGTCCGAACAAAGTCCGACCGTGTGTACGGGGCATTATGCGGGGTACACACGACTGGTTTTGCCGTTGGAATAAACTCCAAAGGTTTCTCCGATGGAACTCCGACGGAATTCCATTCAAGTGGTCTTGCCTACACACGGTCAAACCAAAGTCCAACCAAAGTCCGACCATCCATAACGAGGTGACATACAGCACGTATGACAAGACTAGAAAAAAGAAGCTCAATAGCCAGTAGCCAATAGCTTCCGAATCGTATTTGCTTCAGAGCATGTGTCGTTTTTGGTCCGTCAGAACAGCATACAGACGAGCGTTTTTCCCTATAGGAATTGGTTCCGTCGGAAATATTTAGAACATGTTCCATTTCTAGATCCGTCAGAATTTTCGAAAAAAAAAAAGTCCGATGAGTCATAGACAAGATCAGAATAGACGATGAAAAGATTCTGTTGGACATTCCGCTCGTGCGTACGAGGCTTTATTGTTAGAAAGATGAACCTCAATGACAAAAGTCAGGAAGATCATTCTTGATCACAGATAAATTTAGTGCCCATAAAGGTGAGTAGCCAATGTGTTTTAGGGTGATTGCAGGTTCCCCTTCATCAAGGCTGCTTGTTTAGAATTTTCATTTATAATGCTTGCAATGTGGACATGTGTTCCCTTAAGGATTTTTGCCCAACTTTGGAGAAATTTTCTTTCACTTCTGATTGTGTTTCATTTTTTTCTCTAATCAAAACTAAACAAAATTTAGTAAAAAAAATAAACGATTGTGCTGTTGGAAGCTAAATTATGGAAATGAGAAGTGTCTTTAATGTCAAAATGTTGTTGCTTTGCTCAGGTAGTTGCCTAATCAATGTAGTTAAAGCAATACAGCCTGGTCAAGGACCACCTTAGCTTTATAAGGAGACACCTTATGTGAAGTACCTGATAAAGGGTATATTTATTAGAAACAGATGTGCCATTGGGAAAACTTATAACTTTGTGTAGATATAACAGTTGTATTGAGAAACCTTTTGATCAACCATTCGCAGCATTATCATTGCCTTTAAGTTTTAAGTATCTTTGCATAAGAACCTGTGACTTATGTTGTCCAGTGAACTGTGTTACGTTACAGTTTCCATTTACTCATAAACTGTCTTTGGCTTTGTGAACTAGTTTATTTACTCTATGCTTTACTTGTCTGCATACATAAAATCCTGTAATAAAATGTATGTTGATATGCATATTCAAATCTCAGTCCACACCAAAAGTCCCATCAGCCTCAGTATTGGCATGAGATGTGTTGATAACCTTAGGACTTTCAGCTTTTGTCTCAGGAAGAGAAATGCAGTAGATAATCAAATCAATTTTTTTTTTTAGAAGATCGCCACCTGCAGTGGAGAAAGTAAACTGCAACTGGTTACATGTATGTCACAATCATGCTGCAGAGAGGATGCATCATATAGCTGCCATCTCAACTCAATAGGTAGATGAAAAAAGGCATTCAAACCTCATTCAGATATAAGGTGACCATGTCCGTCTGTATTTCACTTCTCTGTATCAGTCTGTCCTGCAGCTGTGAAAAAAAAAATCATATCTTAATATTCATATTATAATAACATAAAAAGGTTAAAGTCTCCTGTTACCATTTGGTGAGATAGTGTTGGGTTAGTATTTGTCCTGGTAGTTGGATCATAACTGTGAAATGAATCCTAAACTTACATTTCAGCCTAATGAGCTTAGCCAAGTTAAAGTGGACCTTTTCCCCTTCACAAAAATTTTCATCAGAATGCAGCACTACACAACCTTTTCACCTCTTGTTGGCTATGCGTCGTATGACCTTACAATCATCTGCTTGAAGAAAAAAAATTCTCCCCAAGACATCACGGAAAAGTCCTTTTTCTCAGCAAGGTAATGTGGAAGATGAGGCGCATGATGACATTGGCGGCCAACTCATTCCTTCTTCACTGAGCCATCAATGACCTTGTATGCCTCATCTTGCATATGCTTTGCACCAGAAATTTTGTGAGGAGAAAATGGGTAACTACTACTAACTTTATTAGTTTTAGTTAGTAGAATTTATTATGGTGGTCAGGATTATTAGGTATTGGGGGGGGGGGGGCAAACTTTAATCACCTGACACAAGGAGTACCACCAACAATATAAAGACAAGGCTTAGCTCATACATAAGTTAAATTGTCAATTTATATAAAAATAAAATTTGGGGTAGATCTCCTTTTTTTATTTTTATTTTCTCCTTTTTGGTGGCTGTGGTCATGTCACTCAACACCTGGCTTCTTATATCTCAAACAAATCAGATCTCTATGTGGGGGATCTTCTTTGGCTAAATATTCTTTTTAATAGTATTTTTGAATTTTGTATCATGTATATATGTGTATATATATATATATATATATATATATATATATATATATATATATATATATATATATATTATAGGGACTATTCTACATACTATGCCTACTTACTCCAGTCACCATAACCAGACTTAGTATGAAAAGTAAGTTGGTAATTGAAAGCACAACAAACCACAATTGTTTATGACCAAAGTTTTCCAGATGTACTACATTTTATCATAGTCAAGAAGAAAATATCTCCTGAAGACGGGGGGGGGGTGTATTATATCTTCATGTCCTGCATTGAGTGTCAATCCTCACCCATTGCTGAGAGAAGCGTTTTTTCGGTACTTCTAAGCTTTCAATGCACAAAACAGGTTGGCCCACCCTTGCCTATTGCAGACTCCTTTTTTTAAGTTATGTTTTAATTCATCATAGAAGTATCCTTTGCTCTGCACAGCAAAAAACTAGTAACAATCTTATAGTTGCATATTATTTATCAATGACATATCAATTATTTAAACAGGAGCTGCTGTCTGGAGGTTCTGGAGCACAGTGTGTCAAAATGACAAAAGTGAGAGGCTTCCAACAGAAGTGAGAAGCTCATGAGCTATATTTTCTCTTGACGCGTCCAAAGCATTCGATATTGTTAAATGGCATTACCTGTGGTCGGGGTTGTCAGTACCACATCCATGGAGCTATTTTTTTGCGACTCAGCTTCAACATATGGGGGGCTGGGCATTCCACAATAGTGTTACCACTTATAGTTCATGTGCCTTGCTAGCTTGCACCCCGCACACTTCTTTTGGTTGAAGCACTAGAAGCAGGCTCACTAAAGGAGGAGGGTAACTGCCCCACGATACCTTTGCTATCAAAAGTGTGAAGCATACCACGGTCTTTGTTTCAGTATACAGGGCCTACAGAGTATACACCCATATGGGGTAATACAAATTTACCTGAGCTTGAGGGGCTGGAGAACTTCAATAATTGGAAACAAAGGGAGGTGGTAAGATTGAAAATTGGGGATGGGGACAGTTCCCCAAACTAGTCTCCAAACATAAGAGAATAGACTTTCTCGGTACCAATAGAACAACTTACATATTTGAATAAAAAATAAATTTTATTAATACACAATAATAAAAAACAGGACATCCAAACATAGATAAGAACATTGTGTTCTATGTTCAAAACAGAACAATATAAAATACAAGGGTGTCTATACAAGTATATTGCTGATACTTAATGTGCTCCAGAGGTGGAGACAGAAGGTATAGTGGGTCCTCAAACCACCTCATTGGGAGCTGAAAGTAAGTTTTTAGGTGTACACCTTATGCCCAGTTTCCTTAAGTGTTAAAAAAAAAAGGACCAAACTCAATGCATTGACAACGCGCAAAGTACAGTAAGTCTGCTTCTGATGGTTTCCAGGTACTATGGGTTACTGAAATCCACACTTAATTCTTAAAACTGCTGATTGAATTGTAGCAGAGGCACACCCTGCACTTTCCAGAATAATAGATATTCTCAACCGCGCCATCAATATTTCATTCTTTTGTACGTTTTAGTAAATCCTTTATGGAGGTGTATAGAAAGATTGTGTAACCCAGAAGAAATACACAAATCCATGGACAGGCCATACAGACTCCATGTAGACAGATTCTCAGATAAGAAATGACCCCTAGAACAAGTGTAATAATTCAGTGATGCTAACCAATGAGCCACCACCATTCTCCACATTATTATAATTTGCTCTTGTACAGTGGCCTTAAACACTAAACTTTTTTTTCCTAAAGTGGTTGTAAACTTGAGTCATGGAATCTGTGCAAAGCACATACTGTATATTTGAAGTGTTTATTTATCTCTCTCCAAAGCTCTAAATGTTGTTTCTCTCTGGTGCTTCTTCCTCTGCTATCAGCATGAGTCGCTTATGAGAAGTTTTCCCGACACATGAGATGAATTTGTGTGTCGGAGGGGGCTTGTCTATTCACAACACAGCTCTGCTGTGTGGAGGGGGTGGGGGGTATGCCTTTCCTCCAATCTGCTCTCACACACTGTAAGTACAGTCTCTCTGCCCTCTCATCTGTGCTGCTGACAGATGAAGACAGATTTTTAACACGATCTGCACTTTTGAGAGGATATAGAGAGGGGAAGACTGCAAATAAATAAGTAAAACAAATGTGGGAGGATTTGTTTAATCTTTGGGTATCACCTGAGGCTGTTCACTTCATTGGGTATATATGAGGGTTTACAACCACTTTAATGTATGCTAATAGAATATTTTGTCAGTAGCCATCCTTACCTTCTTCACTGTACTCTTGATCGGAATGATTCCAGACAGCATCTTCACCTCGATAACAACCATATTCGTTCTTTCCCTGGTTCCAGTGTAACTGTGAAAGTAAAACATAAATAAATAAAATATAGGACTAGGGTGAAATACCCTGTCATGCCCCTAATACTTTATAATAATTCTTAGGTAAGTAGTTTCCAACAGCAGCAACACCCATCCGTAAGCAAGTGCCACACATTGAGTTAACTATCAGCAATCATGTCTGTGTGTGATGTGATAACCTGGAGAGGAACCATACTAGGTTGATCTGTACACACTGGCTTCCTTTTAATAGTGTCCCCCAATCCCCCCCCCCCGGGTTATGGGCGGGGGGCTGCTTGCTCAGGTTAAAGGATCTCACCAAAAAGTCTCTGAGATCCTGTCTGTACAAGAAGTGAGACACAATCTTTCCAACAGTAACACAGACACAAATACACCTTCAGTTGAGTGAGTAAGAGTTAGATATTTTAAGAATGTTTTATTTATTGTACCATTCATCAACAAATTATGGTCACGTTATACCCTCCAAGTTTTAACTGAGTCCCCCCGATAAATAATTGAAAACACTAATAAAACTCACGAAGCATCGATGTGAATCTCAAATTTTGTCACTGGATCCCCCAGACACTCTCGGCTTGAATGTGTTGTCACCTTTAATGAAAAGCTGGTGTCCCTTTTGGGTGGAGGGACATTGTATCTCAGGACTGCCTGTGTGGTGAGCAGAGAAAATCGAGTTTGAGAGTGACTATACACAAGAAAAAAGAAGGCAGAGGGTTGATTTCCACTTACCTGTGCGAAAACACATCCGTTCCCTGTGACAGACAATGTGTAATCTCCGGTAACAGCCGGTAGTGATGCTCTTTGAAGGAGGAGGCGGTTGTTTTTGTCTACATGGAACTTCTCCAGAAATCCTGAGCTGGCACTGACAGTCACAGTCACATCACCCTTATCACTAAATGTGAGCTCTGAATACTTGGCTAGAGCTTGGAGAGCCACAACTGTGTCCTACATAGAATAAGAAAATGATGTTTGTGAAGGCCTTCATCTAATAATCAACACCTTCCGCTAAAAAGGTAGCAGATTTTGGATTGTGCTCAGTTCCTGCAACTAACATATTGTTTCTAAATAAAGGCCAGCCTTTTTAAACATTTGGTCTTTAAATGTATCACTGGCCATTTAGGGCAAAGTTAAGGGTTCACTTGAAATCCTACCTGCCCACTGATACTCATCTTCGTGGTGATCCCCTACCATTTTGTTCATCTGATGGGGCCCATGGAAATACCAGGTTAACATTTAGGTATGAGGGAGCATTAGATCGTCAACCTAAAACACTGTAACGTGGGGTAGAAGAAATTGTCATTAACCCTGTGTAAGCTTTGACATTGACCTGCATATAGTTTACACAGAGATTAGACTTATGGCTCCAACAGATGAAAAAAAACAGGGGGGAGCATACAGAGAGTATTAGTGGGGAGTGAGAGAAAGTGACCTATCAAGAGAACCTGTAATTTTTCCCTAAATGGACAAAGTGACAGATTTTCTTTAAGATCTAAGAAAACCAACAAAAAATACATTAATGATCATACAGTATAAAAACTCCCCCACTAATCACAATGAAATTCCATCTCCATTTTCCCCAGTTTTGTTATTGTACACTCAGCTTTATGCCAAACAGTGGTGTTGCCAGACCACCGCTGGGTTACATAGTTACATAGTAGGTGAGGTTGAAAAAAGACACAAGTCCATCAAGTCCAACCTATGTGTGTGTTTATGTGTCAGTATTACATTATATATCCCTGTATGTTGCGGTCATTCAGGTGCTTATCTAATAGTTTCTTGAAGCTATCGATGCGCCCTGCTGAGACCACCGCCTGTGGAAGGGAATTCCACATCCTTGCCTCTCTTACAGTAAAGAACCCTCTACGTAGTTTAAGGTTAAACCGCTTTTCTTTTAATTTTAATGAGTGGTCGCGAGTCTTGTTAAACTCTCTTCTGCGAAAAAGTTTTATTTTTATTGTAAGGTCACCAGTATGGTATTTGTATATCGAAATCATATCCCCTCTCAAGCGTCTCTTCTCCAGAGAGAATAAGTTCAATGCTCGCAACCTTTCCTCATAACTAAGATCCTCCAGACCCTTTATTAGCTTTGTTGCCCTTCTTTGTACTCGCTCCATTTCCAGTACATCCTTCCTGAGGACTGGTGCCCAGAACTGGACAGCATACTTCAGGTGCGGCCGGACCAGAGTCTTGTAGAGTGGGAGAATTATCGTTTTATCTCTGGAGTTGATCCCCTTTTTAATGCCAATATTCTGTTTGCTTTGTTAGCAGCAGCTTGGCATTGCATGCCATTGCTGAGCCTATCATCTACTAGGACCCCCAGGTCCCTTTCCATCCTAGATTCCCCCAGAGGTTCTCCCCCCAGTGTATAGATTGCATTCATATTTTTGCCACCCAAATGCATTATTTTACATTTTTCTACAATGAACCTCATTTGCCATGTAGTTGCCCACCCCATTAATTTGTTCAGATCTTTTTGCAAAGTTTCCACATCCTGCGGAGAAGTTATTACCCTGCTTAGCTTAGTATCGTCTGCAAATACAGAGATTGAACTGTTTATCCCATCCTCCAGGTCGTTTATGAACAAATTAAATAGGATTGGTCCCAGCACAGAACCCTGGGGAACCCCACTACCCACCCCTGACCATTCCGAGTACTCCCCATTTATCACCACCCTCTGAACTCGCCCTTGTGGCCAGTTTTCAATCCATGTACTCACCCTATGGTCCATGCCAACGGACCTTATTTTGTACAGTAAACGTTTATGGGGAACTGTGTCAAATGCTTTTGCAAAATCCAGATACACCACGTCTACGGGCCTTCCTTTATCTAGATGGCAACTCACCTCCTCATAGAAGGTTAGTAGACTGGTTTGGCAAGAACGATTCTTCATGAATCCATGCTGATCCATGCTGATTCCCAAAAGTTTTAGCAGAAGGCAAAATGTTAAACAAAACAAAAAAAAAATCTCTGAGGGAAAGGAAAAAGAAAAACAAACATACAAATCAATAGTATGGCAATGGCAATAAAGCTATCAGCAAGTGAGATAAGACAGAGGGAAAGCTATAGACTGGATCCCCCCCCCCTTCCAATCTATAGCTTTCCCTCTCTCTTATCTCACTTGCTAATAGCTTTATTACCATTGCCATACTATTGATTTGTATGTGTTTCTTTTCTTTTTCTTTTTCCTTTCCCTCAGAGATTTTTTTTTGTTTTGTTTTAACATTTTACTTTCTGCTAAAACTTTTGGGAATCAGTACTGTTTGGACCTTAAAGAAGGGGACACACCCGAAAGCTTGTCCATGAAAAATGATATGTTAGTGCAAATAAAATAAATAAAAAAAGTATCACGGACAGTACTCAATTTTCTCTGCTCTTTTTAATGCAAGAAGCAGAAGGATGTACTTTGTACCTCAGCATGAAAGGAAGGTAGGTATACAGTATCTCACAAAAGTGAGTACACCCCTCACATTTTTGTAAACATTTTATTATATCTTTTCATGTGACAACACTGAAGAAATGACACTTTGCTACAAGGTAAACTAGTGAGTGTACCGCTTGTATAACAGTGTAAATTTGTTGTCCCCTCAAAATAACTCAACACACAGCCATTAATGTCTAAACCACTGGCAACAAAAGTGAGTACAACCCTAAGGGAAAAGGTCCAAATTGTCAATATTTTGTGTGGCCACCATTATTTTCCAGCACTGCCTTAAAGGGGTTGTAAACCTTCTTGTTTTTTCACCTTAATGTATCCTAAGCATTAAGGTGAAAACATTTCTGACAGTGACCGGCCCCCTCGCCCCCCTGTTTTACTCACCTGAGCCTGTTTGTTCCCTCGGCAGAGACATGCTCTTCCTCTCTGGAGTTTACAAAAGCTTCAAAGTACACAGGTTGCCACTGGAGTCCTCTTCCACTCCTCAATGGCGACATCACTGAGCCAGTGGATGTTAGAGACCTTGCTCTCTTCCACCTTCCATTTGAGGATGCCCCACAGATGCTCAATAGGGTTTAGGTCTGGAGACATGCTTGGCCAGTCCATCACCTTTACCCTCAGCTTCTTTAGCAAGGCAGTTGTCATCTTGGAGGGGTGTTTGGGGTCGTTATCATGTTGGAATACTGCCCTGCGGCCCAAGGGAGGGGATCATGTTCTGCTTCAGTATGTCACAGTACGTTTTGGCCTTCATGGTTCCCTCAATGAACTGTAGCTCCCCAGTGCCGGCAGCACTCATGCAGCCCCAGGCCATGACGCTCCCACCATCATGCTTGACTGTAGGCAAGACTTGTCTTTGTAATCCTCACCTGCCACAACACACAACACACGCTTCACAGCATCGGAACCAAATAAGTTTATCTTGGTCTCATCAAACCACAGGACATGGTTCCAGTAATCCATGTCCTTAGTCTGCTTGTCTCCAGCAAACTGTTTGAGGCTTTCTTGTGCATCATCTTTAGAAGAGGCTTCCTTCTGGGGCGACAGCAATGCAGACCAATTTAATGCAGTGTGTGGCATATGGTCTGAGCACTGACAGGCTGACCCCTCACCCCTTCAACCTCTGCAGCAATGCTGGCAGCACTCATACGTCTATTTACCAAAGTCAACCTCTGGATTTGATGCTGAGCACATGCACTCAACTTCTTTGGTTGACCATGGCGAGGTCTGTTCTGAGGGGAACCTGTCCTGTTAAACTGCTGTATGGTCATGTCCACCATGCTGCAGCTCAGTTTCAGGGTCTTGGCAATCTTCTTATAGCCTAGGCCATCTTTATGTAGAGCAACAATTCTTTGTTTTTCAGATCCTCAGAGAGTTCTTTGCCATGAGGTGCCATGTCGAACTTCCAGTGACCAGTATGAGAGAGTGAGAGCGATAACACAAAATTTAACACACAAGCTCCCCATTTACACCTGAGACATTGTAACACTAACGAGTCACATGACACGGGAGGGAAAATGGCTAATTGGGTCCAATTTGGACATTTTCACTTAGGGGTGTATTCGCTTTTGTTGCCAGCAGTTTAGACATTAATGGCTGTGTGTTGAGTTATTTTGAGGGGACAGCAAAATTTACACTGTGTGACAGCAGTCAGGTAAAATCACCTGGTTGCATCCAGGATGGAAAATATGTATGCCTAGATTCAGGCTTTATGCCGACTTATACCACCAGGGGGAGTACTGGGAGTCCTGCAGGGGAAGAGTAGGGATGAGCTTCGAGTTCGAATCGAACTCATATTCGACTCGAACATCGGCTATTCGCCAGTTCGCCGAACAGCGAACAATTTGGGGTGTTCGTGGCAAATTCGAAAGTCGCGGAATACCCTTTAAAAGTCTATGGGAGCAATCAAAAGTGCTAATTTTAAAGGCTTATATGCATGGTATTGTCATAAAAAGTGTTTGGGGACCTAGGTCCTGCCCCAGGGGACATGGATCAATGCAAAAAAAAGTTTTAAAAACGGCCGTTTTTTTCGGGAGCAGTGATTTTAATAATGCTTAAAGTGAAACAATAAAAGTGTAATATTCCTTTACATTTCGTACCTGGGGGGTGTCTATAGTATGCCTGTAAAGGGGCGCATGTTTCCCGTGTTTAGAACAGTCTGACAGCAAAATGACATTTCAAAGGAAAAAAAGTCATTTAAAACTACTCGCGGCTATTAATGAATTGCCGGTCTGACAATACGTATAAAAGTTCATTGATAAAAACAGCATGGGAATTCCCCACAGGGGAACCCCGAACCAAAATAAAAAAAAAAAATGATGTGGGGGTCCCCCTAAATTCCATACCAGGCCCTTCAGGTCTGGTATGGATATTAAGGGGAACCCCGGTCAAAATTTAAAAAAAAATGGCGTGGGGTCCTCCCAAAAATCCATACCAGACCCTTATCCAAGCACACAACCTGGCAGGCCGCAGGAAAAGAGGGGGGACGAGAGAGTGCCCCCCTCCTGAACCGTACCAGGCCACATGCCCTCAACATTGGGAGGGTGCTTTGGGGTAGCCCCCCAAAACACCTTGTCCCCATGGGGGCGGGGTCACCGGGTGGCTCCGCCCCCATTTTTAAGAACCGTCAGAAGAGGAGAAGCGTCACACAGCGGGAGCCTCCCTCCATGCCATCATGAATGTGGAGCGGATCAAGGAGAAGAAGGGAAGAAGACACCGCAGAGGAAGATGCCAGACGAGAACACGGGAGGAAGAACCAGAAGAACCAGAAGGAGAAGATGGAGGAAGAAACCAAAGGAAGATAGAAGATTTGTCAGGAATTGTCAAAAACTGTCTCTTTTAACATTTTTGACAGTTTTTTTCTGAAATGGTAGGGGTACCCTTACCATTTCACACAGGGGGAGGGCCAGGATCTGGGGGTCCCCTTGTTAAAGGGGGCTTTCAGATTCTGATAAGCCCCCCGCTCGCAGACCCCCACAACCACTGGGCAAGGGTTGTGGGGATGAGGCCCTTGTCCCCATCAACATGGGGACAAGGTGTTTTGGGGGGCTACCCCAAAGCACCCTCCCAATGTTGAGGGCATGTGGCCAGGTACGGTTCAGGAGGGGGGGCGCTTTCTCATCCCCCCCTCTTATCCTGCAGCCTGCCAGGTTGCGTGCTCGGATAAGGGTCCGGTATGGATTTTGAGGGGGACCCCACGCCATTTTTTAATGGCCTGGGGTTCCCCTTAATATCCATACCAGACCTGAAGGGCCTGGTATGGAATTTAGGGGGACCCCCCCACGTGATTTTCTTTTTTAAATTTTGGTTCGGGGTTCCCATGTGGGGAATTCTCATGCCGTTTTTATCAATGAACTTTTATGTGTATTGTCAGACCGGCAATTCATTAATAGCCGCAAGTAGTTTTAAATTACTTTTTTTCCTTTGAAATGTCATTTTGCTGTCAGACTGTTCTAAACACAGGAAACATGCGCCCCTTTACAGGCATACTATAGACACCCCCCAGGTATGAAATTTAAAGGAATATTACACTTTTATTGTTTCAATTTAAGCATTATTAAAATCAATGCTCCCGAAAAAACGGCCGTTTTAAAAACTTTTTTTGCATTGATCCATGTCCCCTGGGGCAGGACCCAGGTCCCCAAACACTTTTTATGACAATAACTTGCATATAAGCCTTTAAAATTAGCACTTTTGATTATTCATGTTCGTGTCCCATAGACTTTAAAGGTGTTCGCGTGTTCGAACAAATTTTTTGCCAGTTCGCAAGTTCTGGTGCAAACCAAACAGGGGGGTGTTCGGCTCATCCCTAGGGAAGAGTTAGCCCGGGTTCACACCTATGCGAATTAGATGTGCGTTTCCCCGCATCTAATTCGCATAGTAGGAGAATGTGACTGGCTCCCTATGGAGCCGGTTCACATATCTCCGGGGCGGCTGCGGAGCACACTGCACAAAAACGCTGTGCGTCTTTGGCTCTGTTTCAGGGCCGAATTCAGGCATAGAATCGTCCCTGATTCGTCCCTGAAACGGGGAACAGGGACGCACAGCTCTCCTGTGTGATCTGCAGCTCGGCATAGTGTGAACCCGGGCTTAATGAGCCCAGCTGAAGTAAGTGGGCTCATTAAGACCTATATCAAAAACCTGGGCATGCTTAGGGAGATGCTGCACCCTGGAACCAGTTCTGTGTGTGTAGACTGGGGAGTGGGGTATCTGTCCTGTGCGGTGAGTTTACACCTGTGTGGCAAACTTCTAAAACAGGGAGATAGGGACTGGGGCAGCACAAGGCTGCACCTAGTTGTTAAATAGGGAATCTACGTGTGTAGTAAGCAGTCAAGCTGGCCAGGATTTCTTTTCATGTTTCTTTTTGTTTTGCTGTTATATTTTTCACAGCATATAGTATAAATAAACTGCACCTTTGTTTTTTTCACAAAGTTGTCTGCTGTGCCTGATTTTGTGTGGTGAACCCATTCAGGGGGTTACACACACCCGCTGCCGAGCTAACCCCCTCACAAATGTTATACAAGCTGTACACTCACTACATAACATTGTAGCAAAGTGTAATTTCTTCAGTGTTGTCACATGAACAGATATAATAAAATATTTACAAAAATGTGAAGGGTGTACTCACTTTTGTGAGATACTGTATATGTTGTTTGCTGAGGTCTGTTTTAGCCAAGCATGTGCACATTTCAAATCTGTCTCTGTCCATGGCTTTGCTGGAGCTGTACAGACTGGGTATCTGGGTTGTTGACATTTATTTTCTTGCAGTCACTGAGACATTTAACTAGTAGTGATTTAACCTACCAGAGTTCAGCCGTAATGGTGTTATGTTTTGGTGGACTTGATCTTAAGTGGCAATGAGATATGTAATGCACTGGAATGTTATCAGTTACCTGTGTAGATGAGAAGCCTCCATAGGGGTTCTGCTGTTTGCTCAGCCAGTTCACAATCTCTGTAGCTTTGCCCAGGTCAGGTTTAGGTCCAGAGAGTAGAGCCAGGAGGACATAGGCATTCATTTCCACCTCAGCAGATGGGGCTCTGTACCAGTATGAATCTTGAATGGGAGGAGCAGAATCCCGCGCCCAGTGGAGCTGTCCATCTGTAAATATGACGACACCACATAATTACACTATGATCTTGTCTTGCTCCAAAAACTGAACATAGCACCTTACTATAGGTTGTGCAGGATGTCTGTAGAATTTGGATTGGCATGAGCCAGGACAAAAGGAGACATTGCAAAAGGCATTTAAAGAAAATTGTGACACATCAAAGCTAGAGTTAGGTTTGACAAATATACCTAATTAATGAGGCAATTCTCCATCTCCTTCTCCCTTTCCCTCCCCAACCCCATCATATAGCCCAGTACGAAGCTTTAGAGGGAAAAGGTCTAAAAATAGACATCAGTTCTCTCTTAAACCACAATTCATTGCTAATCCTTTGTCAAACACTATATGGCCAAAATTTTGGTGACACCTGACCATGAGTTTATTCTAACCATGAGTATTAATAAGGGGTGGGCAGCCTCTTTGTGACTATAATAGCCTTTGCTTTTCTGCAAAGGATATTTTGAAGTGTAGACTAAAATGTATGATAGGGGAAATCCTTTGAGAATAGTGGGCAGAACATGGAGAGTGCCTGTTGGAATTTGTTCCTATTCAGCCAAAAGAGCATTGCTGAAGTCAAATACTCATGCTGGACAAAAAAACCTGGCATTCTATTAGTGTTGCAATCCCTCCCAAAAGTGTTCAGAATGGCTCAAGTCAGGGCTCTGTGCAGGTCACTTGAGTTCCCCCACTAAAATCATTAAGTCATATCTTCAAGCACATGGTTTTGTATACTGGGGTACAGCCATGTTAGAACAGAAAAGAGCCTTCCACAAACTGTTGCCAAAAGTTTTAAAGTGCACAGTTATCTAAAATATCTTTTTTTTTTAAACATTATATTTTAATTTGAGTTTAACAAAAAATTTGTATAAAACGTTTTTGTACAGGGTCAACAGTTGCAGATCATCATAAGTAAAGTGGATTATAAAGTACAATTTGAGTAAAACATACTTAAGCGTTTGGCCAAATGCTCCATGCTTCTTGAAATGTATTAAATGAGAGTGAATTAAAAGCTAGAAGTTTTTGGGTTAGTTTGGTTCATATGAACAATATTGGTTACTTCTGATAGGTTGGAGGGCTAATGTTGACTTCCACCGCCTTAGGATTAGAGACCTGGCTGCTAGAAGTATGTGCATTACAACCTGTCTGTAGTCCTTCGGGTAGTTAGATTGTAAGCTCTTCTGAGCAGGGCCCTCTTAATCCTCTTGTATCTTATTGAATTATAACTGTATTGTCTCCCTTTTATAGCGCTGCGTAAACTGTTGGCACTATATAAATCTTGTATAATATTAATAATAATAATAATACTTATATTTAGAAGGGCTAGTTCAGGGCAGGGTGACAGTTGTCTAAAACATCTTTTTATACTGCATGGTTTAGCTTTGACAGTAATCATTACTGGAATGTCCACATACTTTTAACCATATAAGGTACCTCCAGATAAAACCCAGCATTTTAAAAAATCAATAGTTCCTGGAAACGAGTCCACATGTAGACAGGCTTGACTTGCGTGGTAACATCACAGACATGGACTCCGCCCTACCCGTTTCGTCAGAGTTGGCATCCTCAGGGGCATGCGAAACCATTGATTTTTTACATGCTGGATTTTATCTGGAGTTGTGTGAGTTGTTAGTATCATCTTCTTTTAATAAAATATCATACAGTTTTACACTATGTGGACCCTTTTTTTTCCCCTAAGGTTTGTGAGTTGGAGCGATTTTCATTGTCAGCCTATCCTATTCAGCCTAAACAGAGGGAACCAAATAGATCTTCTGTGTATCATTCATGCTTGTCTAGACTCTTAGAATTTGAAGTCTAGATCTCTGGTAAGCAAGCATTTCACATGATTCAAGGTGGAGGTGCACCTGGGTGAAAATTCCACAAAATATTTGTTCACTCACATTGTGTATTCACTTGAAGAGACTGTGTTAACTTACATTGTTTTTTGTGTTTGGAGACTAATATGAGATGTTTATATATATATAGATAGATAGATACTGTAATTACTATTTCTATTATCTTGATTGTTTAGCACCGCAAATGATGTACCCGTATGTCACTGCGTCATCAGCACCTAGCGGGCTCACGCGCCTACCGCGGGAGCGTGCCCGTGGGTCCCGCATACTCGATGTCCGCCGGTGGCCTGTGATCATGGCATGGAGAGGCAGAACGGGGAGATGCATATGTAAACAAAGCATTTCCCTGTTCTGCCTAGCAACATGACAGGGATCTACTGCTCCCAGTGATCTCTGTCATGTTGTAGTGAGCCCATCCCCCTACAGTTAGGACACACAGAGGGAACACACTTAGCTCCTTGATCATCCCCTAGTGTTTAACTCCTTCCCAGCCAGCGACATTTACACAGTAATCAGTGCATTTTTATAGCACTGATCGCTGTAAAAATGACAATGGTCCCAAAATAGTGTCAAAAGTGTTTGATCTGTCTGCCACAATGTCACAGTCACGATAAAAATCGCAGATTGCCGCCATTACTAATAAAAAAATAATAATAAAAATGCCATAAATCTATCCCCTATTTTGTAGACGCAATAACTTTTGCGCAAACCAATCAATTTTCCCCTTTTTAGAACAATACATATTGGCCTAAACTGAGGAAGAAATTTGTTTTTTATATATTTTTTGGGGATATTTTATTATAGCAAAAAGTAAAAAATATTGCTTTTTTTTCAAAGTTGTTGGCCTTTTTTTGCTTATATCGCAAAAAATAAAAAAACGCAGAGGTGATCAAAACCACCAAAAGAAATCTCTATTTGTGGGAAAAAAAGGACATCAATTTTGTTTGGGTACAGCGTCGCACAACCGCACAATTGTCAGTTAAAGCGACGCAGTGCCATATCGCAAAAAAGGGCCTGGTCAGGAAGGGGGTAAATCCTTCTAAGGCTGAAGTGGTTAAAAAGTATAAACATATTTAATATATAATTGGCCTAAATCCCACTTTTATTAGGTTTTCCACTTACAGGGTAATTATCTTTGTATCTGATTCTTTCCCCCTTTTAATAATCAGGGTACTTAGTTTCAGCCCCAACAGAAGAGGGCTAAAAGTATACAATGACTTCTGCCTAGAATAATTTTAGTAAATCTATTCCTCACCTTCTCGTATAGCTTTTTCTTCCAGTTTGTCCAATACAGCCGCCCTGAGTTTTATCTCTCTGCACAGTGTAAAGGTGTAGGCCAGCAGAGCCAAAGTGTATACATTGCTCACATCCACAGCAGCCTTCTGCAGACAGGACACTGCGTCTCTGACCAGAGGATCCTAGAAATAAATTAACTAGTATGAAATCTCAGTATTTCCTAATTTAAAATTTGGAAGAGTAATCAAGAGGATAAAGATGCATAATGAATCTGATGTGATCTATGTACCAGGGACGTGCGGTGAGGTCAGTGGCTGGTGAGGCACTGGCTAGTATCAGAGCCAGATACACACAGGTTACATACGCCGCAAACGTTAAAGTGAGAGCAATAATTCTAGCACTAGGCCTCCTTTGTAACTCTAAACATGTAACCTGTAAAAAAAAATTTAAAGCGTCGCCTATGGAGATCTTTAGGTAACGAAGTGTGGCGCCATTCCATGAGTGTGCACAATTTTAAAGCGTGACATGTTAGGTATGTATTTACTCGACGAAACATCATCTTTCACATTATACAAAAAAATTAGGCTAACTTTAGCACTTTTTTTTATATACATGAAACATTTTTTTTCCCCCAAAAAAATGCGGTTGAAAAATTGCTGCGCAAATACTGTACGATATAAAAAGTTGCAATGACCACCATTGTATTCCCTAGGGTCTCTGCTAAAAAAAATTGCACACGTCCTGGAATGGCGCCAAACTTCGGTACTTAAAAATCCCCGTAGGCGATGCTTTACATTTTTTAATGGTTAAATGTTTAGAGTCATAAGGCGTACACACGGTCGGACTTTGTTCGGACATTCCGACAACAAAATCCTAGGATTTTTTCCGACGGATGTTGGCTCAAACTTGTCTTGCATACACACGGTCACACAAAGTTGTCGGAAAATCCGATCGTTCTAAACGCGGTGACGTAAAACATGTACATCGGGACAATAAACGGGGCAGTGGCCAATAGCTTTCATCTCTTTATTTATTCTGAGCGTGCGTGGCACTTTGTCCGTTGGATTTGTGTACACACGATCAGAATTTCCGACAACGGATTTTGTTGTCGGAAAATTTTATCTCCTGCTCTCCAACTTTGTGTGTCGGAAAATCCGATGGAAAATGTCCGATGGAGCCCACACACAGTCGGAATTTCCGACAACACGCTCCGATCGGACATTTTCCATCGGAAAATCCGACCGTGTGTACGGGGCATCACAGTGGAGGTCTAGGGCTAGAATTATTGCTCTCGCTCTAATGTTCACGATGACACCTCACATGTGTTGTTTGAACACCATTTTCATGCGTATGCGTTCACTTCTGCATGCTAGCACACGGGGACAGGGGCACTTTAATTTTTTTATTGTTAATTTTACTTTAAAAATTTTAGTTTGACACTTTAAAAAAAAAAAATGTTTTTTGATCATTTTTATGTAAACATCACTTGTAATAGGAATATGGCATAATCGGTCCTCTTTACAGTAAGATATGGGGTCAATAAGACCCCACATCTCACCTCTAGGCTTGGACAGCTGAAATAAAGAAAAAATGATCTCGGCTTCCCAGCCGAGGTGGCGTCATTTGATTGAATGCAGAGGCCAAGCGTGGTGTCATAACATTGTGCTCGGCCTCCGAACGATCATAGAGGCTCCGGTGACTATCTGGTCCACCAAAAATCTCTTTGGTAAACATCCGGGGCCGGCGGATCCATTCTCCGACTCACTGATGGCAGCGGTGAGTCCGTAGAAGCACCGGAGGGTGGCGGGAGGGGGGACGTCTCCTCTCGATGCCCGTAAGAATGATAAAGCGGCTGACCAGCTGCTATAATCATTCTTATGGTGTAAGGAATCGCTGGCTGAAAAAATATCTGAATGATGCCTGTAGCTGCAGCTATCATTCAGATATACCCGCACAAATTCAAGGTCGTCATATGACGGCTGGTGGTCGGGAAGTGGTTAAATACATTTTAAGTAGAACTGCAACCAAAATGTTTTCCTCAGTTTAGAAATATTGTCATCTGTGTCTCTTTTTGGTAAACCTTCCTATAACTTACTGTCTGTGAGACCCAAGTCATTGCTGTGAATTGAGCTTCTTGTTTACCCTCCCTATAATCCTTTTCCATACAGACCACTGGTGACTGTAATGGTTGCAATCATTCCCTATTGAAGTCTGCTTCAAAATGTGTGGGGAGGGGCAAGGGGTAATGCAGCTCACAATCCTGGAGTTATACAAACCAAAAAAATAGATCTGACTGAATACTACTTAAGTAAAATCATCGAGCATCATTAAGGGACTTTTTGCTTTTTATTTGCTTTTGGCTCATTAACCCTCAATGCAGAAGGAGGTGTCATATCAATCATATGGGAATTTTGTTCATGTTGTTAAAATGTGATGATGTTGTTGTTGACAGGCAACCTCCAGTCTCTTGTGAACCAATGGAGCTGTGCAACCCAGCACCCTAGCAATCAGTGGGAAGTTGTCATTTAGTAGTAATACCACTGCTGAAGGAATGACTTCCAGCTTCAGCAGCTGGAAGTTTGGCGGGTGGGCAAACTGGCCAAAATTTGTTATTTAGTTCACCCATTTGGCAAATGGTAAACGGCTTGGCTTGAACTCAAATTCGACCCAAACCTGGAGATCATCCCTAATTTCCATTAGGTAAAAAGATTAGCATTCACCTTTTTTGTCAATATGTATTAGACATGTGCACACTGAAATATTTTGTTTTGGAATTTTGTTTTCGTCTGAAAAATACATTTATTTAGTTACTCCCGAAATTCGTTTTTATTTATTTTGTTTCATTAAAAAAATGCATTCGTCCGAAAATCCGAAATAATTAAGGTTGAATCTGTCATTGAAGGCTTATGGTGTCTGTCGAATGTTCTAAGAAGATTCGACGGAGCAGCTAAACTGTTCGATGCCGCAATTGTACATTTTCAGCGGACAAGCTATAGTAGAATTCTAATGTTGTATGACACTAGTAATAATTATATTTATTAATTATTATTACTAGTCAACCAACATTAGACTTCTTCTATAGTCTATGGGCGGAGCATTTGACCATATATGTCCACTCACGGCGACTGCTTCATCGAATCGTCATGTGGAATCTTTTCTCTTTATGTCGAATATTCTTGGACTAATAGCGTTAGGTTAGGCACATTCAACCTTTTTTGCTATTGTCTCTATAATGTTGAATCTTTTCTCTCTATGTCGAATCTTTTATCTCTATGTCGAATCTTTTCTCTTTATGTCGAATCTTTTCTCTCTATGTAGAATAATCTTGGACTAATAGAGCTAAGGTTAGGCACATTCGACCACAGGTTCGATGGACACAGATCGCTATTGTCAGCATCATGTCGAATCTCCTATCTATAGCGAACTGTTGTCGCAACGAAAACAAAAATAAAGCATTTGTTTATGTCGGATCTTTCAGTTTTCAGATTCTGCATGTTCGTTATCGTTTGTTAAAACGATAACGAAAATACCCAAAATTCAGACGAAAATGCATTCAGGCGAAAATGAATGCACATGTCTAATATGTATATTCCTTTCTACTCCTACCCCAATAAAGGTCATACCTGATTTCCTGCTTAGGCACAGATTGATTACATAGAACAACATGGAAGGGAGCTGCTTCAAGCTCATTGGTTCCCCCATGTTCAGGGGTAACGTGTTACAATCTAACAATAACTGGAATGAAACACCAGTGGCCAACTGTACACACATTCTAACAACACCTACTATTAGGTAATTGGTTGAAAAAAGGTGTTATGCTTGGAAGTAACTTTGCAAGATTACTTTTTCTCTTGGTTAGGTACAACATATACAGGAATGTAACAATATTTTTAAATGTTGATGATCACTTACTTTCAGAGATACACCGGCCTCTATCAGAGCCATGGTCACATATGCAGAAAGGGAGACATCATCTTTCGCTCCTCCCTGTAATGAAGACCAATTTTTAGTCTTATTAGACTGAAACTTTGCTGAAGAGGTTTAAGTAAAAGAAAAGAAGAAAAAATATATTTTATTTTATTTAAGAATGAACCCACTCCCAAGAAGTTGTATAGTCTTTATTTCAATCACAACACTAAGTTTTTATCCTTGTAAATCAATTTTTTAGTTGATTGGATTAATTATGTTTGAGGACATCTAGTAGAAATGAATTTTTGTAAGACTTGAATACGAACTAGGATTTTGTATCTCTTCTACCAAGAAGCTAGGACCTATATTGGTTACATATGTTTTTGTTTCAAATAAGCTTCCTTAGCAAGATAAAGAGTGAAGACATGTTAAAGATTTTCATAATTTTCATGGTTTCCTGAGCTTTATTTCTTTAACCATTTGCAGACCGGCCAACAGTAATTTTACTGTTGGCCAGAGGCTTGAGCAGGCACCAAGATGTACCAGTGTATTGCCAAGCTCATGCACACTGGCACACTGATTGTGGTGCTTGGTATCCGGCCGCTGTGACTGGTCTAGATACCAGAAATATTGGTATCTAAATACAAATATTATTTTTTTAAATTTCCAAAAAATTATGGCAAAAAAAATTACAATTTCAAAAAACTTGCCATGCCTCTTACTAAATACCTTGAACAGTCTACTTTCAAAAAAGGGATCAATTGGGGGGTATTTGTACTGACCTGGCATTTTAGGGCATTTGTAAATACATATATCATAGTTTGTAGACTCTCTAACTTTCACACAGACTAAATAATATACACGGATTTGGGTTATTGTTACCAAAGAAATGTAGCAGACTACATTTTGAAAGAAATATATGAAGAAGGGTATTTGTATGCAACATTTTATAACAGAAATACGTGGGGTTTTTTTTAAATTTTTTTTAGATTTTCTTTGCACATGAAATATTATATATATTCGATCATTGCATTTTTGTATTGAACACTGAATTAATTAGGGGTTATTGTTGTGCTACTGTGAATTTTGCTAAATATGCACTTTGGTATATACAGTATATTTCATTTTCACTGGTTTTGAAATGTGAATGTTTTGCAGCATGCATTTTTTAAACATTTTTCCCAGACATAAAATTAAACTGTGAAACTTATACAAAGAAGTTTTCTTACACAAGAACTGCTGATAAGGATAGAATATACGGAAACTGATGACAAGGAATGTGATTGCAGAAAAAAATTATGATTCAAGCCAACAAAACATCAAAATCTGGACATTCAAGTATCTGGACATAGAAGCTACTATGTCTTTATAATATAACCATGTCTATGATAAACATTGTATAACAATTTGCATGTATCATTTTGTAAGAATGATAATAAAATCACCTGCATAGCAGTATTCAGTAGTCTTCCTACATTGCGGAAACAGCCAGTCTCTTTACGAATATTCTGAAGCCAGGTAAAAGATTGTTTTAGATGACTTTCATCTATAAATATGTAGGGCCGCCCTTTACTAAAGGACTTCACTACAAATGCAGATAGCCTGTAGGATAGAGCAACAAATGTATTTAGTAGACCTTTTATTAAAACCTAAGCCAATTATCACAATATACTTCCCAAAATACACTTAGGTAAAACTGAGAAACCGGTGACTGAGGATCATAGGATGCCTCTGTATCGGCAGTAGAACCAGAGCCAATGATCATCCATGGCCAAGTGTAGACTACATGTGGGGCAGTATTGCAGCAGCCATCAGCAGCAGCTCTGCTGTAAAAGATTTATTGCTGTAATATTTCTACTTAGCATAGTTATTTTTCTGTTACAAGCATTGAACTGACGGAAGAGATTAGTCAGCCACTGTGGTTATTGGCTTTACAACCTGATATTGAGATGTTACCTCTGGAATTGCCTTTAGGGTTCTTAATTATTATTTTTTTTATTATACAGGGTTTATATAGCGCCAACAGTTCATGCAGTGCTTTACAACACGGGGGCAAACAGTACAGTTACAATACAATTCAATACAGGAGGGATCAGAGGGCCCTGCTCATTAGAGCTTACAGTCTAGAAGGGAGGGTCAAGTGAAACAAAAGGTAATACCTGTGGGGGATGATCAGATGTAGAAAATGAAAATAAAGTTGTTAGATGTGGGTAGGATAGGCATTTCTGAAGAGGAGGGTTTTCAGGGATTGTCTAAAAGCTAATAGAGTAGGAGAAAATCAGACAGATGGTGGTAAGGAGTTCCATAGGATTGAAGAGGCTCTGGAAAAGTCCTGGAGGTGAGCATGGGAGGAGGTGATGAGGGAGCTAGAGAGCTGGAGGTCTTGGGAGGAACGAAGAGAACGATTAGGTTGGTATTTTGACACTAGGCCAGTGATGTAGCTGGGGGCAGAGTTGTGGATGGCTTTGTAAGTAGTTGTTAGTATTTTGAATTCAATTTGTTGGGTGAGCAGACATGCATTCTTTACACATGCAGTCAAAGGGCAGTAAAAACACACGGTTGAGCTGCTTCCTACACTCTGTTTGAATGCTTCCATCAGTATACCGCTTTCTCCAGTCTGAACATAGATATCAGATATTATAGTCACCTACTGCAACAAAGAACTAGGCAGGACACATTTGGCTGCAAAACTGGAACTGTTTATTTGAAACTCAAACACATACTTTTATATCCCACAGGAGAACTTCCCCTCCTGATCATATTACCCGAACAATACAAACTGTAACCAGAAACATAATTAACATGAGCTAATTAACTAGTCATTTAACCAGCCTAGGTGACTCAATGCCCACCCAAACAATATTTTGATTAATCAGACAATAGGTGACCCAACTAACAATGGGCCAGACATACTTAGCAGAAAACACGTAACACCTTAATAAACAGACAATAGCAGGAGACCCCCAGTAACAGACTGTCCGGCATCGAGCTCACAGTACAATAGACATTAGCCCAAGTGTAAACACATCCCCGCAATAGTTTGCTAGCAGGCAATAGGTCAGTTAATTAGCACAATTAACAATGTGTGGAAGACAGGTGATTGAGCTGATGAAATTAATATCTGCTATCAGTCTGACTGTGTGGAGCAGTCCTTATTGGTAATGAGCAATTGGGACCCACACAGGGACCCTGGGCCTAGAGTCCCCAGAGTCTACGTGTCTTGGGGAGACATGGACTTGAATCCAAAGTAACATTACTCCAAGGGTCTCCCCAGCATACACCTTACAACAAGTAGTGTTCTTTTAAAAGCCAGGGCCCATAGTCAGTAGGCAAGAGGCTATCCTGCAGTCCCCTCCAAAAGCCTCAGTCCTGGGTGAGTCTATTACACAGTGTTCCTACCACACCCTCCCTCAACTGTTCCCCCTTAAGCTGCAAAGGCAATGTCTGTAGGAGGCATGAAACTGGATGCAGTGCTTGGTAGCCACTACTACCCACCGAATGAGACCCATTTTTTTGATGTTTCAAAGTATTGTTTGTGTTCCTCTTTTTTTTTTTTTTTTTTTTTATTGTATTTTTATTGAGAAATTTTTCAAAAATCGTAGCATACAAACTGTAATAATAACAATCAAGAAAAGAAGGTAAACAGGTGTATGATTACAGAGACAATAGTTTTGTACATAATGTAATCAGAAATAATAAAAAAATAGCATCAAAATCAACCCATTAGAATCAGTTGATCATCAGGCTGTGAACTCTACTATATATTTCAATTGTCAGACAAGGGGCAATAATAGAATGACAGGAGCCGGAACCTCAAGAAGAGCCATGTATATATAGCGGTCCCAAGGGGCCCAGATCCTATCAAATCTCTCCATAGCATCCTCCACCATGGCTGTCATATGCTCCATTCTACGGATATCAGTAATAGCTTGTATAAGCTGGGACTGAATAGGGGGGAGGTGGAAAGCCAACATGCAGGGATAGCTCTTTTTGCAGCCAGTAACACATATGATGCCAATTTGTTCAAATTTTTCCCCAATCCAGGGAATGTGAGGCCTAAAAGAAGATGTACCAGATCCGACGGGATAGGGGAATCAAGAATCTGCTGGAGCATGATCACAACCATGGACCAGAAGGGAGCTATCAAATCGCACTGCCATAAAATTTGATAATGAGAGCCCCTGATCCTTCTGCATCTCCAACAAAGAGGAGAGAGGGAAGCATCATATCGGTTTATAACCTCAGGTGTCCTATACAAAAAAAAAGCACTTTGTAAGCTGTTTCTCTTTGCGCCACACATCGGGATATTTTGGATGTTGAGGTCCAAATTTTAGCCCATTGGGATGGGGGGTTTGTTGTTGTGTCAAATGTGACCATTTACTCATATATGAGTGGGGCTCCACGGAGATTGGAAGGTTCTCTTGCAGAAGTCGATATATGTCGTGATTGATATGGTCCCTGAGAGCATATAACTTTGAAGGGTGTAGGTTTGATCAAAGTAAGAGAAGGTGAAAGGGATGCTAGATAGTGGGATATTTGGAGGTATGAAAAGAACGGCTGGTTTGGAATTTTATTTTGGCTTTTTGGCTTTTAGTTTGTAGGTCCTGGAAGGAGTAAAGATTTCGGGTAATAGGGTGCACAAAATGTCGGAGTTGGAACAGACCCGCCTTGGCCCAAGGGAACATCCGGGAGTGTGAGAGACTATCAGGTAGAAGGGGGTTAAATAGCACATTAGAAAGGGGTGGGCAGGAGGATGCCAGTGAGAACTTATATAGCAGGATCACCAAATCCTGAGTGAAAACAGCATAGGGCCCAGGCAGAGGTCATGGAGCTTGGGATCAGTAAATAATGCAGGAGACCAAACCAGGGAGCAGGGGTGGGTCGGCAACAACGAACCCATCTCTATCTCCGTCCACCTGTTTGGAGGATGCATGCTGGCCCAAGACACCATCACATGGAGGTAGGAAGCCAAATAGTACTTGTGGATGTCCGGTGCTCCCATACCTCCCTGCCCCCTGCGGGAAAAAATGACTGAGCTGGCCACTCTATGTGCCCCATCCTTCCATATAAAATTGAGAAACCACCGTTTAAGGAGTTTCAATTGGGCCATCGGAATAGGGACAGGAAGTATTTCAAAGTAATACAAAAGTTTGGGCATTACCGACATCTTCAGCACGTTAATCCTGCCTATCCTAGATATCGGGAGGGGGTTCCATGTATTTAACACATCTTTGATAGATTTAAATAAGGGAACATAGTTAGCCGAATGAAGGGTAGAATAAGACAAAGTGATTTGTACTCCTAAGTATTTGAGAGAAGAGGTGCACCAGCGATAGGGATATGAGTTCTTTAGTGAAAGGAGATCATCAGGAGGGAGATGTAAGGGCAGAGCTTCAGTTTTAGAGATAGCAAGTGTTTTGAAATAGTCGGGAGAAAGGTCTTATAATAAGTGTAGGGAAGGCTGTCTGGACCTGGAGCTTTATGGGATGGGAGAGATTTGACAGTGCGAGTGAGTTCTTCCTCAGTAATGGGTGCATTTAAAATCTGCACCTCCTCCTCAACAAGTCGGGGGAGGCGGAGATCAGCCATAAATGTTTAAAAAGCTTTGTGGTCAAAAGGGGGATTTTGGTCAGGGGAGAGGCAGTTATAGAGTTTGTCATAAAATTCCCCAAATACTTGACTCATTGTCTGTTGACAGAAGGTGGGAGTCCCATCTGTGCATTTTATATAATCCGGGAAAGATAGGGAGGGCCTAGGGTTAAGCCTAGATACCAACATTCCATGCGGTTTATTTGAAAATTCATAAAATTTTTGTTTTGCCCATCCTCTAAAGAACGCCTTGTGAGCCTCCCAGAGGACAGACGGGCTGAACCTGTGATTAAGTGGAAGTATTCAGTTAGGGCGGTGAGAAGTTTATCTCTAGACTCGGGATGTTTTATTAAAGACTCATTTAGCCTACAGTGGCACCTCCTGGGAAATGCAGCTGAGAGGCAAAGATCTAGGGATAGGGGGGCATGAACCGACCAGGTAATCGGACCCAGGTCAGAGGACACCGTGTGGGAAAGCAATGGAGCCGTCACTAAGAAATAGTCCAGTCTTGAAAACATCTTGTGGGGAGGGGAGTAAAGTGAATACTGATGACCCACGGGGTGCTTGACTCGCCAAGCATCAAACAGATGGTGGGTGCAAATCGGCTTCCTGAAGGAAGTGGCTAAGGACTGTGGGGCATGAGGGGGCCCGGTGTGGAACAACGATTTTCTATCCCGGCCAGATGAGAGGACAGCATTGAAGTCTCCTCCAACTATCATAAAGGGATGAGCTACTCTGTGTAATCGTTCAAAAACTTCAGTAAGGAATTTAATTTGACCTGTGTTAGGAGCATATACATTCATGATCCTCATAGGGTTAGATAAGTAAGTGCCGTCTAAAATTATATAACGCCCATGAGGATCCAGATGAGTGGAATTAATCTGGAGGGGACACGAGCGTTTAACCAAAACTGCCACTCCAGCCCTTCCAGATGGGTCCGAAGCTAGAAAGGACACTGGGAAGTGTCTAGAGGCAAAGGATGACATCCGCACCGGAGGCCCTGAATTCCTTCAACGCCATCCATCTCTTTTTTATGGAATTCAAACCCTTCACATTATATGATAACAGTTTCAAAGCCATAAGTAAACATTATAATTCAGCTTGGAAGCATTCAAAACAATGGTTAACAGCCCAACAGTAAATACATGTATGCGCAGTCTAAGTGCAGACCTTAGTCTGTGCAAAAGATCCCTTATCGTGAGATGATCAACCAGAGGACTAAGAGTAAAAAAACATAAAATAAAAAATACTAATAAGAAAAAGTAGAACTGCAGCTTTTGAGCAAACTTGAGGTGATCCAAAAAAGGGATCATGTAAGATTATGACGCTTAGAAACAAAAAGGCCTGTAAGGCCCAAAAAATGAGAACAAAAGAAAAAAACTTCACAAAAAGGCCTGAACAAGAATTACTCAGGAATCCTCGATTGTAGCCTGAGGACCAATTGGGGAGCATAGCCATCTCCAAAATGGTGAGGGACCCGTGACTACCCATCACAATGATCCGCTAATAGCGTTACCTGTCCGAGCACATCTCTGGGCAACCCGGGCAAAGGCAGCCGTGGGGGAGCCATTAGATAAAGAAATATAACTGTGTCCTATGGAAAATTGGATCCATTAACAAGAAGGCAAACAGGCAGCAAAAATAGCCTAAACTTTGCAGGATGTCTGCAGGAGGAGGCGTACTGTAACCACAGTGGGCCCAAATAGGGAGTTGAGTAACAGTCAGATCCCAAATGAAGCCATAAAAAGGATATGGACAAGGGTAGAGTTTCCACATCAAATCAAGCTGGTGGTCTCGAGCGTTGAGAGCGCTGGGGAGTGGAGTAGGCCTTTGACCCTCTTCCTCTCACTGGGGTCCAGATTCTGGATGGAGCTGACAATGGACTTGGGGTGGTAGGCAGGGCCTGATCCATGTCCGCAGGAAGTGGAGGCAGGCCTAGATGTTTGATGAATGCATCACCTTCCTGAAGGTCCCGAAGGGCGTGTTGGACCCCATCTAGAGTGACGTTGAGGCAAAAGCCCCAAAAATAAGGGACCTTGTATTGTTGTAGATGAGAGGTGATGGGCCGTAGAGAATGACGCTTGGCCACAGTGATCGGAGAGAGGTCACTGAACAGTTGGATTCTGTCTCCTTTGTATTCAATACTGGATCTGTTGCGCGTGGCCCTAGTTGGAAACGTACCACTATGTCGCGGGGTCTGGCCGCCGTGGGGAGTTTAGGGGCCAGGGACCTATGAGCTCTGTCGAGGCGCCCGTCAGTGTCCACAATTTCAGGTGCCAGGGTGTTAAATAGGCCTAAGAGATAAGGCCTGATATTGTTGTCAGCAACAGTCTCAGGGACTCTGCGTAGTCTCAGGTTCTGGCATCGTTCTCTGTTCTCGAGGTCCTCCTGCTGAAGCTGCAATTGGGACACTGAGTTTTTTAGGGCTGCATTTTCCTCTTCAAGAGCCTATACATATAGCAGAGTCTCATTAAATTTTGTCTCTAGGGAGGCTGTGCGTTCTCCAAGTGCATCTATCTCTCCCCTGAGCTCTCTAGATATTCTCCCCATCTCCTGTGATATGTCCCTGGTTACCTGCTGAGCCAGAGCCTGGAGTTTAAGATCCATCATCTCCGGGGTCAGGACAGGGTGAGGAGAAGAACCCGTGTGTGGGAGGATGGCCTGCTGCTGCGATCCATCCTCCGCCATTAGAGTGCTGATGTAATCCTCCGGATCTCCCGGAGAAATCGAGACTGGGGATTGAGGCCTGATTAGGAAGCGGTCCATGGTGGAGGCGGGCCTCGAGTGTTGCGTAGCTCAGTAGTGGGATCTCTGGTCCCAGATTTTGCCCATAGGGTGCCGGGATGTGCAGCGGGGTCGTGGTGTCTCACCTCTGGAGCAGTTTGTGGCTTACGTTGCTGTACAGAGGCCACGGAACACTGGACAGGAGCGGAGCTCAGGGATCACACATCCGCCATCTTGGAGAGCTGCGCATGCGCCCCCATGTTCCTCTTTTTACTTAAAAGTGAACCCAGCAATGGAAAGGAAAAAGGATACACAATATTGAGTATCTTATGTTTTACTGTACATGTTCCTACAAGTGGAAACTCAAGAGTTACACTTCAAATGTGATAGTAAATGAGTTGAGCTTACAACTAACCCCTTTAACAAAGGTTAGCTAACTTACAAAATGCACATCTTGAAACATCAGCCCAAAGCTGGTGGACCCTTATGCCCCGTACACACAGTCGGACATTGATCGGACATTCCAACAACAAAATCCTAGGATTTTTTCCGACGGATGTTGGCTCAAACTTGTTTTGCGTACACACGGTCGCACAAAGTTGTTGAAATTTCCGATCGCCAAGAACGCGGTGACGTCAACCACGTACGACGAGACTAGAAAAGGCCATTTCAGAACCAAGCGCGGCACCCTTTGGGCTCCTTTTGCTAATCTCGTGTTAATAAAAGTTTGGTGAGAGACGATTTGCGCTTTTTCAGACTCGTGGTTTTCAGATCGTTTTCTGCTATTCAGTTTGTGCTTGTGGGTTCATATCTGCTCTTCAGTGCGTGCAAGCAAGCTATGTGTGACTTTGATTAGTCATTGTGTTCTTGTTCGTTCGGTACTGTTTTTCAGGTCGCTCTTCACAGGCCTTGCTGTTCTTCAGTGCGTTCTGTTACTTCGTTCTGAGCAGCCAACAGCTTTCTAGCCATGTTGCGTATATGTACTCCTCGTAGAATTTGTGCTGTGCGGGGGCTTGGTGTTGGGGTCCTGACCTTGACACAAGTCCAGTCCATGAACAGGGTGGGGAGGAGTTCATGGACCAAGAATTGGTTGCTTCAGCGTGACCAGTTCTGTCATATGCCTTTGCTCCGTGAGATCCGTGAGAATAATCCTGATGATTTCAGGAACCTTCTTAGTATGACGGACCCCGTATTTCACAGTTTGTTGGCTTTGCTGACCCCCTATATCAGCAGGCAGGATACCTGCATGAGCAAGCCATCACTCCGGAGCAGAGGCTCGTCGCCACCCTGCGGTACTTGGCGATGGGGAGAAGCCTGCAGGACTTGAAGTTCTTGACAGGCATTTCCCCCCAGGATCTGGGGATCATTATCCCAGAGAACTGTTCTGCCATCATCCAGGTCCTGCAGAAGGAGTATATGAAGGTAAGATTTTTCCTTGTCAAAAGAAGTTTATTGAGTATACAATGTTATAAAGATACATAAAGTAAGTTTACAAGGATCTATAAAGTAAGCTCATTGTTTTACAGTAGGGTTTATATAGGTAAATATCATGAAATTTCAAATATTAAACATTGGGTTCACGTAAACCTAAATTAAAGATATATATAATTTCCTTAGTTACTTTTGTAGGTAATTAAATGATTTATACCTACTATACATATTGTTTACAAGTAGAGTGTATATAGGTCAAATAAATTCTGATAATGAGCTTTAATCGTAAGGTGGAGAAAAGGAAAGAGAAAGAAGAAAAAGGGTTGAAAGGTAGAGGTATGGTCCACAAGGTTGTCCCGCTCGTCAGTTTATTATTCTTTTTAGTTCTCTTTGAAGCCTTAGAATGGGTGTCTCTGTAAGTAATTTAATCTGTTACCATGGCAACAGGATAGAGTCATTGAAGTTTGACAGGAACTGTTGTTTTATCCAAGGAGGCCAAAGTTTTTCAAATTTTGGAATTTGATTTTGATCGATGGCTACCATCTTAGCATGGGACATTGTATTATTCATTCTGTGAATTGTTTCTGCTAGTACCAATGTAGGAGATTTCCATGCCTTGGCCACTGTTTGTTTTGCAGCCGTTATTAGTTGGATCATAAGTTTGAATTGAGAGAGTGTTAACCATTCCGGTTTTAGATTAAGTAAAGTTAAATATGGATCTGGTTGTATTATTTTTTAAAATATTTTAGATGCAATCACGAAGACTTCCTTCCAGAAGGTTTGGATTACTGGGCACGTCCACCATATGTGTAAATATGTGCCTATTTCTGGGCATCCTCGAAAACAAAGAGTTGAGGTATTAGGTGAATATTTTGCCACTCTAGTGGGTACAAGGTACCAGCGAGTTAGGACTTTATAATTTGTCTCCAGTGCTAAGATGTTGGGTGAAGATGACTTAGATGTGAGCCATATGTTAGACCAGTCCGTGTCTTCTAAAGTTCGTCCCAGGTCCTCCTCCCACCTCTGAACGTAAGAGGGTCTATTAAGATTTGCTACTCCATATAATTGATTATAAAGTGATGAAATTGTACCTTTAGCAAATGGATCTTTTGTACAGATTGATTCAAAAATGGATAATTGGGATAATGGTGTATCCCCCTTTAGGAATGGTGTATAGAAATGTTTGATTTGGAGATATCTAAATATCTCAGAGTTTGGTAGATCATATTTTTCTCTAAGCGATGGGAATGAAAGGAATGATTTAGTTGCTATGAAGTCATTTAGTGTCTGAATGCCTGATGTTGTCCAAGCTTTAAAAGAATTTGGGTAGATCCATGCCGGATAAAAGGCTGGATTTCTGATAAAAGAAAGGAGAGGATTGTGTAGAGATTGTAACTGATATTTGGTTTTTAATTTATCCCAGAGAGCTAAGAAGTGTTTAGTTATGGGATTATGAATTTTAAAGCGGTCTTTAGGATCAAGCCATAATAAATTTGATATTAATAGAGGGTCATTTTCTGAAGCCTCTATAAATACCCATAATGGGATTTCCTGTTTTGCATGGTATTTGGACAGACTGGCCAAATGTGCTGCTCTGTAGTAGTTAGTAAAATTAGGGTATCCCAGGCCTCCTTTATTTTTGGGAAGATGTAGTGTGTGTATAGGTATACGTGGTTTAGAAGAGCCCCATATAAACGAAGTTGCTCTTTTTTGTACTATTCTCAAAAAATAGGAAGGAATTGGAATAGGGAGGACTCTGAATAGATAAAGCAATTTGGGTAGAATAGTCATTTTGATTGCATTAATCTTCCCTATCCAGGATAAAGGAAGTTGTGACCATTGTTTTATTAGATTTGTGATCTGTCTTAATACAGGAGGATAATTGGTTGAGAATAAGTCAGAATGAGATGCTGTTAAATGAATTCCAAGATATGGGATTGATTTTTCTGCCCATGTGAATGGGAGTGCAGCCCAAGCCGGGATCAATTCCATGTTTGTGAGTGAAATATTAAGCAATAGGCATTTCTTAGGATTAATCATAAGGCCGGATAGGGCTGCAAATCCATCAAGAGCTGGTATTAACCACTTAAGGACCGCCTCATGCCGATTTACGTCGGCAAGGCGGCACGGGCAGGCAAAATCACGTACATGTACGTGATTTGCCTCCCGCGGGTGGGGGGTCCGATCGGACCCCCCCCCGGTGCCCGAGGCGGTCCCGTTTTGTCCCCCGGCGATCGGAGGTGAGGGGGAAGCCATCCGTTCGTGGCCCCCCCTCGCGATCGCCGCCGGCCAATCAGATTACTTCCTTTGCTGCTGTATGCTAAACAGCAGCAAAGGAAATGATGTCATCTCTCCTCGGCTCGGTATTCCGTTGCAGCGCCGAGGAGAGAAGACAGGTATGTGAGTGCACCAACACTACACACACAGTAGAACATGCCAGGCACACTAAACACCCCGATCCCCCCCGATCGCCCCCCGATCCCCCCCAATCACCCCCCCCCTCCCTGTCACAAACTGACACCAGCAGTTTTTTTTTTTTTTTCTGATTACTGCATTGGTGTCAGTTTGTGACAGTTACAGTGTTAGGGCAGTGAGTATTACCCCCCCTTTAGGTCTAGGGTACCCCCCTAACACCCCCTAATAAAGTTTTAACCCCTTGATCACCCCCTGTCACCAGTGTCGCTAAGCGATCATTTTTCTGATCGTTGTATTAGTGTCGCTGGTGACGCTAGTTAGTGAGGTAAATATTTAGGTTCGCCGTCAGCGTTTTATAGCGACAGGGACCCCCATATACTACCTAATAAATGTTTTAACCCCTTGATTGCCCCCTAGTTAACCCTTTCACCATTGATCACCGTATAACTGTTACGGGTGACGCTGGTTAGTTTGTTTATTTTTTATAGTGTCAGGGCACCCGCCGTTTATTACCGAATAAAGGTTTAGCCCCCCGGTTGCCCGGCGGTGATATGCGTCGCCCCAGGCAGCGTCAGATTAGCGCGAGTACCGCTAACACCCACGCACGCAGCATACGCCTCCCTTAGTGGTATAGTATCTGTTCGGATCAATATCTGATCCGATCAGATCTATACTAGCGTCCCCAGCAGTTTAGGGTTCCCAAAAACGCAGTGTTAGCGGGATCAGCCCAGATACCTGCTAGCACCTGCGTTTTGTCCCTCCGCCCAGCCCACCCAAGTGCAGTATCGATCGATCACTGTCACTTACAAAACACTAAACGCATAACTGCAGCATTCGCAGAGTCAGGCCTGATCCCTGCGATCGCTAACAGTTTTTTTGGTAGCATTTTGGTGAGCTGGCAAGCACCAGCCCCAGGCAGCGTCAGGTTAGCGCCAGTACCACTGACACCCACGCACGTACCATACACCTCCCTTAGTGGTATAGTATCTGAACGGATCAATATCTGGTCCGATCAGATCTATACTAGCGTCCCCAGCAGTTTAGGGTTCCCAAAAACGCAGTGTTAGCGGGATCTGCCCAGATACCTGCTAGCACCTGCGTTGTGCCCCTCCGCCCGGCCCAGCCCACCCAAGTGCAGTATCGATCGATCACTGTCACTTACAAGGCACTAAACGCATAACTGCAGCGTTCGCAGAGTCAGGCCTGATCCCTGCGATCGCTAACAGTTTTTTTGGTAGCATTTTGGTGAACTAGCAAGCACCGGCCCCAGGCAGCGTCAGGTTAGCGCCAGTACCACTAACACCCACGTACGCAGCATACGCCTCCTTTAGTGGTATAGTATCTGAACGGATCAATATCTGATCCGATCAGATCTATACTAGCGTCCCCAGCAGTTTAGGGTTCCCAAAAATGCAGTGTTAGCGGGATCAGCCCAGATACCTGCTAGCACCTGCATTTTGCCCCTCCGCCCGGCCCAGCCCAGCCCACCCAAGTGAAGTATCGATCGATCACTGTCACTTACAAAACACTAAACGCATAACTGCAGCATTTGCAGAGTCAGGCCTGATCCCTGCGATCGCTAACAGTTTTTTTGGAAGCTTTTTATTGAACTGGCAAGCACCAGCGGCCTAGTACACCCCGGTCATAGTCAAACCAGCGCTGCAGTAACACTTGGTGACGTGGCAAGTCCCATAAGTGCAGTTCAAGCTGGTGAGGTGGCAAGCACAAGTAGTGTCCCGCTGCCACCAAAAAGACAAACACAGGCCCGTCATGCCCATAGTGCCCTTCCTGCTGAATTCGCCAATCCTAATTGGGAACCCACCACTTCTGCAGCGCCCGTACTTCCCCCATTCACATCCCCAACCAAATGCAGTCGGCTGCATGAGAGGCATTTTTATGTCCTCCCGAGTACCCCTACCCAACGAACCCCCCCAAAAAGATGTCGTGTCTGCAGCAAGCGCGGATATAGGCGTGACACCCACTATTATTGTCCCTCCTGTCCTGACAATCCTGGTCTTTGCATTGGTGAATGTTTTGAACGCTACCATACACTAGTTGAGTATTAGCGTAGGGTACAGCATTCCACAGACTAGGCACACTTTCACAGGGTCTCCCAAGATGCCATCGCATTTTGAGAGACCCGAACCTGGAACCGGTTACCGTTATAAAAGTTAGTTACAAAAAAAGTGTAAAAAAAAAATATATATATAAAATAAAAAAAAATAGTTGTCGTTTTATTGTTCTCTCTCTCTATTCTCTCTCTCTATTGTTCTGCTCTTTTTTTACTGTATTCTATTCTGCAATGTTTTATTGTTATTGTTATTGTTATTATGTTTTATCATGTTTGTTTTTCAGGTATGTAATTATTTATACTTTACTGTTTACTGTGCTTTATTGTTAACCATTGTTAACCATTTTTTTGTCTTCAGGTACGCCATTCACAAATTTGAGTGGTTATACCAGAATGATGCCTGCAGGTTTAGGTATCATCTTGGTATCATTCTTTTCAGCCAGCGGTCGGCTTTCATGTAAAAGCAATCCTAGCGGCTAATTAGCCTCTAGACTGCCTTTACAAGCCGTGGGAGGGAATGCCCCCCCCCACTGTCTTCCGTGTTTTTCTCTGGCTCTCCTGTCTCAACAGGGAACCTGAGAATGCAGCCGGTGATTCAGCCAGCTGACCATAGAGCTGATCAGAGACAAGAGTGGCTCCAAACATCTCTATGGCCTAAGAAACCGGAAGCTACGAGCATTTTATGACTTAGATTTCGCCGGATGTAAATAGCGCCATTGGGAAATTGGGGAAGCATTTTATCACACCGATCTTGGTGTGGTCAGATGCTTTGAGGGCAGAGGAGAGATCTAGGGTCTAATAGACCCCAATTTTTTCAAAAAAGAGTACCTGTCACTACCTATTGCTATCATAGGGGATATTTACATTCCCCGAGATAACAATAAAAATGATTTAAAAAAAAAAAATGAAAGGAACAGTTTAAAAATAAGATAAAAAAGCAAAAAAATAATAAAGAAAAAAAAAAAAAAGCACCCCTGTCGCCCCCTGCTCTTGCGCTAAGGCGAACGCAAGCGGCGGTCTGTCGTCAAACGTAAACAGCAATTGCACCATGCATGTGAGGTATCACCACAAAGGTCAGATCGAGGGCAGTAATTTTAGCAGTAGACCTCCTCTGCAAATCTAAAGTGGTAACCTGTAAAGGCTTTTAAAGGCTTTTAAAAATGTATTTATTTTGTTGCCACTGCACGTTTGTGCGCAATTGTAAAGCATGTCATGTTTGGTATCCATGTACTCGGCCTAAGATCATCTTTTTTATTTCATCAAACATTTGGGCAATATAGTGTGTTTTAGTGCATTAAAATTTAAAAAAGTGTGTTTTTCCCCCAAAAAATGCGTTTGAAAAATCGCTGCGCAAATACTGTGTGAAAAAAAAAAATGAAACACCCACCATTTTAATCTGCAGGGCATTTGCTTTAAAAAAATATATAATGTTTGGGGGTTCAAAGTAATTTTCTTGCAAAAAAAAATAACTTTTTCATGTAAACAATAAGTGTCAGAAAGGGCTTTGTCTTCAAGTGGTTAGAAGAGTGGGTAATGTGTGACATAAGCTTCTAAATGTTGTGCATAAAATGCCAGGACAGTTCAAAACCCCCCCAAATGACCCCATTTTGGAAAGTAGACACCGCAAGCTATTTGCTGAGAGGCATGTCGAGTCCATGGAATATTTTATATTGCGACACAAGTTGCGGGAAAGAGACACATTTTTTTTTTTTTTTTGCACAAAGTTGTCACTAAATGATATATTGCTCAAACATGCCATGGGAATATGTGAAATTACACCCCAAAATACATTCTGCTGCTTCTCCTGAGTACGGGGATACCACATGTGTGAGACTTTTTGGGAGCCTAGCCACGTACGGGACCCCGAAAACCAAGCACCGCCTTCAGGCTTTCTAAGGGCATGAATTTTTGATTTCACTCTTCACTGCCTATCACAGTTTCGGAGGCCATGGAATGCCCAGGTGGCACAAAACCCCCCCAAATGACCACATTTTGGAAAGTAGACACCCCAAGCTGTTTGCTGAGAGGTATAGTGAGTATTTTGCAGACCTCACTTTTTGTCACAAAGTTTTGAAATTTGAAAAAAGAAAAAAAAAAAAAAGTTTTTTCTTGTCTTTCTTCATTATCAAAAACAAATGAGAGCTGCAAAATACTCACCATGCCTCTCAGCAAATAGCTTGGGGTGTCTACTTTCCAAAATGGGGTCATTTGGGGGGGTTTTGTGCCACCTGGGCATTCCATGGCCTCCGAAACGGTGATAGGCAGTGAAGAGTAAAATCAAAAATTCACGCCCTTAAAAACGCTGAAGGCGGTGATTGGTTTTCGGGGCCCCGTACGCGGCTAGGCTCCCAAAAAGTCCCACACATGTGGTATCCCCATACTCAGGAGAAGCAGCTAAATGTATTTTGGGGTGCAATTCCACATAGGCCCATGGCCTGTGTGAGCAATATATCATTTAGTGACAACTTTGTGCAAAAAAAAAAAAAAGTGTCACTTTCCCGCAACTTGTGTCAAAATATAAAATATTCCATGGACTCAATATGCCTCTCAGCAAATAGCTTGGGGTGTCTACTTTCCAAAATGGGGTCATTTGGGGGGGGTTGTGCCACCTGGGCATTCCATGGCCTCCGAAACTGTGATAGGCAGTGAAGAGTGAAATCAAAAATTTACACCCTTAGAAATCCTGAAGGCGGTGATTGGATTTCGGGGTCCCGTACGCGGCTAGGCTCCCAAAAAGTCCCACACATGTGGTATCCCCGTACTCAGGAGAAGTAGCTGAATGTATTTTGGGGTGCAATTCCACATAGGCCCATGGCCTGTGTGAGCAATATATCATTTAGTGACAACTTTTTGTAAATATTTTTTTTTTTTTGTCATTATTCAATCACTTGGGACAAAAAAAATAAATATTCAATGGGTTCAACATGCCTATCAGCAATTTCCTTGGGGTGTCTACTTTCCAAAATGGGGTCATTTGGGGGGGGGTTTGTACTGCCCTGCCATTTTAGCACCTCAAGAAATGACATAGGCAGTCATAAACTAAAAGCTGTGTAAATTCCAGAAAATGTACCCTAGTTTGTAGACGCTATAACTTTTGCGCAAACCAATAAATATATGCTTATTGACATTTTTTTTACCAAAGACATGTGGCCGAATACATTTTGGCCTAAATGTATGACTAAAATTGAGTTTATTGGATTTTTTTTATAACAAAAATTAGAAAATATCATTTTTTTTCAAAATTTTCGGTCTTTTTCCGTTTATAACGCAAAAAATAAAAACTGCAGAGGTGATCAAATACCATCAAAAGAAAGCTCTATTTGTGGGAAGAAAAGGACACAAATTTAGTTTGGGTACAGCATTGCATAACCGCGCAATTAGCAGTTAAAGCGACGCAGTGCCAAATTGGAAAAAGACCTCTGGTCCTTAGGCAGCATAATGGTCCGGGGCTCAAGTGGTTAAGTTAGGACCAGAGACCTGTGGTGATGATAGAAAAAGTAATATATCATCTGCAAATATACATAATTTGTGTGTAATACCTCCTACTTCAATGCCAGTTATAGTTTGGTTTGTTCTGATTAGGGATGAGCTTCGTGTTCGAGTCGAACCCATGTTCGACTCGAACATCGGCTGTTCGCCCGTTCGCCGAATTGCGAACGATATGGGCCGTTCGCGCCAAATTCGTGTGGCGCGTCACGGCCCATAATTCACTGCGGCATCGCAGTGCATTGCTGGCTGATGATTGGCCAAGCATGCACTATGACCCGCATGCTTGGCCAATCACAGCGCCGCCTGAACAGAGAGCCGTAATTGGCCAAAGCCAAGGAGGCTTTGGCCAATTATGGCTCAGGGGATTTAGTACACACCCCACACTATATAAGGCCGCCTGCACGGCGGCCCTGTGTAGTGTGTGTTCCGGCGTTCATTAAGAGAGAGAGAGAGACAGACAGTGACATTTGATTTGAGTTAGATAGATTAGGCAGAACAGTCAGTCAGTTAGCTGCACTTACAGTGTATTGTGTATATATATGCATCCCAGGTGTTGCATATATATATATATATATATATATATATACACTGTATTCAGTTTAGCTAGATCCGTTCCTGTTATCTTCTAGACTATTTACATTTAGTGCAGTGCGTCCTGCTCACAGTGTTCAGCTAGATCCGTTCCTGTTATATTCCTACTGACAGGCAGGCTTGTCTTGTTACAGTATTTACAGCTACCTGAAGAAAATTACTGGTGTTCCTTTGATCCTATTAGTACCACAGTCAGGCAGCTAGACTATTTACAGTTAGTACAGTGCGTCCTGCTCACAGTGTTCAGCTAAACATACAAGTTAGTGGGGTGCGTCCTGCTCACAGTGTTCAGCTAAACCTACAAGTTAGTGTGGTGCATCCACCTCACAGTGTTCAGCTAAACCTACAAGTTAGTGCAGTGCGTTCTGCTCACAGTGTTCAGCTAGATCCGTTCCTGTTATCTTCCTACTGACAGGCAGGCTTGTCTTGTTACAGTATATACAGCTACCTGAAGAAAATTACTGGTGTTCTTTTGATCCTATTAGTACCACAGTCAGGCAGCTAGACTATTTACAGTTAGTGTAGTGAGTCCTGCTCACAGTGTTCAGCTAAACCTTCAAGTTAGTGCGGTGCGTCCTGCTCACAGTGTTCAGCTAGATCCGTTCCTGTTATCTTCTTACTGACAGGCAGGCTTGTCTTGTTACAGTATATACAGCTACCTGAAGAAAATTAATCGTGTTCTTTTGATCCTATTAGTACCACAGTCAGGCAGCTAGACTATTTACAGTTAGTGCAGTGCGTCCTGCTCACAGTGTTCAGCTAAACCTACAAGTTAGTGGGGTGCGTCCTGCTCACAGTGTTCAGCTAAACCTACAAAAGTTAGTGGGGTGCGTCCTGCTCAGTGTTCAGCTAAACCTTCAAGTTAGTGCGGTGCGTCCTGCTCACAGTGTTCAGCTAGATCCGTTTCTGTTATCTTCTTACTGACAGGCAGGCTTGTCTTGTTACAGTAAATACAGCTACCTGAAGAAAATTGCTGGTGTTCTTTTGATCCTATTAGTACCACAGTCAGGCAGCTAGACTATTTACAGTTAGTGCAGTGCGTCCTGCTCACAGTGTTCTGCTAAACCTACAAGTTCGTGGGGTGCGTCCTGCTCACAGTGTTCAGCTAAACCTACAAGTTAGTGGGGTGCGTCCAGCTCACAGTGTTCAGCTAAACCTACAAGCTAGTGGGGTGCGTCCTGCTCACAGTGTTCAGCTAGATCCGTTTCTGTTATCTTCTTACTGACAGGCAGGCTTGTCTGGTTACAGTAAATACAGCTACCTGAAGAAAATTGCTGGTGTTCTTTTGATCCTATTAGTACCACAGTCAGGCAGCTAGACTATTTACAGTTAGTGCAGTGCGTCCTGCTCACAGTGTTCTGCTAAACCTACAAGTTAGTGGGGTGCGTCCTGCTCAGTGTTCAGCTAAACCTACAAGTTAGTGGGGTGCGTCCACCTCACAGTGTTCAGCTAAACCTACAAGCTAGTGGGGTGTGTCCTGCTCACAGTGTTCAGCTAGATCCGTTTCTGTTATCTTCTTACTGACAGGCAGGCTTGTCTTGTTACAGTAAATACAGCTACCTGAAGAAAATTGCTGGTGTTCTTTTGATCCTATTAGTACCACAGTCAGGCAGCTAGACTATTTACAGTTAGTGCAGTGCGTCCTGCTCACAGTGTTCTGCTAAACCTACAAGTTAGTGGGGTGCGTCCACCTCACAGTGTTCAGCTAAAGCTACCTGTAGAAGGTTGGTGGTGTTCTCATACTACAGGCAGGCAGTTGATTTTGCTAGCTGCAGTATCAGTACATATATATATATATATATATATATATATATATCCCAGCTTAGTGCAGCTACAGGCCATTAGTATGTCTGGAAGGCCAAGAAGGAGAGGCAGACAGTCACAAGACAATAAGAGAGGGCAAGCAGGCTCTACGTCTAGTGCTGGTTGTGGAGACGGTGCATCCTCATCAGCACGTGGCCATGGGACACGCTTGGCCTTTTTTTCGGCAGCTGGTCATGTTGAGCCGCAACATGCGGAAGACTTGGTCGAGTGGATGACCAAGCCGTCCTCATCCTCCTCATCCTCTCTCACCCATGCCCAGGGTACTTTGTCTGGCAAAGCAGCGGCCTCTTCCCTCGGCTCAATGTCATCAGTGGCTCATTCCCTAGCCCCACCATGTCCTCCTGAGGAGTCCCTCGAACTGTTTGACCACAGTGTTGGGTACATGCTCCAGGAGGATGCCCAGCGTTTGGAAGGCTCTGATGATGATACTGAGCTCGATGAAGGCAGTAACACGAGCACGGACAGAGGGGGTGCCCAAGAAGGACAGCAATCTGGCAGTCATGCTCCCTCTGCTGCAGCATACTGCCAGGTTTGCTCCAGTGAGGAGGAGGGAGGGGATGATGAGGTCACTGACTCAACGTGGGTGCCTGATAGGAGAGAGGAGGAGGAGGAGGAGGCGGCACATCACCAACGAGGCAGGATGCCCTCCAGGGGCCAGCCTAAGGGCAGCACATTGACTGCATCACACAGCAAAGCTCCACATGTGCAGGGCGCTGCAGTCTCTGCGCGTTATTCAAAAAGTTCTTTGGTGTGGGCCTTTTTTGAGACGAGTGCATCAGATCGCACCGCTGCTATTTGCAACATATGTCTCAAGCGTATCTCGCGTGGCCAAAACATCTCCCGCTTGGGTACCACATGCTTGACCAGACATATGTTGACCTGCCATGCAGTTCGTTGGCAAGCGTATCTAAAAGACCCACACCAAAGAACAAAGAGGACCTCTGCTTGCTCCTCATCAGCTGAGATTTCCAACCCCACTAGACCTTCAGTCCTCTCTGAGACCTGCACTGAGAGGAATGAAGGTGTAGAATTAGGTGTGTCACAGCCACGTACTTGTGGGCAATCTGATTTTGGTACACCGACGTCAGATTGTACCAGGCAAATTTCCCTGCCCCAGCTGCTGCACCGCCGAAAGAAGTTTGCTCCCAGCCATCCACATGCCCAGCGGTTGAATGCTAGCTTGGCAAAATTGCTAGCACTTCAACTGCTGCCTTTTCAGTTGGTAGACTCTGCCCCCTTCCGTGAGTTTGTGGAATGTGCGGTTCCTCAGTGGCAGGTACCCAAACGCCACTTTTTCTCATGGAAGGCGATTCCGGCTCTCTACCAGCATGTGGAAGGCAATGTCCATGCCTCGCTGGACAGGGCGGTCAGCGGTAAGGTGCATATTACCGCTGACTCATGGTCCAGCAGGCATGGACAGGGACGTTACCTAAGTTTCACGGCGCATTGGGTGACTCTGCTGGCAGCTGGGAAGGATGCAGGACAAGGTGCAGTAGTGTTGGAGGTTGTTCCGCCACCACGCCTCCAAAATGCTAATGATTGTGACACACCTCTCTCCTCCACCCCCTCCTCTTCTTCTTCCTCCATGGCCTCTTCCTCGGAACCAGCGGTGCTCCGTAGTCGTACAAGGGGTTACGCAAGTACGCAGGCCAAAAGATGCCATGCGGTGCTTGAGCTGGTGTGCTTGGGGGACAGGAGCCACACTGGGGCAGAGGTTCTGTCAGCTCTGCAGGGGCAGGTTCAGAGGTGGTTGACGCCACGCCAACTTAAGGCAGGAATGGTGGTTTGCGACAATGGCACCAACCTCCTCTCTGCCCTCCGACAGGGACAAATGACCCATGTGCCCTGTTTGGCTCACGTCCTTAACTTGGTGGTGCAGCGGTTCTTGGGCAGGTACCCGGGCTTACAGGATGTCCTGAGGCAGGCCAGGAAAGTCTGCGTGCATTTCCGCCGGTCATATAATGCCAGTGCTCGGCTGACGGACCTCCAAAAGGAGTTTAACCTGCCCAAGAACCGCCTAATCTGTGACATGCCCACCAGGTGGAACTCAACGTTGGCCATGCTGCAGCGGCTGCACACGCAGCAGAGGGCCATCAATGAGTACCTGTGCGACTATGGCACCAGGACAGGGTCAGGGGAGCTTGTTTTTTTTTCCCCACGCCAGTGGGCCATGATCAGGGATGCATGCACTGTCCTGTCACCATTTGAGGAGGCCACGAGGATGGTGAGCAGTGACAGTGCATGCATCAGTGACACTGTCCCCCTTGTCCACCTGTTGGAGCACACGCTGCGTGCAATAATGGACAGGGCACTTGAGGCAGAACAGAGGCAGGAAGAGGAGGACTTCCTTAGCTCTCAAGGCCCCCTTTATCCAGACAGTGTTCCTGCGTGCCCGCCGATCACACAGGAAGAGGACGAGGAGGAAGAGGAGGAGGAGGAGGAGGAAGATTGTGTCAGTATGGAGGTGGAGCCTGGCACCCAGCATCAGCAGCAGTCTTTAAGGGATCAGTCCCAAGAAACACATGGACTTGTACGTGGCTGGGAGGAGGTGGCTGCGGACCATGTCGTCCTTAGTGATCCAGAGGACTCCGGACCGAATGCCTCAGCAAACCTACGCTGCATGGCCTCCCTGATCCTGCAAAGCCTGCGTAAGGATCCTCAAATTCGTGGTATCAAGGAGAAGGACCAATACTGGCTGGCAACCCTCCTTGATCCACGTTACAAGGGTAAGGTTGCGGACCTTATCTTGCCATCGCAGAGGGAGCAGAGGATGAAACATCTTCGGGAGGCCTTTCAGAAAGGTCTGTGCAACGCGTTCCCAGAGACTGGGAGGTTACAAACTCCTGTTTCTGGACAACGTGTTGCTGAGGCTTCGGTCAGTCAAAGAAGGAGCGGTGGAGAAGGTGGCCGTCTGACCGATGCGTTCAGACAATTTTTTGGTCCGCAGCCCCAAGGTATGATCGGTTCCAGCAACCATCGCCAGCGTCTGTTTTACATGGTGCAGGAATACCTAGGGGCAAGATCAGACTTGGACACCTTTCCCACCGAAAATCCTCTGGGTTACTGGGTCTTGAGGATGGATCACTGGCCAGAGCTTGCACAGTATGCAATTGAGCTACTGGCCTGTCCTGCATCCAGCGTTCTTTCAGAACGCACATTCAGTGCTGCTGGAGGCGTGGTAACCGATCACAGGGTGCGTCTGTCCACTGACTCGGTCGATCGACTGACCTTCATAAAAATGAATGAGTCTTGGATCACCACCAGCTACCAAGCACCTGATGCTGATGTAACCGAATATTTTTTTTTGAAATCTCAGATCCCTTCAAAGACTGCCTATGCTGATGCTGAGTGACTATCCCTGAGTAATTATCCTCTTCCTCCTCAATCATCACGCTGATAGCTTGTAAGAACATTTTTGGTTCTGGGCGCCACCACCAGTGCCTAAGGCACAATTTTTCAGCCCCTGTTTAACAGGGGCGTGTGATTACAATTTTTGATGTAATACTTTGCAGCAGGGCTCGTTCCTGCATTCCAACTAGAGTGTCTGTGAGCGGTTGCAGTGTTGTGGCACCAGCACCAGTGCCTAAGGCCCATTTTTTCTGCCCCTGTTTAACAGGGGCGTGTAATTACAATTTTTGATGTAATACTTTGCAGCAGGGCTCGTTCCTGCATTCCAACTAGAGTGTCTGTGAGGGGTTGCAGTGTTGTGGCACCAGCACCAGTGCCTAAGGCCCATTTTTTCTGCCCCTGTTTAACAGGGGCATGTAATTACAATTTTTGATGCAATACTTTGCAGCAGGGCTCGTTCCTGCATTCCAACTAGAGTGTCTGTGAGGGGTTGCAGTGTTGTGGCACCAGCACCAGTGCCTAAGGCCCAATTTTTCAGCCCTTGTTTAACAGGGGCGTGTAATTACAATTTTTGATGCAATACTTTGCAGCAGGGCTCGTTCCTGCATTCCAACTAGAGTGTCTGTGAGGGGTTGCAGTGTTGTGGCACCAGCACCGGTGCCTAAGGCCCAATTTTTCAGCCCTTGTTTAACAGGGGCGTGTAATTACAATTTTTGATGCAATACTTTGCAGCAGGGCTCGTTCCTGCATTCCAACTAGAGTGTCTGTGAGGGGTTGCAGTGTTGTGGCACCAGCACCAGTGCCTAAGGCCTAATTTTTCAGCTCCTGTTCAACAGGGGCATGTAATTACAATTCTTGATCTAATATTTCACAGCAGAGCCCTGTGAGGGCTTACAGTGTTGTGGCCACAGCAACACCTAAGGCCCAAATTTCTGCTGAGTATATAGGGCAGGACCCTACTTTCAAACAACTAACTTACAAACGACTCCTACTTGCAAACGGAAGGAGACAACAGGAAGTGAGATGAAATCTACCCCTAGGAAGGGAAATTCTCTCCTGTAAGAGTTAATATGGGAAAAACATTTCTCCTTTCCACTGATGCTTTCCAATCCTTGTTCCACAAAAAAACCCAAATTTTCAAAAAACATTTTTCATTGGGACAAAAAGTGAGGTGAAATCTTCTGAAGAGGAGGAAAGACAGCAAAACAAATGTCACAGGGGTGATAACCCTTCCCTATGTTTTCCAAAAAGCTTAAAAAAGATTTTTTGGCTGGAGCTAAACACGTTAAAAATGTACCTGTTCAAAATTACAAAGAGATTCTACTTAACAACAAACCTACAGTCCCTGTCTTGTTTGCACCGCCTGTATACTGCTGTTCAGAGTATATAGGGCCTGGTGGCCCCACACCTTTCCTTATTTTAATTTGGGTGCGGGGTTCCCCTTAATATCCATACAAGACCCAAAGGGCCTGGTAATGGACTGGGGGGTACCCATGCCGTTTGTCTCACTGATTTTCATCCATATTGCCAGGACCCAACATTACATTAAACCCGCAAGCAGTTTTAAATGAGATTTTTTCCTTTAAAAATTACATTTGGTGCAGGGAATGTTCTAAACACGGGAAACACGCGTCACTTTACAGGCATACTATAGACACCCCTCAGGTACGATATTTAAAGGAATATTTCACTTTTTTTTTTTTTACTTTAAGCATCATTATAATCACTGCTCCCGAAAAAACGGCCGTTTTTAAAAGTTTTTTTTGCATTGATACATGTCCCCTGGGGTAGGACCCGGGTCCCCAAACCCTTTTTAGGACAATACCATGCAAATTAGCCTTTAAAATGAGCACTTTTGATTTCGAACGTTCGAGTCCCATAGACGTCAATGGGGTTCTAACGTTCGTGCGAACTTTCGGTCCGTTCGCAGGTTCTGGTGCGAACCGAACCGGGGGGTGTTCGGCTCATCCCTAGTTCTGATGTATTGGGCCATGGGTTCGAGTATAAGGGCAAATAATAAGGGAGATAATGGGCAACCCTGTCTGGTACCTCTTTCGATATTAAAGGCTTCAGATTTGTATCCAGCATATTTTATATAGGCTTTGGGTTTATTATATAATGCTTTGATCCATGTTAAAAAGTGGGGTCCAAAACCCCATTTTTGTAATGAATATTGCATATATTGCCAGGATACTGTGTCAAATGCCCTCTTAATATCGAGAGATAGAAAACATAAAGGGATTTTCCATTTTTTAGCAATATGTGCCAATAACACTGCCCTGCGTATATTATCGCCTGCCTGTCTATTTGGCATGAAGCCTATTTGATCTCTATGTATTAATATTCCTATAATGCTATTGAGGCGTTTTGCTATTATTTTTGCTAATAATTTAATATCGAGGTTTAACAGAGAGATAGGCCGATAATTCACACAGGAAGTATCATCAGAAAGGGGTTTTGGGATCATACAAACAATTGCCATTAGTGTTTCTTGCCGAAAAGAATGTCCATCTAGAAGTTTGTTAAAAGTTTCAGTGAGAATGGGAGAGAGTATTTCTGAGAATGTTTTATAGTATAAAGCCGAGTAGCCGTCTGGGCCTGGTCTTTTGTTAAGTTTTAGGTCTTTTATGGCGTTAGCAACTTCATCTATAGTTATAGGCTCATCCAAACTGCTTTTTTGATTCTGAGATAACTCAGGTAAGGTTATTTTTGAGAAGAAGGATTCGGCTTCTGTAGGTTTAAATTCATTGTTTGTCTTGTATAAAGTTGCGAGATGTGAGTGAAATTTATGGACTATTTTAACTGGATTACAAGTGTAAACATTTTTTGATAATTTCAAACGTATTGGTTTGAAAGATTTGTTAGTTGAATTTAATGCCCGAGCCAAATATGTACCTGGTTTGTTTGTATTCATGTAGAAATTGTGTTTGGAGCGTTTGAGGGATTTATCAACTGACTCACTGAGTGAGAAATAGATCGTATTCCAATCTAGATTTTTCCAGATGGGATTTTGTACTCTGAGATGGATTATCTTGAAATGATATGTAGGCTGCATTAAAATTGAGTTCTAGTTTTTTTGCTAGATTTTTGTGTTCCCGTTTAAATAGTGCCATTTGTCTTTGTATTGTACCACGCAAGACAGGCTTATGAGCTTCCCACAGTGTTATTGGGGAGATGTCTGTTGTATTATTAATTGATATGTATTCCTTTAAAGCTTGTTCAATGGCCATCTGATGTAGTGGGTGTTTGAGCATTATGTCCGGTAAGTACCATGTTGGGTCATGCGCTTTTGGTATGGCTGAGGCTATAGTAGTGTATACTGCATTATGGTCAGACCACGGAATCGGAATTATATCTGATGCAATAATTTCTGGTATCATTCCTATTGTTAGAAAAATATGATCTATTCTGGTGAAGGTTTGATGAGGGTGCGAGAAATAAGTGAATTTCTTTTTCATTGGGTTACTTTCTCTCCATGAATCTACCAGATTGTATTTGGAAAGAAGTTGAGAAAAAGGTAATCTAGAGGTTATTTTGGATGGTGTAAAAGGTGATTTATCTAGAAATGGGAGGAGGACCTGGTTCGAATCCCCACACATTATCACTGTTCCTATTTTGTGTGTATTAATCACTTGTAATATATGTGAGAGGACTGGTGTAGGTTGTTTGTTAGGAGCGTAGTAGGAAATCACTGTGATTGCTGTATCCATTATATAACCCATGAGTATCAGGTATCTACCTTCTGGGTCTTTAATTTCTGATGATAAGGTGAATGGTGTGGATCGGTGAAATGCAATTAGAGTTCCCCTTTGCTTGGTACAGGCAGAAGCCGTGTAAATTTTTGATAAAAAGGAGAAATATATTTTGGAGTAGAATCTTTGGTGAAGTGTGTTTCTTGGAGGCATACTATGTGAGCCTTCTTGTTATGGAAAGTACGGAAGGCTTTGGTCCTTTTTTGAGGGACATTTATTCCCTGAACATACAGGGAAAGTATATTCAGTGGTGCCATGGCAATAGATCAAATAGTTTTGACTTACTTTTTGTTATGCAGTGCTGACTGCGCAGATAAACCTGTGTGGACTGAAGAGATGAATAGATAGAAAAGAAACCAGTGAATTCTGGAGTAAAAAGTAAACAAAAAACATATGAGATTAGATGATACATTGTATAAATTATTTTTTGCAAGTAATCACAATTTACCCGTGAAAGAGAATAAATATCTCTCTCAGGGGAATAAGTGCCTTCGTCACACTCCCACATAATATGGTTGGAAGAATGAGGAGGGCTAATGGGGGTACACGGATCTTCCGCTTACAGGAGAGAAGTGCTATGTCAAAAGACATCAAAATGATGTTTCATTAATTGGAGTGCAGAATATAGTTTTTGTTGAAATTATTTATTCCAGGGTGGTTGTATATGGTTAGTCTTGCCCTAGGCTAAATAATTCAGTTAGAAAGGTACTGTTAATAACTTTGGTATTGATGAAGATAGTTTGAATTATTTGGGGATTTTAACCCTTTTAGAGTAAACAATTACATATTTTATTCATATGTAACTGTTTAGATATGTTAACTCATAAAATTGAGGTTGTATTGCTTCAGATTAGAATAAACAAAAACATAATTCTAGGAACTAGTTAGGTAATAATATATTTGTTTTAAGAAAAGAAAGAAAAAGCTTCCATTACTTCTGGATTATTGAACATATTTGTCCTAAAAAGTAATAAATCTATTGTTATTACCTGATAATATATAACTGAACAAGAATTTCCTTATTTCACTTATATATTCTAAGGCTATATGAATCAGAAGTAATAAGAAATATAACTGGAATGTAACATGATCCCACACAGTGTGTGACTATCAGAATGCAGTTACATTCAGTTATAAATATAGGTTTTTTATAGAGAACCATCTCTTAGTATAATAAATGAAGAGATATCAGGAATTAGGATGTCAGTCCATTGAATCTTCTTGGTCCATGGATGATGTGGCATAACGGCCTCTTTTGTGAGAATGATGATTCCCATTTTGTTCTGAAATTTTCTGGGTGCTGCCTGAAGGTGAAGATGACGCCATTCTTCTGCGTGTGGGAGTGTTGCTGCTTGTGGGTTCTGTCAGATTTAATTTTAAAAGGGTTTGTTGTAGTTCATCTGCTGATCTGCTTCTGTAAATTGTACCTTGGTAGTTAAATCTGACTGAAAAGGGGAAGCCCCATTGATACATAATGTTGTGGCGTTGCAGTTCCATTAGTTGGGGTTTCATGGATCGTCTTTTAGTAATAGTAAGTTGGGATAGGTCAGCAAAAATTTGATAATTGTGTCCTTGAAAATTAAGTTCCTTTTTTTGTCTTGCAGCAATTAGTATTTGTTCTTTCGTTCTGTAATAATGAAATTTTGTGATTATATCACGTGGGGGTCCATCTTTCTTTTTGGCTGTGAGGGCTCTGTGTACTCTGTCCAGTTCTAAACGTTCAATAGGGATATCTGGCTTTAGTTCTTGTAATAGAGCAGTAATAGTAGATTGCAGGTCTGTCACAGTTTCAGGTATTCCCCTTATGCGCAAGTTTGAACGTCTGGCTCTATTTTCGTAATCTTCGAGCTTAGTTTGAAGTATTAAATTCTCTTTTTTTAATTGTTCCAATTCTGTTATATTTTCTTGGGTTGTAATTTCAATTTCATCCATTTTTATTTCTAAGGCTGCGGTGCGGTTTCCCAGCTCTCTTATTTCTTTGGTTAGGCTTTTTGTTATTTGGTCTGAGGTTTGTTTTAAAGCCTTATGAAGCATCTTTTCAAATTGTAATAATATTACTGGGGATACTGAGGAGGCTTGTGGAGAAGTTTGTGAGAGGATTTGTTCTGTATCTGACTCAAATGGAGAGTCTTGCTGTGACATTTTCTGTCTGTGAGAGCGCCCTGATGCTGTATATTGTGAGGTGACTGGAGCTGCTTCAGCTGCAGTGATTGCCTGTGAGCTCTTTGTGAGGTGATTTTTATTTCTGCCACGGTTTCCTCCCAGTACCATATTTCCTGCCCAATCTTTCACAGTTTGTTCCCTGGGGCAAAAAGGTTCAAATGGATACCTTTTGAGCCTGCAGGCTCCGCTTTGTCCTTCTCTTCTCTCCTCAGCGGTGTGGAGCTCTAACAATGCATGTCTGCTCCGCTAGGCTCCGCCCCACACCTCATGAAGGTAAGATTTTAATCCTTTAATATCACATTTTAGTGTATTTAATGTTTGCTAATGTATTGTATTTCTTTCCTCATTCCCTAATGACCATGATTGTAATATGCTGTGAATGTCCCCTTTGTTCTCATGCATGCTGGATTTTTATGTAGTTATTTTTTTGTCCTTCATACATATTTGCCTTCACTTACCTCCCCAGCATGCTCTCCTGGCCCTATATTCACCTCATGTAGTCACTTAACAATGTATTTTATCAGCTCCATAGTAGTGCTTTACCCCAAACACCCCCTAAAATGTTTTGAAATGTGATTTGTGCTTTAAATTCAGGCAGAGTGCCAGAGGCTTTTTTTGGGGGGTCCACAAATCATTTTTAACCCTGATACCAATTCTCTATCTATCCTCAATCCTCTATCTGCTGACTTTGCCAAACCCATACACACTATACTCATCTCTTTAGTGGTCATATTTATGGATGAATTCCCCAAAGCATGTAGTGCAAGGGCCTGCCTGTATACTTTCAAATGGTACTGTTTAAAGTTTTTGTATACTATTATTATCTTGATAGGTAATAGCAGACTGTCCAAATGTCCTCAAATGTGTACAATGTGTATTTATATCTTTGTATTATGACACTTCTTACCTGTCCAGTGGTCTGCCAATAGTGTAACTAAGGAGGGGCTGTTCCAAGTAATACCCATTATTTAGGCATTCATCTCTCAATGAAGTGAAGAGGGTTACCTGTCCAAGATTTCCACACACCCCATAATGTTAGAAATGGCCCATGAGAGGGGGCGGGGGAGAGGGAATATGATAGGTGTGCCTTATACTTTGGCCTTGTTAAATTCCCCTTAATAAATGCTATCTAGAGGTTGCCCCATAATGTATGTGTCTAATCTGCTTGCCATGTTTCAGAGTAAAAATAGTAATGTTTATTGTTTTTTCCTCAACAGTTTCCTTCCACGCCACAGGAATGGCAGACTGTGGCCTCTCACTTTGCCCAGCGGGGCTATTATTATCTTGATAGGTAATAGCAGAAAGTCCAAATGTGCTCAAATGTGTACAGTGTGTATTTATATCTTTGTATTATGACACTTCTTACCTGTCCAGTGGGCTGCCAATAGTGTAACTAAGGAGGGGCTGTTCAAAGTAATACCCATTATTTAGGCATTCATCTCTCAATGAAGTGGAGAGGGATACATGTCCAAGAGCTCCCCCCCTATAATGTTAGAAATGGCCCAGGAGAGGGGGGGGTATGATAGGTGTACCTTCTACTTTGTTGTTTAAAAATTCCCATAAATAAATGTTATCTTGATGTTACATATAGTTACATTGTTACATAGTAGATGAGGTTGAAAAAAGACACAAGTCCATCAAGTCCAACCTATGTGTGTGATTATATGTCAGTATTACATTGTACATCCCTGTATGTTGTGGTCATTTCTTGAAGCTATCAATGCTCCCTGCTGAGACCACCGCCTGTGGAAGGGAATTCCACATCCTTGCCGCTCTTACAGTAAAGAACCCTCTACGTACTTTAAGGTTAAACCTCTTTTCTTCTAATTTTAGTGAGTGGCCACGAGTCTTGTTAAACTCCCTTCCGTGAAAAAGTTTTATCCCTATTGTGAGGTCACCAGTACAGTATTTGTATATTGAAATCATATCCCCTCTCAAGCGTCTCTTCTCCAGAGAGAATAAGTTCAGTGCTCGCAACCTTTCCTCATAACTAAGATCCTCCAGACCCTTTATTAGCTTTGCTGCCCTTCTTTGTACTCGCTCCATTTCCAGTACATCCTTCCTGAGGACTGGTGCTCAGAACTGGACAGCATACTCCAGGTGCGGCCGGACCAGAGCCTTGTAGAGTGGGAGAATTATCGTTTTATCTCTGGAGTTGATCCCCTTTTTAATGCATGCCAATATTCTGTTTGCTTTGTTAGCAGAAGCTTGGCATTGCATGCCATTGCTGAGCCTATCATCTGCTAGTACCCCCAGGTCCTTTTCCATCCTAGATTCCCCAAGAGGTTCTCCCCCCAGTGTATAGATTGCATTCATATTTTTGCCACCCAAATGCATTATTTTACATTTTTCCACATTGAACCTCATTTGCCATGTAGTCGCCCACCCCATTAATTTGTTCAGGTCTTTTTGCAAGGTTTCCACATCCTGCGGAGAAGTTATTGCCCTGCCTAGTTTAGTATCATCTGCAAATACAGAGATTGAACTGTTTATCCCATCCTCCAGATCGTTTATGAACAAATTAAATAGGATTGGTCCCAGCACAGAACCCTGGGGAACCCCACTACCCACCCCTGACCATTCTGAGTACTCCCCATTTATCACCACCCTCTGAACTCGCCCTTGTAGCCAGTTTTCAATCCATGTACTCACCCTATGGTCCATGCCAACGGACCTTATTTTGTACAGTAAACGTTTATGGGGAACTGTGTCAAATGCTTTTGCAAAATCCAGATACACCACGTCTACGGGCCTTCCTTTATCTAGATGGCAACTCACCTCCTCATAGAAGGTTAATAAATTGGTTTGGCAAGAATGATTCTTCATGAATCCATGCTGATTACTGCTAATGATACCGTTCTTATTACTAAAATCTTGTATATAGTCCCTTATAATCCCCTCCAAGAGTTTACATACTATTGATGTTAGGCTAACTGGTCTGTAATTCCCAAAGATGTATTTTGGGCCCTTTTTAAATATTGGCGGTACATTGGCTTTTCTCCAATCAGCTGGTACCATTCCAGTCAGTAGACTATCTGTAAAAATTAGGAACAACGGTCTGGCAATCACTTGACTGAGTTCCCTAAGTACCCTCGGATGCAAGCCATCTGGTCCCGGTGATTTATTAATGTTAAGTTTCTCAAGTCTAATTTTAATTCTGTCCTCTGTTAACCATGGAGGTGCTTCCTGTGTTGTATCATGAGGATAAACACTGCAGTTTTGGTTACTGAAGCCCCCCGATTCACTCATGAAGACTGAGGAGAATATGGTTTGTCCTCCCTTTTTTACTGTTTACATACTTAAAGAATTTCTTGGGATTTTTTTTTGCTCTCCTCCGCTGTGTATCTTTCATGTTCTATCTTAGCCATCCTAATTGCACCCTTACATTTCTTGTTGCATTCTTTATAAAGTCTGAATGCTGAGGATGATCCCTCAACCCTGTATTTTTTGAAGGCCTTCTCCTTTGCTCTTATATGCATTTTTACATTGGAGTTAAGCCATCCAGGACTTTTGTTCGCTCTTTTAAATGTATTACCCAATGGGATACATTGGCTAATGCCCTTATTTAATATGCTCTTAAAGCAAACCCATCTCTCCTCCGTATTCTTTGTTCCTAATATTTTATCCCAATTTATGCCTTTTAGTAAGGTTTGTAGTTTAGGGAAGTTGGCTCTTTTGAAATTCAGTGTCTTTGTATTCCCTTTATGTTTCCTATTTGTGTGATTTATACTGAAACTAATTGACCTGTGATCGCTGTTACCTAAATTGCCCCGTATTTCCACATCCGTGATCAGGTCTGTATTGTTGGTAATCAGTAGATCCAGTAATGTTTTATTTCTAGTTGGTGCATCTACCATCTGACCCATAAAATTGTCCTGCAAGACATTAAGGAACTGGCGAGCCTTAAATGAATGCGCGGTTCCCTCTGCCCAGTCTACGTCTGGATAATTAAAATCCCCCATTATGATAACACTTCCCATCTTTGCTGCTAATCCAATTTGTGATAGGAGATCCGTCTCCACTTCCTCCCTCAGGTTAGGGGGCCTATAGCATACTCCCAGTATTATTTTCCCCTTAGCTTCATCCCTTTGGAGCTCTACCCATAAGAATTCCACCTCCTCTCTAGCTCCCTCAGTGATGTAATCTCTCACATTCACTTGTACATTATTCTTGATTTATAGGCATACCCCTCCCCCTTTTTAACCCTCTCTATCCTTGTGGTATAGGGTATGCCCTTGAATGTTTGCCAGCCAATCATGAGAGCTGTTGAACCAGGTCCCTGAAATTCCCACAAAATCCAAATCCTCCTCGTACAACAGTACGTATGTTGGCCAAGAATGTTTGTGTCTAATCTGCTTTCCATGTTTTTATGTTCAAAAAGACAAATTTTTTTTTGGTTTCCTCAACAGTTTCCTTCCACGCCACAGGAATGGCAGACTGTGGCCTCCCACTTTGCCAAGCGGTGGGACTTTCCTAACTGCGGAGGGGCAATTGATGGGAAACACGTCCACATCATCCCACCACCCAACTCGGGGTTGTACTTTTATAATTATAAGAGGTTCAATAGTATTGTGATGTTGGCGATGGTGTCGGCTAATTATGAGTTCCTGTATGTGGATGTGGGGAAGAATGGCCGGATGTCCGATGATGGAGTCATCCAGAATGGCAGCTTGGACTTGCCACCTCCAGAAGACAATGTGGAAGGACTCCCATTTGTCTTCATCGGATGAAGCTTTTGTGCTGGGGGACCATCTTATGCGGCCATTCCCGATGAGGATCCTCACCCTGGACCAGAGGGTTTTTAGTTACTGGCTGGCCAGAGCCAGAAGAGTGGTGGAGAACATGTTTGGAATCATGGCTAGTTGGTTTCCGCCTATTTCTTACACCCATACATATGGCAGAGTATAAACCGAATCATATTATCCTGGCGTGCTGTGTTCTACATAACTTTTTACGGCAACATTCTGCCAGCTATGCTGGCTCAGTTGGGCCTGAGGCCGGAATTCAAAATGAACCAACCCTGACAGTGCTTGAAAGTGGCCGTCCTGGCTTGCCCCCCCTGAGTGCCCGCGATGTCCGGCTAAGATACCGTGAATTCTTTGCGGGTAGGGGGGCTATCAATATGCCAAACAATGTGTGAAACCTTTATCAAATAAAAAAAACATTAAGCAAATCTTTGGTGACATTTACTGCTTGTGTTTGTTTTAGCTGACCCTGACAGAAATGTGTTGAGTCCTGAAAATGGCGTGATTGTGTAACCTTATACAAAGCATTGTTGGGTGTTATTTACTAAAGGCAAAGACACTTTGCACTACAAGTGCACTTGAAACTGCACTTGTAGTGCAAAGTGGATTTGCCCTTAGGAAATAACACCCATTGTCACAAAAAGCAGCAATTGGTGCACCACAAAAGTGTTGTAGAGTTGAGACAATTATCCACACATTCTTGATTAACAATATTTTTAATACCAGCACAATCACATGTGCATTTAGAAAAGGTTTTTAAAACAAACCAACATGTTTGTTGTATAACAATTTTTGGGGTGGCTTAAGTAAAAGTAGAAATGTCCATTTAAGATAAAACAGGCATGTGTAAAACCAACAAGAAAGACACAAATCTTGAACTTACAAAGTTCACATTTGGTAGAACTTGAAGGCAATATCAGACATGAGTATTTAGGAACTGTGTTTGATATTGCGTTCAGATGGGGTGAAGTCAAATTTTGAAGATGCACACCAATTTACGAATGTCAACATGTGCTAGCTGCCATCACGGGGGATCAAGGGACGTGTTTTGGGGGAGCAACCCCTTCCTCTCAGCTACTTTATTATTGAGGAAGGGGTTGCACCCCCAAAACACATCCATTGATCTCCCGTGATGGCAGATAGCACATGTTGACACACTGTGTGCCTCTTCAAAATTTGGCTTTTCTACAATTCTTCAAAAAATTAAAAAATTGTAGCACACCATAAAAGAAAGGGATTTGGAGGGGTTTTAAACTCTCCCCAAAACATCAATGATGTTCTTATTTTTTTTAATAACATCATTGATGTTTTTCATGATGTTTTCCAATGCAACATTACACTCCATGATCTCCCCGATCAGGATCTGGGCGCTTTCAGAGGTGAAAGGATCTGGATCCACAACATCACGATCACCTAAAAAGAGAGAAACCAAAAAAAAAAAACAGGTATTATAAATATGCCAGCATCCATCTTTTACCTGAGCCTGTGGTCGCAGACACTCACCTGTTGTGGTGACTAGTTCCACCACGTTTTCCTCCTCCTGCTCTTCTTGTGTTTGGGGTGTTTCCCCTTCTTCCAGAGGTGGGGATCTCTGGTCTTCTCGGATGAGGGGTGTCCTCCGAGTCTTTTCTCCCCTATGTGAAACAAAAATGGTATACTTAGCACACAGATATTTGAGGGAAGAACTATAAATATGAAACATTGTTTGGAAGTGGGGTACAATTGTCTATTTTGGCAGACTTCCAAGATGTAGCATTTTTATTGTCCTTCGTCAAACTTGAATACTTTACCTGTCTTGTACAAGCTTCACAGATGGAGACACCCCTATAGTATACACTGGAGCACCTGTGTGGGACCCCCTAATAAAAAGGGTGTTCTTGTGTCCCACACTAGTGCTCCAGCGTCCAGATGTGAAAACTGCTGCTGAGTGTCCTCTCCTTGCACAGAATCTAGTTTGCATTTCATTCTAGTAACAAACACATCTACACAACCAAATTAGTTTCATACAAGTAGGCCCTAAAACGTGATCAAATGCATATGGCCAAAACAATGGTGTTTTATAGGCCGAAATAAAAATGTTTGACACGAATGAATAATGTGCCCATGAACATGAAAGTTGCCATTTTAAACTGTACAACAGTTCCTAAAAGCACATGGAGCAGCACGAACATAATAAACACAAAAAGAATATGAACACAGCACAACTACTTACTTTTTTGCAGCACTCTCCAGATCTTTCTGTACTGCTCATGTTCTCTTAATTTGAGGTCCGACCACCACTTCCTGAGCTGATCTTTCGATCGATGTACCCCGAAATTGCGGTGCAGACTCTTGACTACTTTCGCCATTATCTTGGCCTTTCGGACATTGGGGTTGGGGTAAGGTCCATACTTCCCATCATAGTCGGCCTTCTTCAGGATGTTGACCATCTCCAACATCTCCCCAAAGGACATATTTGAGGCCTTAAATCTTCTCCTTCTGGATCCAGATGTTTCCGGATCCAGGCTTTCCTCCTCCTCGTTGCTATAATTAGCACGCACCTGTTGTGTCTCCGCCATGTGCTCTTCCCCCACTGCGCCGAATGAAAAGGGGTGGGGAATAGACTAGAAAGAACGTCAGGGGCGGGCAGAGTTACACGCATGCGCAGTGTGTATAAAGCGTAACACGCGTGCGTAGTACATATGATCTGTGAGCGGAGGAAGGAGTATCAGAGGCGCCGATCGTAATAACGAAGGTAAGAGCCAAACTTGGGCCTATACTGCTTCTAGATTGAGGCCTATATTGTAACAAGATTAGGAGAGTTTTGCCTGACATTAGGGTTTGTCTTGTGTTGTGTCTTGCAGTGAAAATGGATATCTTGAAAGATAACGACTTTATGGCAATCTTCATTGATATGTTCAGGGAGCTGCCTTGTCTGTGGCAGATAAACCACCCACATTATAAGAACCAAACAAAGAGGAAGGCAGCACTGGATCAATTGCTGGAATTTGTGAAGACGGTGGTCCCCACGGCAGACATGACCTATTTGAAGATCCTAATTGGTGGCCTGAGGAGTACATATCTAAGGGAGCACAAGAAGGTCCAGGATTCCCAGAGATCCGGAGCAGCAGATGACATCTATGTCCCCAGGATGAGGTACTATGACAGGCTGCATTTTCTGGCAGGTCAGACTGAACCCAGGTCATCACTCTCCAGTCTTCCTTCCACGCTTCCTTCCACCCCAGCTGAGGCTTCTGACGCCCAACCTGGGCCCTCCAGGCAGCAACATGTGGAGGAGCCCAGACTGAGCCAGGTATAGCATTCCTCTATATATATTTCTGGTTGTCCAATCAATGATGTTAACTAGATGTTAGTTTGGAGTACTAATTTATGATTGTGATTGATGATGCAAAAACTAAAACCATGTCCCTTTTTCATACACAGGGAAGTCTCAGCCAGGAGGTGGCCGGGCCAAGAAGGCTGTCTGATATGCAGGTCCCTCCCCTACAACCGCAAAGACAAAGTGGCAGGAAAAGGAGTACCCTGGAGGAGGCTGCCGTAGGCCTCTTTTGGAAGGCTACAGAGGCCCTGAGAACCCCCCACACTGTGGAAGAGGACTTTGCTTGCATAACTGCCTGCAAAATGCTGCAGATGGAGGAGGGCCAACGACTCCTGTGTGAGTCCTTAATTTTGGAAGCGCTCAATAAGGAGTTGAAGGGCCAAATAACATCTGCTACCCACATTTGTGACCTCACACATGGTCCTCCTCCTCCTCCAGGTCCTACTACTCCTCCTCCTCCTCCTCCTCCAGGTCCTACTAGTCCTCCTCCTCCTCCAGGTCCTACTCCTCCTCCTGCCACATCTCCAACACCAGAGCCACAGCCAGGAAGGAAGCATGAAAAGAAGACCAGAAAGTGATGACCCTGGGTCCAGTCTGGTCTGGCAAAAGATGCAGCCTCTTGTAGTACCACAGCCTGGGGACACAGATGTCATCTGCTGCTTTCCGGATCTCTGGGACTTCTGGACCAGACTGCACTCCCTTATATATGGACTCCTCAGGCCACCAATTTTGGTGTTAAATAATTGATGTCTGCCCTGGGGGTCCAAGGCTTCGCTAATTTCAGCTGTTTCTCCAGCGTTGCCTCCCTCTTTGCTTGGTTCTGAGCTCTTAATAAAGGATTTTTTGTTTCAATTATACTCTCCTATGTGTTTTTTCCTTCAAAAAGGACAGTTTGTTTGTGAGGATTCAGGTACATTTCTATAGTACAATGTGAAATTAACAAGGGACACCAACACCAAACAATCTCCTTGAGATTAAATAATATAAGATATCAATGGTGTTGTGGTAACTTGACACACAAAACACACACAAAAATACTATGGAGTAAAAATAAAAATAAAATAAAACAAAGATCAGCCTTGAAAAAAATACAAACCTAAAACAAAAAAAAAAACAGCCTTTAAAAAAAATAAAAAAATAAAACAGCCCAAAAATAATTTTGTCAGATGTGACAAATCCAAATATATTGAGGGAGTCCTGATAAATAATAAAGAAAGAAGTTTGTGAGAAGTCTGTGTGAATATGAGCAGCAAAACTACTTAATTCTTCTCACATTATAAAGAAGAAGAGAGTGCGCTGTATTAAACCATTTTTTACATTGCACCGTGACGAAAGTGCTGTATCCATTGCGAACGCTAATTTTACCAGACCGAGCTGTTCCATCTCGGAATTTCTTCTGAGCATACGTGGCACTTTGTGCGTCGGAACTGGCCACACACGGTCGGAATTGACGCAATCGGATTTTGTTGTCGGAAAATTTTATAGCCTGCTCTCAAACTTTGTGTGTCGGAAAATCCGATGAAAAATGTCCGATGGAGCCCACACACGGTCGGAATGTCCAACAACACGCTCCGATCGGACATTTTCCATCGGAAAATCCGACCGTGTGTACGGGGAATTAGACTGGTATCAAAATGTGGTCTAGCCTCTATACCTTAAGCTAAGTCATGTTGGTAACTCTGGTTAGGAGGGGACATACTGTAGATGGCTGCTTTACTTTTGAAAAGGCAGATATGAACCCTGAGTACAGATTGAGCGAACTATTTGTAGACTTTAAGAAATATGTTATTTTTTACTGAAGAGCCCAAATGATAGTTAAAAAAATGTAAATTGTTTATGATACATAGTTCTTATACAAATTAAACATTGCTCAGTTAGGGTTTGGATCAATTTCATGAGCTTATTGTCTGTCAAAACATTGTAAATCATGGCACTCACCATGTGTTACCCTCGGGGTCATTCTTTCCAAAGGCACTGTATGAGCCGTCATCACGCTTGTAAGTCAATTGTCGCTGATATCCTAAACAAAACACATACAAATTGTAAATGTTTTAAACATTATACAAGAAACTTCTGCAATATTTAATCTTCATAACAAGCAATAAGCAAAGTAATAAGTTCTCAGACATCAAGGGTCTGTAGATTTTATGTATTTATAGATTCCAAATAAATTATGAGTCAGGGCTCAAAATTTCAAGTCCTGAGCTACTAGCCAGGCCTTAAGGGTTACTCGCTACCCTGCCCGACCCCTAATTCCGCCCCTAAACACACCCTCATAAATTATCTCATGAAATTAAACTGTTAAATGTTTTATGCAGAATTACATTACAAAAATAAACATTAACAACATAATCAATGCAGCTTCATCAGTGCCCATCAATGAACCCTATCAGTGAAACTTATCAGTGCCCATCAATGCAGCCTCACCAGTGCCCATTAATGCAGGCTTATCTGTGCCCATCAATGCAGCCTCATCAGTGCCCATCAATGCAGCCTCACCAATGCCTATCAATTCAGCCTTGATCAGTGCCCATCAATGTAGCCTGATCAGTGTCCATCAATGTAGTCTTATCAGTGCCCATAAGCGTAGCCTCATCCGTGCCCATCAATGCAGCCTCACCAGTACCCATCAATGCAGCCTCACCAGTGCCCTTCAATACAGCCTCACCATTTCCCATCAGTGCAGCCTCATCAGTACCCATCAGTGAACCCTTATCTTTGCCCATCAATGCAGCCTGATCAGTGCCCATCAATGCAGCCTCACCAGTGTCCTTCAATACAGCCTCACCAGTGCCCATCAATGCAGCCTGATCAGTGCCCATCAATGCAGCCTGATCAGTGCCCAGCAATGCAGCCTGATTAGTGCCCAGCAATACAGCCTCACCCGTGCTGATCAATGCAACCTGATCAGTGCCCATCAATGCAGCCTGATCAGTGCCCATCAATACAGCCTCACCAGTGTCCATCAATACAGCCTCATCATTGCCCATCAGTGCAGCCTCATCTTTGCCCATCAATGCAGCCTGATCAGTGCCCATCAACGCAGCCTCACCAGTGTCCTTCAATACAGCCTCAACACTGCCCATCAATGCAGCCTGATCAGTGCCCATCAATGCAGCCTGATCAGTGCCAAGCAATGCAGCCTCACCTGTGCCGATCAATGCAACCTGATCAGTGCCCAGAAATGCAGCCTAATCAGTGCCCATCAATGCAGCCTGATCAGTGCCCATCAATGCCCATCAATGCAGCCTCACCAGTATCCATCAATGCAGCCTGATCAGTGCCCATTAATGCAGCCTCATCAGTGACCATCAATTCAGCCTGATCAGTGCCCATCAATGCAGCCTCACCAGTGCCCATCAGCGCAGCCTCACCAGTGCACGGGGATCAGAGAGAGGAGAGGAAAAGAAGAGGTGACCGGATCATCACACAGAGTGGGGATCACCCACTGTGACAGCTTTGTTTTGAATTGCCCGGCACTCCCTGACAAAGTCCCGCCTTCTGGATTGGCTCCTAAGATGGATGTCACACATCCCATAATTGGACCAATGTTTTGTCTATCAAAGGAGCCGGTCCAGGAGGCAGGGACTTACGTCGCTGCAGCCACCAGCCAAATCAAATCAAAACAGTCACAGCGGGCGATCCCTGCTATGTGTGATGATCGGACCGGCTCTCCTCTTCTTCTCCTCTCACTTCCCCTGGCTGATCACTGGGAGAATGGCTACCATTCAACCCTGCCTGCAGGAAGCTTTGTAAATACTTAGGAGGGATGAAGTCTCCAATCCTGGGTCTAGGTTTTGTCAGCAATTTAGTACACTGAGTGTCCAGGTGTGTACTGAATCTTTGTGAAGAAGCAGACTGTAGTTCAGAGCTCCACCATGGGTGAGAAAAGAGCTCTCTGTCCAGAAGTCAGGGTGTAGGCCAGTATAGAAGGTTGCTGCAAGGTATACAGAAGTGAATGTGTGCACAAGAGTTGAAAAGAATGAGAATTTTGGACAAGAGAGACAGACAATGGCCTGAAGCCTCTAAGACGAGAGAAAGCCAGGAGGCTGGTATGAAGAATTTCATTTGCTGAGGAATGCTGAAAACCCCTTTGAGAGTAACCCTACTTGTAATGTTTGGAAATTTATTGTAAATAAAAGCATGCAATAAAATCCTAAAACAAAGATTTGGTGAGTGGACTGAATATTTGGAAGTGCTACACTTTAACAAATTTCCCACATTTATTTTATAAAGTGTCATAATAATTTTAGAATTGCTGTAAAGAACGTGGGCTTGTCTTGCTGATAGCAAGCAGCCAAAAGTTAGTTTTCCTTTCCATTGCATGCTAAAAAATGCAATGGAACCTTATTGGTTAATAAAAGCTCATAAAAATTTGGTTTTACGGATGGTTACAATTATTTATTGACTTGCAAAGTGACTTTGAACTTACTAGCAAAGTTGACTGCTTCAAAAAGTAAATTCCTTAGCACAGCCCTCTCCCTCCTTGCAGATCATAACTTTCTTTCTTTAGGGAGGGTCTACTTATTGTCAGTGATGGTCTAGACTACATACTTTTTTAATGTAGCAGTTGGAGGAGGACTTATAAGGGAATAATGTAAAGTGTCACTTATGCAGCAGGACTGGGGGCTTTTGGATATCTACATAAGGGAGGCTTCAACACGCATAGAATATGTTAAAGAGAAGATAGATAGATAGATAGATAGATAGATAGATAGATAGATAGATAGATAGATAGATAGATAGATAGATAGATAGATAGATAGATAGATAGATAGATAGATAGATAGATAGATAGATTTTTTCCCCCATGTAGTGGGGCTGTGCCCATACCGCATGGGTTAATTGCTTGTTTTTGTCTAGGGGATTGGACAGCTGAGATATAATTACCTAATCCTCCCAGCACAAGAGCAGTCCCTGTGGCTCCTGCCCCCTCGTGGTCTTGTGCGGTGGGTCTGTTCTTGACGTCATCACACCCAGAGACGTGACAACGTCTGGAACACTACACAGTAGAAATGTAACTTTAGGAAAAAAAAGAAGCCTATGTTTCTTCAAACTAATATATTGTGTTTTTACTTTCTCCGTCAGCTCATCCCCCAAAGTTATTACCTTTTGTATCATTTGACCCTTCTTCTTAGATTGTAAGCTCTAACGAGCAGGGCCCTCTGATTTCTCTTGTATTGAATGGTATTGTAACTGTAATGTCTGCCTTTAATTTTTATAGCGCTGCGCAAATTGTTGGCACTATATAACTTCTATATAATAATAATAATATTAAAGATGGTGCAATCACATCCAACAATGAAAATGTTATGATATGTGGAAAATCACCTTGTGTTTCTTTCAATACCGAACATTTAACATATTCCAGTATGGCAACATATAACTTATACCAATCCTCGCAGAAAAATAAAGAAGTCATTTCACAATGTCTCACCACTTTCAAGAAATTTGATGGCTTTGCTCTTGATCTCATCGGTCAGCTGATGAGTCTTTTCCAGATACTGCAGAATGAAGATATTGGGAGCAAAGAGGACCATGTTCTGCTCCCCACACCCATATGGCATGGCAAGGAGTCGGTCAAGGTTCTGCAATGCTGTGCCCATTATATCTCCTGTAAGGGTAAAACAAAAGCAAAAAATATTAAATACTGCAAAAACATAAATATGAATATCATGTTCTTTTTTAAATTTTGAAAGTAACTGTCACTTTATTAAAAATAAGGATCCTATCTGCTGGTGTTTGGTGTATGTCTTTGGTGTAAGCCATCCTACAACTCGGCCCCCAGCTACATCACTAACCTAGTCTCAAAATATCAACCAAATCATTCCATTACTCTCAAGACCTCCTGCTCTCTAGCTCCCTTGTCACCTCATCCCATGCTTGCCTCCAGTACTTTTCCCGAGCCTCTCCCATCCTCTTGAACTCCCTACCCCAATCTGTCCGACTGTCTCCTACTCTGTCCACCTTCAGACAATCCCTGAAAACGCATTTCTTCAGAGAGGCCTATCCAACCCCCACCTAACTGTACATTTATTTTCTCCATTAACCCATCACCCACAGTTATTACCTTTTTTTATCTCTTGACCCTCGCTCTTAGATTGTAAGCTCTGATGAGCAGGACCCTCTGATTCCTCTTGTATTGAATTGTATTGTAATTGTACTGTCTGCTCTTATGCTGTAAAGTGCTGTGTAAACTGTCGGCACTATATAAATCCTGTATACTAATAATAATAATAATAATGTCTCAAGTTAAGAGTCTTCAGCTTGAGGTATGACACTACAAAAATATTCAGTCTGTTGATGAATAAAGCCATGTAACAAAATCTTACCCAACACAGTCACATAAGCTCTTTCAGAATCTTTCAGGATGTTCTTGGGAAACTGTAGGGAGACGTCTTCTGTCTTAGTATTATCTAGAATAGCAACATGACACTTAATACAATTGTGCTATCTTAAAGCGACTGTCACTATATTAATGAGATTTAAAAAGAGCCACCCTGTAAAACTGGAAAGGTTATACTTACCTGTGGATTTTTTTTTCTGCTGGCCTATGTCATTCCAGAACACATTAGTGACATGATGACTGGTGGGAAGAACCAGAGCTCCTCAAGAGAGCAGAAATTTAACTCATGACCAACTTAAAAAAGTAAAACTAACCATAACATTTCTGCTGCTTCCTGCTGAATCTTCCAAAATTTGAGCCATAAGTGGCTCTGTCTGCATCACCCAGCTTGACAAAATTAGATTTTGTCAGTGCATGCACTGTTTAATTGGGCAGGCGGGGGAGAAGTTGGAACAAAACGTAGATCAACCACCTGTTTTTACAGCCACCCATTTGAACGAAGCCTCACAGAATGGCTCTCTTTAACATTGCAACAGGAGTGTTTTCATCTTCAAACCAAATACGTACATGCACAATGAATTCTTTGAGATACTCAAAACAGCAGCCCAAAATAAAGGAAGTATAAATATCCCTTAAGCTCATCAGAAGTGTCCCTTGGGTCATATATCAAGAGTTGAGATAATAAAAAAAAGATTGTATGACCTGGAGTAGAAAGTAGGAGATCTCTCCAAAATTAGGCAAATGTCCTCTTGGACAGTTATCCCCAGAACAACTATCAACATTGGAAAATTTCTTCTCTCTAGATTTTTGGTGGCAACTCATAATTTTAGATTTGCCCTTACTTTCACTCTGGTGAAAATAATCACCAAGACAAATAGAGGGAGTGAACCCCTGTAAGATTCTCGTTTTTATGATAATAATATCGATAATCCGTTCAGTTCTTGTGTAAAAACTCAAAAATGTATTTAATAATAAAAATAGCAAAATATTACAAGAACAATATCAAAGTATAGAATGTCAGCGCATGCGCAGCTTTCCAAGATGGCGGACGTGTGACTCGTGAGCTCTGGTCCCGTCCCGAGATCCGCAGCCCCTGGCAAACTACACTAGCCACCGATCGCCTCAGGGGTAAGCTTCAACACCTCCTTAAGCCCTCCCGGCACTACATGGGCAAAATTGGGGATCAACGGTCGTTTTATCGTGCCCCACAGCTCTCACGGCCCTCCTCCACTATGGATCGCTTCCTCACTAAGCCGCAATCCCCGGTCTCAATTTCACAAGGGGATCCGGAGGACTATGTCAGCACGCTGATGGCGGAGGCCCCTTCTCAGCAGACCCACCCTCCTCACACATCCCCCACTCCTCAGCTAACGCTGACTCCTGAATTGATGGATCTCAAGCTCCTGGCCTTGGCCCAACAAGTAACCAGGGACATAGCCCAGGAAATGGGAAAGATCTCCAGAGAGCTTAGGGGGGAAATAGATGCTCTTGGAGAACGCACAGCAACACTGGAGACAAAATTTTATGAGACTCTGCAGTATATACAGGCCCTTGAAGAGGAGAATGCTCTTCTAAAAAACTCTGTATCTCAGTTACAGATACAGCAAGAGGACCTTGAGAACAGAGAAAGGCGCCAAAACCTTAGGATCTGCGGGGTCCCTGAAAAGATTGCTGACAACAACATACGAACCTACCTTCTCTGCCTTTTCAATACCCTGGCACCTGAAATAGTGGACATTGATTGGCGTATGGACTATGCTCATAGGTCCTTGGCCCCTAAACCCCCTGCGGGTGCCAGGCCTTGTGATATAGTGGTGCGTTTTCACTTTTATGAGAGCAAAGAGGCCCTGACAAGAGCTACTCATAACAGATCCATCACTGAATACAAGGGAGACAAACTCCAACTGTTCAGTGACTTATCCCCATCACTTTGGCCAAACGTCACTTTCTATGGCCCATCACCACCCATCTCCAACAGCATAAAGTCCCTTATTACTGGGGCTTTCCTTTCTGCCTAAATGTCACCATGGAAGGGGTCCAACACACCCTACGTGACCTCATGAAAGGAGATGCCTTTTTTAAGTGCCTTGGATTGCCCCTGCTCCCCGCAGAGACCGACCAGACCTCTCCTGCCACCTCACGGCTCCAGCCAGGATTTGGACCTCAGCGAGAGGTAGAGGTTCGAGGGCCTATTTACTCCTCAACGCTCTCAATGTTCCAGACCACCCACTTGATCCATTGCAGAGTCTCCACTGGATTTTCTTTTTTCCCTCTCCCGTGGAAACACAATCCCTCAGTCGATCCCATATGGGAGACAGTTCTGCCTCATCAGTGGGCTTTCTACAAGGTTCCTATACATTGCCTTTTCCGTTGCCTGTGTTAACATTGTTTGTATCCTGTACTGTTGCCTAAGGGGAGCCCTTTCCCTCCACAACTACTTGTAGCGCGGAAGCTTTGAGGGGGTCCCGAAGTGTTAGCAGCATTATCGGATCATCGGGGCGGGATGTCACGCCCCCCCCCCATGTTGGAGACTGCCTTGCTCCCCTACAGACCCTCAGGCTGCGGCCAAGGCCCCCCTGACAAGCTTTTGCCTCTCAGGGTTATTCCTGATTTTTTTTCTTTTTGGGCCCAAAGGGCCTGTTTGTTGTTATGCTACATGCTCCAAATTGGTTCCTTTTTTGTTTTATTTGTATGAACCGATTCACAACATTTTTCTCCAGAGGATTTTTTTCTTACTAATTTTTTATTATTATTTTTATTTTATTTTTAATTATCGTAATTATCTGTGTCCTTATGCTTATTTTTATTTTTTTCTTGTCAGTATTAACATAATCAGCCTTATTGTTGGTTATCCTCTCTACAATAAGTTTCATGGCAGATTGTGGTTTGCTAACAGCTTATTCTGGTATCTTTACACTGTTGGGCTTACGCCCATTGTTTTGAATGTTTTGTGGTCTAAATACTTTGACCTAACATGGCTTTAAAACTAATGTCATACAATGTAAAAGGCCTGAATTCTATTAAGAAAAGGTGGCTGGCATTGCAGGAGTTCAGGATCTCTGGTGTGGATGTGATCCTGGTTCAGGAGATGCACTTCCGAGCCGGAGGATCCCTGAAATTTGCCTCTAAAAACTTCCCGCTGTCCTTTTTGGCATCTAACCCATCTGGAAAGGCGGGAGTAGCTGTTCTGGTAAGACGCTCTTGCCCTCTCCAGATCAAGTCAACCCATTTAGATCCCAGTGTCGTTATATAGTTTTACAGGGCACCTATCTGTCTAACCCTATAACGATTATGAATATATACGCCCCTAATACTGGTCAGGTTAAATTTCTTACTGATGCTTTTGATCGCTTACAAAAATTTTCCCAACCCTTTACTACAATAGGTGGCAACTTTAATGCTGTCCTTTCTCCCACCCGAGATAGGAAATCTCTGTTCTTCGCCCCGTCATCCTCCGCTACACACTCATTGGCCACCTCCTTTAGACAACTGATCCGGACCCATCACATGTTTGATACCTGGTAGACAATACTCGTTCTACTCCCCCATCATAAGATGTTCTCTAGACTAGACTACTTCCTTGTTTCTGCCCCCCTGCTTTCGCACACAGTGTCAGCCGAATTGGGACCCATTACCTGGTCGGATCACGCTCCCTTATCTCTAGATCTTAGCCTTTCCCCTGCGTTTCCCAGGAAATGCCATTGGAGACTCAACAAATCCCTACCAATGCCCCATACACACGGTCGGACTTTGTTCGGACATTCCGACAACAAAATCCTAGGATTTTTTCCGACGGATGTTGGCTCAAACTTGTCTTGCATACACATGGTCACACAAAGTTGTTGGAAAATCCGATCGTTCTAAACGCGGTGACGTAAAACACGTACGTCAGGACTATAAACGGGGCAGTGGCCAATAGCTTTCATCTCTTTATTTATTCTGAGCACTTTGTCAGTCGGATTTGTGTACACATGATCGGAATTTCCGACAACGGATTTTGTTGTCAGAAAATTTTATAGCCTGCTCTCAAACTTTGTGTGTCGGAAAATCCGATGGAAAATGTGTGATGGAGCCTACACATGGTTGGAATTTCCTTCAACAAGGTCCTATCACACATTTTCCGTAGGAAAATCCGATCGTGTGTACGGGGCATATCACATCCCGAATCAAAGGACACATCATCCAAAGCTTTATCTGAATATTTTCAATTAAACACAGGTTCTGTGGCCAGCCCGTCCACCCTTTGGAGGCCCATAAGGCATTCTTCCGAGGACAGTGTATTGCTGTTGGCTCACAAAGGAAGAAAGACAAAGTCCACTTAAAATCATCTTTGCTGTCCCAACTCTCAGCTGCTGAAAAATCTTTGCTCCGCGCTCCCACGGTGGGCTGGCTGCGTGCAGTTACCTTTTTACGCCTCCGAATAAAATCCTTATGCCGCGTACACACGGTCGGACTTTTCGTCTACAAAAGTCCGACAGCCTGTCCGACAGACTTCCGACGTACCTTCGGCGGACTTGCGGCAGACTTTCTTACGAACGGACTTGCCTACACACGACCACACAAAAGTCCGACGGATTCGTACGTGATGACGTACACCGGACTAAAATAAGGAAGTTCATAGCCAGTAGCCAATAGCTGCCCTAGCATGGGTTTTTGTCCGTCGGACTAGCACACAGACGAGCGGATTTCGGGGTCCGTCGTACTTACGACGTAAAGATTTGAAGCATGTTTCAAATCTAAAGTCCGTCGGATTTGAGGCTAAAAAAGTCCGTTGAAAGTCCGGAGAAGCCCACACACGATCGGATTACCAGCCAGCTTTAGTCCGTCAGCGTCCGTTGGACTTTTGTAGACGAAAAGTCCGACCGTGTGTACGCGGCATTAGACATATCAACAGTAGACAAGTCACTCCTTTGGGCTAAACAAAAGTTCTATGAGTTTTCAAATAAACCACACAGGATGTTGGTTTCCAGACTTAGCCCAAGACTCTTTCTTCCCTTTCCAAATCACATCAAGCACCCTGATGGGACTACCTCTTACTGCCCACAGACTATGACTCAGGCGTTTGGTAGGTTCTACGACAAACTTTATAACTGTCTCACTCCCAACCACCATCCCCCATTTGAAATGTCAGCTTTTGACGAGTTTATGCCCGGTTTGCGACTTCCCAAGTTAACAGATTCAGACGTACAGACATTAAACGCCCCTATCATGGAAGAGGAACTAACTGATACTGTCAAGTCCTTGCTGCATCATAAAGCCCCTGGTCCAGACGGTCTTCCATATTCCTACTATAAGTCTTTCCTTCCTATTTTGTCAACACACCTGATATCCCTATATAATTTCCTACTCCAGGGAAAACTTCCTCACCAACAATTTCTCCACTCATTTATCACAGTCATACCGAAACCTGATAAGGACCCTGCACTCCTGGACAATTATAGGCCAATAGCACTCCTGAATTCAGATTATAAGCTATTCACGAATTTTTTTGACAAAACTAATTGACAGAGACCAGGTGGGTTTTGTTCCCACCAGACATGCAGGAGATAACACTCGCCGAACCATTGATCTTATTGATATGCTGAACAGAGTTCTCCGTCCCGCCCTGATATTAAGCCTTGATGCCCAAAAGGCATTTATCAAAGCCCTATATGTTTTCAACTTAAGCTGGCCCTATATGTTTTCAACTCTTACTAGATTTTGCATCCAAGGTCCCTTTCTCCAAGCCCTGAAATCCCTTTATTCCAACCCCACATCACAGGTCCAACTGGTTTCTTTCACATCTTGTTCGTTCCCCATGTCCAACAGAACTAGACAAGGTTGTCCCCTATTCCCCCTTATCTTCATCTTGTGTCTGGAGCCTTTGGCGGAGGCTATCAGATCCCACCCTGACATCAAAGGGAGTACAAATTATCCCTATTTGCTGATGATGTACTCCTTTCCCTAACTAATCCTCATATCTCCCTACAATCTCTTCAGGCCTTACTGTCCCAATTTGGCTCCCTTTCTGGATACAAGGTTAATACATCAAAAACTGAAGCCCTGCCTCTTCACATATCTCCAGGTGACCTCCCATACCATTGGTGTACAACATCTCTCAAATATCTAGGGGTTCAACTTACGCCTACATACTCGTCCCTTTATTCGACCAGCTACCTCCCCTGTTTAGGAATATAAACGCCACGCTGACTCGTTGAAATCTCCCGATATCCTGGATAGGTAGAATTAACATGCTAAAGATGTCCATTATGCGAAAATTGCTATATTTCTTCGAAACACTCCCGGTTTCCATCCCAATGGCACAGTTAAACTTACTTAAAAGATGGTTTCTTAGCTTTATATGGAGAGGAGGAGCCCATAGAGTGGCCAGCTCGGTAGTCTTCTACCCTAGAAGTCAGGGGGGTATGTGGGCCCCGGACATTTATAAATACTACTTAGCCTCCCCCCTCCATGCAGTAGTGGCCTGGTCCAGTCTGAGACCCCCAAGCCGATGGGCGGAGATTGAGATGCGATCTCTTTTTCCGTCCCATCCATGCTCCTTAGTCTGGTCCCATGAGTTAATTATGGACCTTAGGCTACAGAGTCTCTGCCTGGGCCCCATGCTATTCTCACTCAAGATATGGCGTTCTTGCCTCCCCAAGTTCTCTCTCTCTTCCATATGTCCCCCCCTCTCTAATGTACTTTTTAATCCTTTAATCCCAGATAGTCTCTCACATCCCCATATGTTCCCCTGGGCTAGGGAAGGTATGTTTCAACTCCAACACTTTGCCAACCCAGTCTCCCGCAAACTCCGATCCTTCAAAGACCTACAATCTAATAGCCAAATCCCAAGCCATTTGCTATACTCATACCTCCAAATCACTCACTACCTTTCTAAACTTTCCCCCACACTTACCCTCGCCAAGCCAACGTCCTTTGAACTTTTATGCTCTCAGGGTCAATACCAAACACGACTCATTTCTAATATATACCAAATCCTCCAGGAAAATGCTCCTCTCTCAAGAGCTCCCCACTCCTACATGAACAAATGGGCACAACTTACCGAACAACAAATTTCTGACACACAGTGGGCTAAAATCTGGTCCTCAACCTCTAAGATTTCTCGGTGTGTAGCACAGAAGGAGACAGCATATAAAGTCTTATATTTTTGGTATAGGACCCGGAGGTTATACACCGTTATGATTCCTCTCTCTCTCCTCTATGTTGGAGACGTGGGAAGGTTAGGGGGAATCAATACCACATCTTTTGGCAATGTGAATTGATTGTTCCTTTTTGGTCCAAGGTGCTAACAGTTCTCCAGCAAATATTTGATGCCCATTTCCCTATGGACCCAGTACACTTCCTTTTAGGTCTCCCATTCCCAGACCTGGGGAAGGCCTCGAACAAGCTCGCCTCCTATATCTTGCTAGTGGCAAAAAGAGCTATACCTGCCTGCTGGTTGTCTACAAATCCCCCATTTCAAGATCAGCTTTTGCAAAGTATTAGGGACATACGTAAAATGGAGCACTTGATGGCTATGGTGGAAGCAACGTCAGATAGGTTTGACAGGATTTGGGCTCCCTCGGATAGTTCGTCCTTTGGCTCACCTCTTTTGTTACTTGAGACTCCCTGGTGGACCAGGTATCGAGCGGTTCCGGACTACTCATACGGACCTACTTTCATATAATACCTGGCATATACCCCATTTTGTCCTTGCTCTAAATATTTACTTTGTATAACCATGTGATTTTCCTGACAATACCTTATTTTATGTTTTTTGTTTTTTTTTATTTCCTTCTGATTATTATTTGTTATAATTTTTTATCCCTTTGTTTACATTTTTTTCACCTCTGCATGTAAAATATTCATGGTATAGTGTATTCACACTGTTGGGTTTATGCTTGTTTTCTTTGAAATTTTTTTTCAATAAAAATACAATTTATAAAAAAGTATAGAATGTCATTAATAATGTATTATATTCTTAAGATGAAGATTGAATCAGATGTGTGCGTGTGTGTGTGTATGTAGATGTGGCAGCATTGTCTTGTGATGTGTCTGTGTAGCTGTCCTTCTGATGCCAAATCTCTCTGTTACTAGCTTTTTACTCCTAAATTCAGCCCCCAGCTTCTCCTAAAAAGGCTGGCTTGTCTTAAAAGCTTCTAATTGATTTGTAGTCCTTCAGAAAATTGTGGGCTTTCCTGAAACTTATCTTTCCTCCCACCTCTCTCACAAGGGTGGGGGTTATCCAGTCACTAAACTTTGACATCCTGAAGAGTGGGCCAAGAGGAAAGCTATATGTAAAACCATTTAACTTATACAATATAAGTTTCCTTTAACTTCTAAATCTAATACTACATAAATCAGTATGTACCATATATACTTGAGTATAAGCTGACCCAAATATAAGCCGAGGCACCTAATTTTACCACAAAAAAACTGGGAAAACTTATTGACTTGAGTATAAGCCCAGTGTGAGAAATGCGCAGCTACTGTAAGTGGAAAAGAGGGTCAACAATGCCCATTTGCAGCCTCACTGTGCTCATTTGCATGCCTCACTGTACCCATTTGCAGCCATAGGTCCCCGAACTTCAAACTCAGTATTTAAGGGTTCCTAGATGCCCTCTAGTTGCAGCCAAAATTTAGGGTCTCTGGACCCAAAGGGTCCTGAAATGACATTGCTGCAGATGGACACAGTTGACCAAATTTGGGGCCCGTATCTCGGGGCCACTTGGTGCTAGGAACCCCAAATTTGGTGTGCAAATCCAGTGGAACTTCCACTACAACATATCCAAAGCTGGGGTTCCTAGCACCAAGTGGCCCTGAGATACGAGGCCCCAAAATCAGTTTGGAAAATGTCAAGCACTTTTCTGCAGCAGAGAATGACATTTCGGGACCCTTTGGGTCCAGAGACTCAAAGGGGCCCCAAATTTTTTTGGGGCCCCAAAGTCGGTTTGGAAAATGTCATTCTCTGCTGCAGAAAAGTGCTTGACTCGAGTATAAGCCAAGGGGGGCATTTTCAGTACAAAAAAAGTGCTGAAAATCTCAGCTTATACTTGAGTATATACGGTATATTATATTCATTTAAAACACAATGTTCTTATTATTATCCTAATCAAGAAATATTGTAGTATAAAGAAATGACAATCTTAACTAAAACTTTGAAACTTTTTCATCTTAAGTAATATAAAACCTTCCTTCTCATCTGTGATGGAGGGAGGTGAGAGCTCAGCTCACTCTTAATTACTAACACATGTTAACTCTACATAGAACTGCTTATGAGCTTATAACAATGTATATACTTTCAGAAGTATAAAAATCTTATATAATTTCACTTTTTCCATACATAGAAGAGATATAAATATATATTCAATTAACTCAATTATTCTGTAAGATCTCATCCATTCATTCATTTGTTAATATTAGATTCTAACAACCCCCCAGCAGGGACACTTACCACAAAAAAAAACTGACTCCCCAATCACTCCATTCAAGGTTAAAAGAAAAAAAAGAAAACCGTTTGGCTTTATATATACATTACTAATGCCTCACAAGAATACTTTGATTTGCTTATACCTAAATGGTGGAAAAGGTGAATACTTATCATTAACTTTTTACAGACTTTACAGCCAGCCTAAATTCACTTGCAGTAGTTACAAAATGCATAAATGTCTGGATGCTTGGTAACCCAAGGTAAGAGTGAGCTCCCAAAAATGCAGGAACAGAATTCATAGGTAGTTTTCATTATAATAGTCAACTTATTTGTTAGTAGTGCACAGTAGACATGTGCAGAATGAAAAAAATTAGTTTTGTTTCGTTTTGATTAGTTATTTGCATAAATTAGTTTAGTTAAATTTATTTCATTTGATTAATTTGTTTTCAGAATTAGTTTTGTTTATTCATTTTCAAATAGATTCAAATTTTTCGAATTAGAATTCGGATCGATTCGAAAAGTTTTTGAATCAATTTTGAATAGTTTTCCAATTTCCAAAGAGTATAAAATAGAATAGAAAATAAAGGAATAGAAAAGAAAAAGAAAAAAAAAAAAATATATATATATATATATATATATATATATATATATATACCATATTTATCAGCATATATCACGCGCCAGTGTATAACACGCACCCCAAGTTTAGGAGGGAAGTTTAAGTATAAAAACTTTTAGGAGGGAAGTTTAAGGAAAAAAACTTACATTTTAAATGCCCATCAATGCAGCCTTATCAGTGTCCATCTGCAGCCTTGCCCATCATTGCAGAATGATCAGTGTCCATCTGCAGCCTTGCCCAATGTCCATCTGCAGCCTTGCCCAGTGTCCATCTTCAGCCTTGCCCAGTGTCCATCTGCAGCCTTCCCCATCATTGCAGCCTTGCCCAGTGTCCATCTGCAGCCTTGCCCAAGTGTCCATCTGCAGCCTTACCCAGTGTCCATCTGCAGCCTTGCCCAAAATTGCAGCATAATCTTTTAAATTATTGCGCCACCAAGATAGGCAGAGCCGGATGTCCTGTGTATTCAGCTCCTCTCATCTCGCAGTCTCGCCCAGTCCCACCCCTTGGCCTGGCTCCTATGATGGATACAGCAGGACGTAAAGGCTAGGAGGCGGGACTGGGCATGACTGCGAGCTGAGCCAAGCCTAACTGAGTACACAGTACACTCGGCTCTGTTTATTTTGACGGCGCTCGTTCCCTCCTTACCCTCCGAGACAGCGGTTCGGCGTATAACACGCACCCACAATTTTCCCCTGATTTTAAGGGTAAAAAAGTGCATGTTATACGCCGATTAATACGATATATATATATATATATATATACAGTAGGGCAAAAAGATATTTAGTCAGCCACCAATTGTGTTAAGTTCTCCCACTTAAAAAGATGAGAGAGGCCTGTAATTGTCATCATAAGTATACCTCAACTATGAGAGACAAAATGTGGAAACAAATCCAGACAATCACATTGTCCGAATTTTGAAATAATTTATTTGCAAATTATGGTGGAAAATAAGTATTTGGTCACCTACAAACAAGCAAGATCTCTGGCTCTCACAGACCTGTATCTTCTTCTTTAAGAGGCTCCTCTGTCCTCCACTAATTACCTGTATTAATGGCACCTGTTTGAACTTGTTATCAGAATAAAAGGCACCTGTCCACAACCTCAAACAGTCACACTCCAAACTCCACTATGGTGAAGACCAAAGAGCTGTCAAAGGACACCAGAAACAAAATTGTAGACCTGCGCCAGGCTGGGAAGACTGAATCTGCAATAGGCAAGCAGCTTGGTGTGAAGAAATCAACTGTGAGAGCAATAATTAGAAAAAGGAAGACATACAAGACCACTGATAATCTCCCTCGATCTGGGGCTCCGCACAAGATCTCACCCTGTGGGGTCAAAATGATCACAAGAACGGTGAGCAAAAATCCCAGAACCAAACGGGGGGGACCTAGTGAATGACCTGCAGAGAGCTGGGACCATCGTAACAAAGGCTACCATTAGTAACACACTACACCGCCAGGGACTCAGATCCTGCAGTGCCAGACGTGTCCCCCTGCTTAAGCCAGTACATGTCTGGGCCCGTCTGTGGTTTGCTAGAGAGCATTTGGATGATCTAGAAGAGGATTGGGAGAATGTCATATGGTCAGATGAAACCAAAGTAGAACTGTTTGGTAGAAACACAACTTGTCGTGTTTGGAGGAGAGAGAATGCTGAGTTGCAACCAAAGAACACCATACCTACTATAAAGCATGGGGTTGGCAACATCATGCTTTGGGGCTGTTTCTCTGCAAAGGGAACAGGACGACTGATCCGTGTACATGAAAGAATGAATGGGGCCATGTATCGTGAGATTTTGAGTGCAAACCTCCTCCCATCAGCAAGGGCATTGAAGATGAAACATGGCTGGGTCTTTCAGCATGACAATGATCCCAAACACACTGCCCGGGCAATGAAGGAGTGGCTTTGTAAGAAGCATTTCAAGGTCCTGGAGTGGCCTAGCCAGTCTCCAGATCTCAACCCCATAGAAAACCTTTGGAGGGAGTTGAAAGTATATGTTGCCCAGTGACAGCCCCAAAACATCACTGCTCTAGAGGAGATCTGCATGGAGGAATGGGCCAACATACCAGCAACAGTGTGTGACAACCTTGTGAAGACTTACAGAAACGTTTGACCTCTGTCATTGCCAACAAAGAATATAAAACAAAGTATTGAGATGAACTTTTGATATTGACCAAATAATTATTTTCCACCATAATTTGCAAATAAATTCTTTCAAAAATCAGACAATGTGATTGTCTGGATTTGTTTCCACATTTTGTCTCTCATAGTTGAGATATACCTATGATGACAATTACAGGCCTCTCTCATCTTTTTACGTGGGAGAACTTGCACAATTGGTGGCTGACTAAATACTTTTTTGTCCCACTGTATATATATATATTCTACTCTATTCCTTTAGTTTCTATTTTATTCTCTTTGGAAATTGGAAAGCTATTTGAATTCTAATTTGAAAACTATTCAAATTTTTTTAGTTATTTTGGATTTGTTTAAACTCGGTACTATTCTAATTCTAATTTTAATTCAGAACAAAATGAACCGCACATGTCTAGTTCACAGCTAGGTTAGTTTAGGAGGTTAAAATACAATAAGCCCAGGATACAATTGGTCTCTGTTTTCCATACTTGTCACCTCACCTTCTTCCTCCTTGATGCAGAGCAAAGAGCTGTGTGATTTCTCCACCAGGATTCCTCCAGGCTGTCAATAGAAATAAGACAGAGAGACCACAAGCTAAGAACACACGTTGATACCATAACCAGTGCACATGCTGCTGCTGAACAGAAAGTGTGTAAGTTCACCTTAAATTTCAATGTTATATTTTCTATTGTTGTTGGGGTTATTTTAAAGTATTTTGGAAGATAGGTGCAACATATGCCAATCTTTTAATCATAAATCAAAAATGAAACCCAACAAGCTATCCCTTACTTCTATGGTTCTTTTGTCCATCAGTCATTTGCAATGGATTCTGATTTCCTTGTATATCCAGGTTTACTGAAGAGTAGACCTGGATACACAAGGAAGGATCTCATTTTATGTAAACAGTTAGACAGAACTAGATAAGGGCATGTGGCCTTAGGAATAGTAATAGCCACCCACCCCACAATTCCTTTAACTGACATTAATAAGTGTAGTGTTTACCCCCTGAAGGGGCTGCTGAGAATGAACCCAGGTTGCCCAGTAGAGTACAGAGGCTCCCAGTCACATGCACAGATCCACAAACACTGACAATTCAGGCTCAGTCTAGGCGGGGATGTGTTTTTAGTATTTATTGCTGATTAACTTTACCAGGAGAAGGGGGTCACAGGATACTCCAAAATGAATAATGGAAAGACAAACTTCTCATTAATCTTTGAATAGTAGCCTTTTCTGGAGATAATAGGGAATGGGCAGGATATCAAGAATCCTATAGTAGCAGGTCCCAGTCCCATATAACAGCTTCTAGCACTTGCACAACTAATAGTCCACAGCAAGGTCTTTACTTGCAGTATTCCAGGAGCTGGCTGCCATCCAGCATCCACAGGCAAACCCTCGGTGAGGGAAATAGAAAGATTCTTTTCCAGACCAGGATTTCAGAACAGTGCTCTCCAGCAAATATAATCCTCTAGCAATCTTTTCCAGGTCCTCAGTCCAGCTTCTGCCAAGGCCTAGATTGCAATCTCTTGCCTCAGTAGCTCTCTCTTCCAGGGGAATCAGCCCCCCCAGACGCCTGGAACCCTACTTGGAGATGAAAGAACCCTCTGCTCAGGTCCTCCTGCACATTTATCACCTCACCAGCCACCTTGTGGATGCCCCCTTCGAGGGATTGGCTGGGGCACGATAAATATTCAACTGAGAATCTGAATCTCCCTGCCCTATGCTCTGGAAAAGTTTTTTAGAGGCAGGTAGAGGAATCAAACTCTCAGTTTAGGAAACCCTGAACAGACAAAACCAATAAGGCAAAAACAGAATGGCGCACGAGAGGGTACTGAAACAAACTGATAACACTAAAAGTCTATAAAGTCCAGGAAGTATATGTATGCGGCATTAGTGGCAGCTCACTTGAGAGAGAAGCAATCTCTGGAAGAATAATGGGAGAAAAACAAGGTGCGCCAAAAAATAAGTGCAGCAGAAGGCCAAGAAAAAAACAATATATCACTGATCCACTCACTACAGTGAAACTAAAAACTAAATTTAGCCTAGCAGCCCAACTAGAGGAGGGTGCTACATAAGGATTAATATAGGCACAGAACAGCCGCCCCTTTTGCATAGTTTATAGTGGCATGTTTTTTTTTCCAAGTAGACACCAAATGTTACATAAATCATCTGCCCTTACTCAAGATGGTCGTGACTATAAATGCTAGCGGAGAGTTTTTCAAAGTGATTTCTCAACAGAATAAATCATGGAGACATGGAGTATAGATGGGAGGGTTTGCTTTGAATATTAAAAATGAATTTGTTTCAACTTGTGGTGCTCAGTAGAGATGAGCTCAGACGTGTTTGGGTTTCTAGTCCCAATTCACTTGCCCGATCCCGCCAGAAAGCCAACACTGCACACTGCTAATCACAGGCAGTGAGACATTTCCTGGTCTGTGCAGCTGAGGACCGGGAAATGTTTCACTGCCTGTGATTAGCGGTGTACAGTATCGGCTTCCTGGCGGGATCAGACAGGTGGGTTGGGACTAGGATCCTGAACACACATGAGCCCATCTCTAGTGCTCAGGTACAGTTAGGTTCTGCTGTAAAAAGCTTGTGGCCACTATGCTGAAGCACAAACAGTTTTTCATGGAAAAGCTCAGGCTCTCTTGAGTTGGACATACTGGGGTTGATTTACTAAAGGCAAATAGACTGTGCACTTTGCAAAGTGCAATTGCCCTCTGCAAGTGCAGTTGCTCCAGGGCTTAGTAAATGAGGTAAAGCTTCACTTACAAAGAATACCCAATAACGTGCAAGGAAAAAAATAATGCTTTTTTGCTGGCACATGATCGGATGATAAAAGTCAGCAGAGCTTACTGGAGCAGCTGCTCTTAGAGAGTGCAACTACACTTTGCAAAGTGCACAGTCTATTTAACTTTAGTAGATCAACCCAACTGTATTGTAAAAAGGCAAAAGAACATCTCCTGTCTGCAGAAAAGGAGGGCTAACACTTATCTATATGCCCTCTGTGAACATCTCCCTCTCTGCTCTCTTCCACAGTGTTGCACTCTACCATCACTGCTCTCCTATGCAAACAATACCTCCAATTCTGTCACCATTATTGAAAGTTTCTTCAACACAGTTACATATTACATAGTAGGTGAGGTTAAAAAAAGACTCAAGTCCATCAAGTCCAACCTGTGTGTGTGATTATATGTCAGTATTACATTGTATATCCCTGTATGTTATGGTCATTCAGGTGCTTACCTAATAGATTTTTAAACTATCAATGCTCACTGCTGAGACCACGGCCTGTGGAAGGGAATTCCACATCCTTGCCGCTCTTACAGTAAAGAACCCTCTACGTAGTTTAAGGTTAAACCTCTTTTCTTCTAATTATAATGAGTGGCCACGAGTCTTGTTAACTTCCCTTCCACAAAAAAGTTTTATCCCTATTGTGGGGTCACCAGTACAGTATTTGTACATTGAAATCATATCCCCTCTCAAGCGTCTCTTCTCCAGAGAGAATAAGTTCAGTGCTCACAACCTTTCCTTAATATAACTAATATCCTCCAGACACTTTATTAGCTTTGTTGCCCTTCTTTGTACTTGCTCCATTTCCTGTACATCCTTCCTGAAGACTTGTACTCAGACCTGGACAGCATACTCCAGGTGCGGCCAGACCAAAGTCTTGTAGAGCGGGAGAATTATTATTATATCTCTGGAGTTAATCCCCTTTTTAATTCATGCCAATATTCTGTTTGCTTTGTTAGCAGCAGCTTGGCATTGCATGCCATTGCTGAGCCTATCATCTACTAGGACCCCCAGGTCCTTTTCCATCCTAGATTCCCCCAGAGGTTCTCCCCCCAGTGTATAGATTGCATTCATATTTTTGACACTCAAATGCATTATTTTCCATTTTTCTACATTAAACCTCATTTGCCACGTAGTTGCCCACCCCATTAGTTCGTTTAGATCTCTTTGCAAGGTTTCCACATTCTGCGGAGAAGTTATTTTTACATCCTCAGAGACTACAAAACACTTATCTCTCTCTTCTCTTTTCCCTCTCTACACTGCCCTTTGCTACCTCCTCTTTCCCTGCTCTCCTTAGCAATGTTACAGGAGTGGGAATCAAGCATGGCTGCTCCATCCCATACCTGTGCTCTCATTGGAGTCCACAACCTCTAGAGCAGCTTTCTTGATACTGTATGTGTGGCCACTAGGGATGAGCCGAACACCCCCCTGTTCGGTTCGCACCAGAACATGCGAACAGGAAAAAAGTTCGTTCGAACATGCGAACACCGTTAAAGTCTATGGGACACGAACATGAATAATCAAAAGTGCTAATTTTAAAGGCTTATATGCAAGTTATTGTCATAAAAAGTGTTTGGGGACCCGGGTCCTGCCCCAGGGGACATGGATCAATGCAAAAAAAAGTTTTAAAAACTGACGTTTTTTCAGGAGCAGTGATTTTAATAATGCTTAAAGTCAAACAATAAAAGTGTAATATCCCTTTAAATTTCGTAGCTGGGGGGTGTCTATAGTATGCCTGTAAAGGGGCGCATGTTTCCTGTGTTTAGAACAGTCTGACAGCAAAATGACATTTTGAAGGAAAAAACTCATTTAAAACTACCCGCGGCTATTGCATTGCCGACAATACACATAGAAGTTCATTGATAAAAACGGCATGGGAATTCCCCAAAGGGGAACCCCGAACCAAAATTAAAAAAAAAATATGACGTGGGAGTCCTCCTAAATTCCATACCAGGCCCTTCAGGTCTGGTATGGATATTAAGGGGAACCCCGGCCAAAATTAAAAAAAAAAATGACGTGGGGTTCCCCCTAAATTCCATACCAGACCCTTCAGGTCTGGTATGCATTTTAAGGGGAACCCCGAGCCAAAAAAAAAAAAAAAAAACGGCGTGGGGTCCCCCCAAAAATCCATACCAGACCCTTATCCGAGCACGCAACCTGGCAGGCCGCAGGAAAAGAGGGGGGGACGAGAGTGCGGCCCCCCCTCCCTCCTGAACCGTACCAGGCCACATGCCCTCAACATTGGGAGGGTGCTTTGGGGTAGCCCCCCAAAACACCTTGTCCCCATGTTGATGAGGACAAGGGCCTCATCCCCACAACCCTGGCCGGTGGTTGTGGGGGTCTGCGGGCGGGGGGCTTATCGGAATCTGGAAGCCCCCTTTAACAAGGTGACCCCCAGA